>NC_056746.1:852222578-852587578 GCF_019279795.1 Protopterus annectens | reverse complement strand
TCTTATTCAGCCTAACCCTCTGCATCTATTCTACCCTAAAATCTACTCCATCACAGCTAAGATACTGACACCTAAACTAATGTTAGATCTACCTAAACTCTTACATTGCAAACCTAAATGGCTAAAGGTTATTTCCTTTAATAATCTAGTCTTAGCTGGAGACATCCATCTCAACCCCGGTCATAGTCCCTTTACTAAGAACATCTACCCCTCATCTCCTTCCTCCCCTTCCTCCCCCCACAACACTCTTAAAATCTTTACTATCAGCGCCCAGAGTCTCATCAATAAAGTACACCAATTTCAAGCATGGCTAAGCCATAACCAACCCGACATCTTAGCCATCTCCGAAACCTGGCTGAAACCCCATATCTCCGACTCTGAAATCCTGCCCTCAGGATTTCACACTCTCAGAAATTATGATTAAATAAAAAAGGTGGCGGCACTGCCCTAGTTTAATCTAATCTTCTTACCTTAATTCCCCTTCTAATTCCTCAATTCAACAACACTGAACTTACAGCTGGTCTACTAAAAATTAATAAACACAAGAATATCTGCATCATTGCCCTATATATCTCACCTGGTAACAACATCTCTACCCTCAAAAATATTTTCCTATGGGTCTCAACTGAAATTAACTATGAAACTTACATTCTAGGGGATGTAAATATTGACTGGAATAAAGTCAATAGTCCCTCTCCCTCCCTATCCATTAACCTCTATAACTTTACTCAAGTAATCCTCTCCATCACCCGACCCAACAAAACAAATCCCACAGGATCTACTATTGATTGGATCCTAGTCACCCATTCAAATAAAATAACCAACTCTGGCACCATTTCCGACACCACTAGTGACCACCTCCCAGCTTTCATTCATCATTCATCTAGCTCTACCCCACACCAGCACCAATTCATTCCACTCGCAACCTCAGCAGCTTCAACCCCACAACTTTTTTTCAAATATTCTCAAACAAATGAACTGGCAAATTCTAAATACCCTTCCTCTTGACAAAGCTATAGACTACTTCAACTCTGTCTTCCTAGACACTCTAAACTCCCTAGCCCCACTAAGAAACAAAAGGATAAAGACTACTACTGCTCCTTGGCTATCCAAAGACACAAAACAAATTATGCATCAAAGGAACAAATTATGAAAGCTTTACCAAAACAATAAACTGCCCAATACCCTGCTCCAATACAAACAACTCTGTAACCTTACAAAAGAGCTAGTCACTAAAGGCAAAAAATCCTACTATATTAAGCTCCAGTCCAATAATAATAAAAACCCCAATCAATTCTGGAAATCCATAAACTCACTTCTCAATCCAGGCTCCAAGAATAACCCCTGTCCTGACCCAAGTAAATCTGACCTTGAACTAGGCTCTGAATTTAACTCATTTTTCACAGAAACTATTTCTGACCTGACCAAGACTTTTCCCAACAATAATCCACCTGTCCCTCATTCTTCTCCATCTAAGTCCCCTAATAACCATCCCTTTATGTTTGAGCTCAAACCTGTCTCTACTAACTTTATAAAGACTTCTACCCAAACTCAAACCTTGCTCTAATGCTTCTGACAATATTCCCTCCTCCTTCCGAAAATGTGCTGCTGATGGTATAGCACTCCCAATCAGCATCTTTATTAACAGATCTATAAAGGAGTCATACGTCCCCAAACTCTGGCGTTCAGTTTATATTCTTCCTCTTCACAAAGGAGGCAAAAACACCAACATCTCAAACCTCCGCCCCATTGCTGTGCTCTCACCAATCTCCAAAATCCTAGAAAAATGCATCCGTTGCCAACTTGTGCCTTTCCTGACCCAAAACTAACTTCTTACACCTACCAAGCATGGCTTCCACCCAGGCCATAGCACTATAACCGCTCTACTCTCTTTCTTAGAAACTGTCAATCAAGCCCGAGATTGAGGACACTAAGTATCTACAGTTCTGCTCAATCTTTCTAAAGCTTTTGATACTGTTTCCCACAAACACTTTCTCTATCATCTCCCAAACCTACATCTCTCACCAAATACTTTATCCTGGTTCTCTAGTTACCTGTCAGATAGATTGCAGGCAGTTAAATGGAAGAACTCTACCTCTACCTTCTTACCTACCCATACCAGCATACCACAGGGGTCCATCCTCGGATCTATGCTTTGTAACATCTTTATCAATAACTTTCACACTGCTATTCCTGATGCCAAAGTCATTCAATATGCAGACGATTCAACCTTAGTCTGCTCTGCCTCAAATCTCCCTGAACTGCTGACTAAAACCCAAACTGCTTTTTCAACTACTGAAAATTGGATGCACTAAAACCACCTCTCTTTCAATGCAAATAAATCAAATATTCTACTATTCCCTCCCACAAAGACTTACTTCTACGACAAAAATGCATTCAAAGTCCTTAGTCAAACCAACTCACCTATAGAAGTGGTTCCTTTCGCTAAACTCCTTGGCATTACTATAGACAAACACCTCAAGTTTGATATCCATATTCAACAAAATATAAAGAAAACCCACCAAAAGTTAGGTATGCTTTACAGAAACAATCTCTTTCTCTCCAACTCTACTAGGCATACTCTGGCCACTACTTATCTTCTTCCTAACTTATTATATGGAGCCCCTCTTCTAACTAACCTGTCCTCCCCCATCACCTCCAAACTAGAAAACTGCTATAATAAAATCTCTAAATTTGCCACCAAATCCAAAACCTCCACCCATCACTGCCTTACCCTTCAATCTCTGAATTAACTAGAACTCACAAACTACCTAGACTACCTCCAACTCACCACTGCACACAGACTTGTATTTCACCCAACAAAATGTCCGGCTCTAGCAAATATCCTTCCCCCTTACACCCCTAACAGAACTCTCAGATCTGAACACCAAAACTTAATTACTATTCACAAACCTAAACGACCTGCTGGTCAACTTCTCCTCTCTTTCTCACTAGGCAAGAAATGGAGTTCTCTCCCTTCCACTCTAAGGACAATATCAAACTCAGAAAACTTCAATACCCAGCTTTTCAAACACCTGTGCACTAAATGGAAATGTACCTGCCTTCACCCTACCTAATTCTATTTAAGTATATGCCCCCAGGAGGTTTTCTCCCAGGTTCCTAAGCTCTCTATAACTCTCATAGCTATTTTCCTAATGAGTAGATCTAAGCTCTCTGCAACTGCTGTAGCTACTAATCACACGATTCCAACTTTGTAAATATTGTAAATAGCATCTTACTTTAAATGAGCGCATGCAAAGTGTTTCCATACTTACTTTAAATGTGTGCATGTAAAGTGTTTCCACACTTAAAACATAAGAATGTTTGCTCAAATTAATCTGTACAGTACAACCCTTAAGATCAACCACAGTGAATTTTGTTGCTCATGCATGACATTGAATGTACATATTTGTAAACTGTTCTATATACTGTATCTTTTATACTTTTGTATCTTTACTGTATTATGTATCTTGGAGCTTTTCTCCCCGGGCCTCCACTGAAAACGGGCACATTTGGGCCCAGTGGACTTTCCCGGTAATCAAACTGGAAATAAATAAATAAATAAATAAGAAGAAGCCAGTCCAAAGTGCTACTGGAGGGTCCAACATGGAATAAATATAACAGAAACTCCTAAGCAAGGGCTGTAGCAGTCTTTATGACAAAGAAAAACAGCACCATACTCTTCTTCTCTCTAAGCACTGAAACAGTACCGTTAATTAAAAAGTACTAAAATATATACTTCAGTGTTTTATGGCATTATCTTCATAAAATTAACATAATACTAATTGCAAGATAACATGTAATGTTTTTCACAGTTGTCCATAAGGAACATAAACATAGCATCTGCAGATTCAGTACTTTAATGCTACTGTGTCAGGGCTCTGAATAAAAACAAAGGTTCCCATACCTCAGAAAACTGGATAATATCCTAAACAAATATTTACATACATTTTACACTTATTTCTGACCTTGATGTGTTTCCTGATCTGTAAGCAGTGTTCCTGTCATGTGACAAGCAAGCAACAGGAAAAAAATGGTACATGCTCAGTATTCACATAACTGGAATAATACATTTTCACAAAAACACACATTTGAAATATAAAACAGACATGGTATAACAAGAATAATCCTTGGTGTGTGTGTGTGTGTGTGTGTGTGTGTGTGTGTGTGTGTGTGTGTATGTGTGTGTGCGTGTGTGCGTAAACAATTTATAGTCATGCCTGGATTAAGCATTTAGTCTCTCTGGCTTTGCCTTTGGGACTATACCTTATTGGGAATGTTTAAATACCACAATAATATACACAATGCAGTGGCTTCATGGATTATTCCTGTTAATAACGTGCTGTAAGCAGGGCTTAATTCTTGTTGTTTCCTAGAGGCAATCCAGACAGATGGCTAAACTTTCACTTTAAAAATATACCTCTTGCATTGCCTACCTTTATTAAACATATATTTATTCATTTATGTATTTACTTATTTACATAGTTTGTGATCTAACTGGACCAATTTCAACTTTAGCTTGAGAGTTACAGAAAAAAAAAACAGAACATTTAGAGAAATACAAAACATACATACATTAATACAGAGAAGTGAAGTAAATTTGGTATGAGCTTGCTTATACCATGAGTTACCATGAGTTAAATAAGATTGCATTATGAAAAGTAGTAGCAAATATTAGCAGTAGCTCTGGCAATAAACAGAAAGATCAGAAATGTATTTTTTTCTTTTGGTAACACCCATTCACACTTAATAAGTCCACTAATAACCCATTTTCATTTAAATTTTTCATTATGTTTTCACACACACACATCTATATATCTATATATCTATCTATCTATCTATATATATATATATATATATATATATATATTTTTATATATATGGTTCTGTTCTGTATAATCAAACATATTTAATGCTGAAGTAAAAACATCAACAAAACATGTTCTAACATACCGAATATCAAATATAACAAATAATAAACTTCAAAATATTGAAACAAAAGCCATTTCCTCTCCTGATATTAGCACAAAAACCTACCATAACAATAACCTGAGATTTGTCTGAATACTTGCAGAATTAAGGGAAGGTTTTTATTATGGCTCCCCTCTCCCACCTTAAAACCAACCCTAATGCTGCCCTTCCCCAACACTGATCCTGCACTTACCTTAATAAAAACCTTCCCATAACAATGCCATACAGAAGACAGTACACAAGACACACTTGCACACACAAACACATGCATAATGCACACACTAAAAACAGTACATCTATCTCCTTACCTAACCCTGACCCTAACACTAAAATACAGACACTTGTACACAAACATACAACACCTATCCTTCACCCTTCCTGAGCCCTAACTCACAAACACACACAAATACACTCACCCCTTCCAACCCCACTCACCTGTCTAGACAAAATATGCCATTGACATTTGCACTCCTTGACTATCTATACCTTCAACATTACACAGCAACCCCTCCCTTGTCGACAAAATGTATTTAACTCAGGGAACCATATATATTTGTTTATATAAGTGTCTCGTGAAACATCAAATGCATAAGGGCGATCACAGAAAGAATGATCATTTTAGATTGAATCATAAATGATCAAAATCAACTAAAACAAAAAGTATTCTTTGCAGAGGGCAAGCCGCCTCTGCACAACCCTTAAGGGGGGCTGCACCCCCCATACTCCCTTCTAATTATATATACCAACTCCAAGATAGCACAAAGTGGGATAAAGTCAACACCTTCTGGAGATTTGGAGACCAGGACTTTGTTTAGCCCCTGTAATCCTCTCCCATTAGATATTTGTAGCCATTTCTTTATTGGTTCTGTGACAATGTGAGGTATTGCCAGCTATGCCAGAAGAAGTAGGGCAGTGGATGTGTAACATATGCCAGCTCAGCTAGCTGGAATTTAGTAAACAATTATATGTTATTTGAATATCAAACTGATTTGTACAGATGATTGTGTTGAAAATGTATTTGTAAAGCTGCTCGTGTTAAAAATGTATCAACAGTGTGTCCTGCTGGACAGAGGAAGAAATGTACATGCATTATTGCAACTGTTGAAATGTATATCTTGCAACACAGGATACTGGAAGTGAAGCTAATCTCAATCCACCTGACTTTGAAAAACAGTGAGAAATTAAATTACTTAATTTAGGCCATAAAACTTGTATCTTACAGTTCTTAATGCAGCCAGAGATAAAAGGTCTGTACTATGAAGCTTTCTGCATTGTCTTTGGGGTAAATTAATTGCTGCTCTGGAAGAGTGGAGGTTTGAAATTGTTTTATGACTTCCAGGAGCTGCATCAGATCTTAGCAAGCTCTACGTGTGTGTATTATTGACACATATGTGCTAAATCCTAGCCATGGGAGGGTCCATGGGATCCAGAAGTCAGATGACCAGATGTAAGTGATGTCATTCTGTAATCCATTACTAAAATAATGTTTTAATACTAGCTGAGACTGAAGTCTCACAGCAGTCTGTTTTTGTAACCTTTCAAAAGTAGCAACCCCTCACCTACTTCATGTTGCCTTGCTCTAATAAGTAACCAGGGAATAACAATTCTTTAGATCAGTCAGGAAAATAAAGCGAGATTATTTAAGTACTGTTTTTCTGTAATTGTGTGAATCTGTCTACCTGTGTTATTTTTAATATTTCCTGTGATATGAAACTCTGGTGTTTACTGTAAATTGATATTTAGCATTTCATGTTCTTTTATTATTTATTATTAAATATATTTAAAGTTTCATTGTGGCTGGTCCTTTAGAGAATATTTTAACCTTTGAGAGTGCTTATATTTATTCTGTGGCAATGTGGCCTTTCCTGAAAGCCTTACTGTTTGGTCAACATTACCATTTGTAATAATATTAATTTTACTCAGTATAATTGAGTACCCTTGCAAGAGTCTTAGAGTAGCTGGCTTTGGAGTGTCTGGTGGTTGTGTAACTACCTTATAGTTTGGGCAGAAGGGGGCATAGATAGTAAATCTGTGCCAACCTTTCCCAGGTGTGTGTGTGTGTGTGTGTGTGTGTGTGTGTGTGTGTGTGTGTGTGTGTGTGTGTGTGTGTGTGTGTGTGTGTGTGAAAATCAAATCTCAAAGAGAGTGTGTGTCAGCTGCTTGGAGCAGGGGCATGAAGTACTGGTTTCACAGAGAGAGTGGTGGAGAACTTGTCCAGAACATTCAGCTGAGGTCTCAGCTTTATAGCTGTGCCAGTGGTGAGTCTCACTGTGGACCTGGAGGGAGACAGATAGAGAAAACCAGACCCCAGACTGAGTGTGTTCCCTGTCTGCTCTTAAGGGAAATTGTTCTTGATGCAGACAGCTGCATCTGGAAATACTGGGTGTAGCCATTTTTGTTCCAAGTGAACGTCCCTCTTCAGTGCCAGTGGTGAGGATTCAGGCTCCTTGATTACTGGCCCAGAGTGGGGATGTCACAGGTTCCACTGTTAGTTGTATTATGAACATAACATTAATCTGGTGTTTCAGACAGGTTTTCCACAAAGGACTTCTCTATTTTTTTCCTGCTTTGACATTATCCCAGGATTGTATGCTGTCAGTGCACTGCACAAGCAGCTATTTAAGTATGTAAATATATATACAGCTTGTTTTGTGACCTGCAGCATGGCTTTCATAATGTATTAAACACAACAACAACCTTAAAACTACTGAAGCCATTTATAACAGTCTACATGAAAGGCTTGTTACAGTTGGTGTTTTCACTGATATGACTAGGGCATTTGAGGCAGTTAATCATTGCCTTCTATTTAGCACATTTTCCAGGCATAACATTGGAGATGACACACTTCTGTGAACCTAAACTTTGGTTTTGATTAAGCCTCAGATGACAATTTCTCTTTCTGGAATTAAAGGTACCTAGATTATCTTCTAATGAAGGAAGAGATGCCATGTGCTGCTGAGGGAGAGACTGGTGAAAGCTAGCAGTCATTTGTACAACCATGATAGAGCTACCCCCTCCTTTTGATGACATCTCCTAGTGGAATCAGTTACATGACAATGATAATGGTTCCAGGCTCCAGCCATACATCACCTCACAATTCAGTGGAAAGTCTGAGGAAATACGAACTTCTAAGACCAACCTGAGTATATTCCTAAAAGTTACAGGTGAATCAGTTTTGAACTATAGATGTAAAGTGATGATGAGGACATGATGTACACTGTCACATGCTGCAGACAGATCAAAGATCAGTACAGAGCAGAAGTGTATTCATTTGTCACCATTAATAGGTCCTTTGCCATCTTAGGGAGGATTATCTCAGTGCAATATCATGCCTTAATTCCTGACTGTTAAGGATATAGAAAAACATGGGCTTTAAAAAGAGTCAGTTTGAATGCCCTTACTTACTTATTTATTAAAAACAGATTACAGATGGTATGGTTATTATCCAAAATGTAATGATTTAGAGATGTTTCTAGAGAAAAGAAATATAACTAGAGCTTCTTTCAGTATACATAAAATGATCTCTTTTGCCAGAGACAATCTGACAGTTCATAAAGTAACTGCTCAAATAACTGCCAATGAAGATAATACAAGCTTTGTAAGGTTATGAGCCAGCCCACCAGTTTTTTTGGTATAAACTCAGATATAAACAGTTTATTGAAACTGAGAATAGGGATCAGGGAACTACTAGTCAGAGCAAATGTCCAGACACTTCTTATGCATAATTGAATCAAACATCTCAGTAAATAAATGTGCATCAGAGTCACAATCATGGGGATAAAAGACCATGACCTAGACTGCTCCACTTGTTGACCACTCAGAAACCTCAGACAGGTAGCATGTTATGACCTTGCCACCTTGCAGGAATCTTTGAATGGTACATAGAACAGGATCAAGATTTTCCTCTACTATGCATTAAAATTGTCACCTGTGTTTTAACCTTTGTCATTCCATTTGAAGGGCAGATAGCTCAAGATCATTTTAAGGTTAACATAGCCCCCACAGAAGTTGGGTATACAAGAAGTGTGGTGAATTGGTTAAGTGCAATGGTTATCGATCTGTACTCAAAAAAGAGATGGTCAACATCAGAAAGAGAGATAGAGAAAACAGAGATGTTCACTAGTTACTTAATTCTATTACATTAAACTCTGAGCTTCTGGTAAAAATTAAGCAACAGACACTATTGCTTTACATGAGCAATGATATTTTTTATCATGGCATCTACCTTTCTACTCATTTCCATGTTTGTCAGGGTAAACTGGATAAAACAGAAGCAATGGCTATGAAACAGTAGATCTTTTTAGGGGTTCAGCTAGCAAAGATGAAGAAAATAAATTGGTTCAAGATGTCACATTTCTTCATTTTCTTTAGATAATGCAATGGCTGAATTAAGGCCTAGGCATATACAATGACTAAGTTATGACTTAGATGTATACAAAGACTGAATTAAAACCTAGACGTATACAAAGAGTGAATTAAGACCTAGAGTATAAAATATCTGAATTAAGACCTAGATGTATAAAATGAATGAATTAAGACCTAGAGTATAAAATGACTGAATTAAGACCTAGATGTATAAAATGAATGAATTAAGACATAAACATATACTATGACTGAAAAAATGGGGCCTATTCTCACTAAAAAAAATAAATAAATGCCCGTGCCCCTATGACTTTTTCTCAAATTTTCCTAGTTCAACATCCCTCTTCTTCCCCCATACCCTACATCTTCTTTTCTATCTCTCACTTTCCTTGAGTGTGTGCATTACTTGTCTTCCCCACACAAGTCCCAAACACATTGTTAGCTGTGGTTGCCTTTCGCCTGAGATCTGTAGTTGTCTTTAACCTTACTGGACCGATTCTGTTATATGCATGTCTGTATAACTGTCAGGATGCTTGGATTGTGGTCATCTTTCCCTGACTTTCTTAATGTTCTTTGATGCCCACTTCTCATTATTTATGGATTACTTGCAGATTTGTTTTTGTGCTCTGTTGCTACTGTCATACTCCATTGTGTGTTAAACTACTCTGATTTTCTCATAGTACATTTACATATTACAACATAATCTGCAAGTTTAGTGCTGATATCGGCTTAATGCACTGTAATCCATGAACTTTAAGGAATCCAGCCCAGTACCTATCTATATTTATATATATCTATATTTATATCTATATATAGATACATTTACAATCTTTCTCTATGTATGCATCTCTCTCTCTCTCTCTCTCTCTATATATATATATATATATAGATATATAAATATATCTATATATACATATCCTCAACCCCTTTTCCCATTTTGCACATGGGGTTGGAGTGTCACTTCCACAGTAACAATTATCTCGAGCCAAGGTTTACACCACCGGGTGGCTAGCCGTGCAGCTGTAGATCATTCACACCACTCATTCTTATACACACTCTCACCTATGTCCAATTTAGAATGTCCAGTCCACCTACTGCATGTCTTTGGAAAGTGAGAGGAAACCACAGTACACAGAGGAAACACAGTGACTGCAGGGAGGACATGCAGACTCCGCACAGAAGGTACCCCATCTGAGAATCAAACCAGAGAACCTCTTGCTGTAAGGCAACAATGCTAACCGCTACACCACTGTGGCCACTATATATGAGGAGATTTGACCAATGCTACAGAACAGGCAGAGATGAGATGGATATGTAGACTGTTGAATGATTATGTTTCTATACAACCAGCCTTAAAATCTAGAAGGCTGAAGAAATACGTTTTAAATAATGTTGTAGAATTTTATTGTATTGCATGATTTCTGTGATGTTAAGAGGTATGTTTATAAAAATAGTTTTTAAAGTAGACAGACTGCTAATGACTTAATTATGCTTAGACTTTGAATTGCACTAGTATCAAGTAATTGTCTATGTGTCTAGTGGTTGGGTTGGCCCAGGGGAATAGTATATTTGTATTTAGTTCATGGTGTTTTAGTTGTTGAGTATGATCTAAAGAAGCAAAAATAGTTTTGCAAAAGAGCACATCATTTTTTATTAACGTCTTGGCTTGTTTTATCCACTTGCTGTATTTCTGCTGTGGTTTTTGTTGTTTTTTTCCATTGAATTTTTAGAACTGAGCGGTTCATTGCAGAGGATTTACTTTTTCTTTTTGGCTGCCAAAAGTTTATTTTGCTGAATGGAAAAAAAGTCGGTATGTGTGACTGAAAATCAGCACATATCGGCTTTTTTCCTGTGTGGGTTTGTGGTACATCGGGGATGGGGGACTTTGCTTTTTTCCCCACTATAATATGACTAATATGATCTCGGAGTTGATATTAATATAATTAGTATGGATGTGAAGGCTGAAACCTTTCCTTGGGGGTGGAGAAGGAGTTTCCCAACTACTAAAAATATGTTTGTACTGGTCCCCTTCAATAAAAACATCACACCAACTGATGTTTGATGACCTTTGTTAAGCTTCCATAAACATAACTTTGTTAGCCATTATTTATTAATTACAACTGAAACATAGAACATAGTATAGTCGATATTAATTACAGCATAAACATCCATGTAATGTTAACCAGGACAGTGTGACCTTGTTTATCCTGATCCAGTAAACAGAGACCATACCTCTGATCACTTACTTTATTTATGAAGCAGCATCCTATCACTCACTTCATTTACCACTTAGAGTTAAACATCCAACCAAATAAGCAGCATCAATACCTCTGCTCACGTATTCTAATTATCACACAGCATCCAACTGCTCACTTTCCTTTCCCAACTCATTGAAATGAACATCCAACAACAGAGGGGGAACAGAAGAGGGCAAGCCTACCCCTCTTCTCCGCCCTATCCAGACATAAAATAACTACAATCCACAATCCCACTATTCCACTTAAAAGGAGGGGGGTTTGCAAGTTCATGCCAAAATGTGACTCCTTACCCAGTTACACTTGCCTAAACCCCCTAAGCCCTTCCCTACCCTTACCTCATTTCCTACCAAACATCCCTCATTCCCATTTAACCCTTTCATCCACCCTACCCTCTTACTTCCCACCACTATATTTATCTAACTGAATCCCTCCTGAGACAAATATGACTTACAGAATGGATGAGCAGAATACCCATCATCCACACATACCACCCTCGAGTCAACAACAGCACAGCTCCAGCTGTAACCGCTCATGTGCAGCAAAGAATCAACCCCCACAACTGCTCCCAAGCCTGCGAAACACTCCAAGAACCACTCAGTCTGCACTCCCTCTCCAGCTCATGAACCAAAATTCTTGCCACCAACTGCAACCATCAGCGTCAAATGATGAACTCAACAATGAAAAACACAAATATCCATGTCCCGACAAAGCCATATGACTCAACCACTCAAAGCAAGAAATCCAGACAAAGCCATAAATAACCATGGGACAAAGGCTAAAAACCAAAGAATTCCTTTTTTTTTTTTTTTTTTAAGCATTGCTCCTACAGACCTAGAAAGCCAACAGAACAAGAGGTCCATGCTCCAGCATGAAGTTTGGAGTTTTAAAACTCAAATGTCTATCATCACCCTCCAAACTCAGTGCCCATGCCAACACACCTCCTCCAAAGTATGTGAAGACGAAAACTCAAATACACATCACTACCAGGGGACCTCAATCCTCAGATCATCCCAGTGACCTGCTAGAAAACCACAAATTCCATGAGCAGCAGACCAAAAATACGATGCAAAATCAGGCAACTCTGCAAAAATTTGGACAATCAAGAGCCATGCCCCCAGTGCAGTCACTCCCATACTAATTTCCTAAAATTCTTTTTCTTTTTTTCCCATCTGAAGGGTCCACAAGAAACTCCACAAACAATGACAATCATGAGGTATGTAGCAACGCCCTCCAACTAGCTAGAGTAACAGTCTTCATTTTAGCAAATGATTTCTGCAGGATTTCATTATGTAGTGACTTCATTCCTCAGATCATCTCAGCTTTTTATCAGAAGACCACAAATTTCTGAGAAACAGACCACCAATTTGAGCTCAGATGGTCAAACGACGCAGACTCATCGTACCTCTCAACCTCTCAGAACAAGAAACCTGAGATAGCCATAAGGAACAGTGGGATGAAGGCTCAAATAATATTCTCTTGCAATGTAAACAGTTAATAGAATAACAGGTTTGCCGTAGCATGAAAATTCTGATGGGTACGAAGTCTGAAGCTACATGTCTGTCATTAATTTCTAACTTCAATCTAAAATGATGTGCCACTAACCTGCCAGAAGACCATTGTGTTATGAGAAACAAGCCAAAACACGAGAAGAAATGTAGACCTCATGTGAAATTCTGTACAGTGTAGAGGCATGGGTCCATAGCCACTACAATAAGCAATACTTGTGGCCACTTCTCGGTCTCACAACAGTTCCACCAACCCCCCACGACCATTTGTACCTCATTGCACATGAGTGGAACTGCCATTATTCACAGGCAGCTTCAGATGTGTACTTCAAGTAGGGGACTGCTAACCCCTTATTCCACTATCCCAAGACCACCAAAGAGCCATTCAAACCCTTTCAGGAAAAATCACATAAACCATCACTGGAAAACAAACAGAGAAGCTGCTGACAAAATTTGACCAAACAAGGGGATCAAGCCACACCACTACCAAGTCCCCTCAACCGCCACATGTTTAAGAGCAAAACAGTGAACAAACAAGGCCACCACCAGTACCCTGCACTACACTAAAACCTGAACAATAAGAGCCCCCAGTGAACCGCAGCATACATCCCAGCCAAACCTATACCCAAATAGGCAAAAAAAAAAAAAAAATATATATATATATATATATATATATATATATATAAATATATGCAGATCACCTTCCACCAACCAGTACCCCAAAGCCTACCTTTTCTCCTGGAATACCTACAGGTCATCGTGGGCATACCTTGCCTTTGCAAGTTCATGCCAAAATGTGACTCCTTACCCAGTTACACTTGCCTAAACCCCTTAAGCACCTCCCTACCTTTACCTCATTTCCTTTCAGTCATCCCTCATTCCCATTTAATCCTTTCATCCCTCCTACCCTCCTACTTCCCACTACTATATTTATCTAACCCCCTCTGAAGATGTCCCTGGAAAATTGGTTCGTTACTAAACCTCATTTAAAAAGTGTTTTTTCTTTTCAGTAAGCTTCTTGTTGAGTGTTTGCACACAGTTACTCTTTGAGATACTGCCTGTTCAACAAGGGGACATGCACCCATATATATAAATACATATATATTTCACATATATATATATATATATATATATATATATATATATATATATATATATATATATATATATATATTAGAGTTTAAACAGCTACTCCTTGAATTTCAGATAAAAATACTTTTTGCTATAATCCTGTAAACTAAGCATTAACACTACTGAAGGGTCTTTTAGTTTTTTTTAAGCTAAGCTCTTTCCAAGTTGACTTTCCTTTGTCTTTTTTGGTTTTCAGTTTCCAGTTTTTAGTAGTCTGAGCTAGATGTGCTTAAGAAATCTATAATGTTTAAAATGCTTTGTAGTGTCATGGTGTCATCTGTTGTCTGTAAGGTCCTCTCTGTGTAGTTGGTTTCTATTACTACAGTGCTTCTCTTACACTTGAAACGGGCTGTAGGCTACTATTGGGTAAGCCTCGGATTTCCAAACGGGGTACCTGTGAGAAAACAGTGTGATTCTAAAGAACAGACCTGTTCATTCAGCCAGTAGTCATCTACCCTGCTGTTGTTCATTTAGGACTTGCAGCAGGATGAACAGTAAATATTACAGAGTTAAAATGGCTTGCCTTTCAATTGCAAATGAAAATGTTTGTTTTCTGTAAGCCTGTAAACTAAACAGTGCCACTGAAGGCTCTTTCTTTTTTCAGGCTTTTTCAAGTTCATGGAGGATTGCCTTTTCTGTCTTTTTTGTCTATCTGTCAGTTTCCATTTTGCTGTACTCCTAGTTAGGTACTGTTAAGAAATCTTTTAATTTATTCATTCTTTTATTTATTTATTTCCATTTGTTAAATGGGAAATCTGGCTGGGCCCAGGGTCCCTTTTTATTAGAGTCCCAGTGAGAAAAGCTCCATCTGCAATGCAATTTGTGTTTGAAAAGCATTTTACATTGTAATACAGTTTACATGCAGATATAATTATGTTTCTTCCAGAGGTAGTTGACAAATGTCATACAGGTGCTATTTACATATGTATAACACATGTTGTACAATTACTACATAGATAGTTTATGATAACTATATATTAGTATGAAAATATTGCCTGTCCCCTGTTAATGGTGACTAACTCACTTACGTAATGTTGTTGAAACAGTTTATGGTATGACCTTAAATAGTCAGTGACCATAAGGATAATTCAAGCTACGTTGTTTATGTAAATAGTAACTATTTATGATTTCAAATAAAATGCTGAGATTTTAAAACTGCATCCCACATGGCATGCAGCGTTTAGTGTAGTGTAGTATACTTAATTTACATTTTGTAAATTATAAGACTGCAGTTAAGGAAGATGTAACATATGTATATATAAAAAATACCCATATGTGTGTGTGTGTGTGTGTGTGTGTGTGTGTGTGTGTGTGTGTGTGTGTGTGTGTGTGTGTCCGTGTCCATAGCATCCCCAGCAACACACACATATGCACACATACACACACATACAGATATATAGAAAGCACATATCAGTATCACTTTGAACAGTCAGGTGAAGGCATTGTGTGGTTTTCACCATCAATTCAGTTGCTCACATGGTCTTTCATCTCTTTTGGTTGTTGCCATGTTAATAAATCAGTCAGACACATCCAGATGACTCCTGTGTGTACATACTGAAATGTCTGAAATGTGGTTAGATTAGTACAGAGAAGGACCGCACACAGACCTACTAAAACAGCACTGGCAAAAAATACACATAAACACACAAAATCGTACTTGGAGGCTCTAAATAAAAACCTGCAAAAGCATCAGAGACCTCCAAAGCAGAAACCCAAACAACCTGCACTTCCCGTCACAAACCAGACAACACATAAAACACAAAATCAGTGTGCCGCACAATCACAGCCCTTAAGGCGAAATAACATACCAAACACACTAATAATAGGTGACTCTATAGTCAGGCCCACTGACGTCCCACTCACTAGGCTGGACAAGCAGAAGGTTACTGTTAGCTGCCTGTTGGCAGCCAGAATCTGCTACATAACACAAGCACTCAGGTCACTCCAGAACAAGTACAAATATGACTCTGTCATTTGTTCATGTTGGTGTGAATGACCTGAGATGTATCTCACTGGACTACATGAAAAGAGACATGGAAGAGCTCTCTGATCATGTAGCCTAGGCTGGTATGACCCTGACCCTGAGTAGCATCCTGCCCTCACCAAGAATGATACCTCAGTATAAAGAAAAAAATTATCAATTTCAACAATTGGCTAAGCTTCTGGTGTCATTCAAAGGGGATCCAGTGTCTGTCAGCCTGGGACGACATGCTCGACAAGCCGCGTTCCTTCGCAAGAGATGGCTTGCACCTGTCACCCCTAGGCTTTTGAATACTGGCAAAGGCTCTTGCTGCCCCCATAGTGCCTTTTTTAGGCAAGGCTCAAAATTCAAACCCACCTCCATAAACAGCACAATTAACAAAAAACAGAGGATTATGCTACTCAACGCCAGGAGTTTAAATCTCAAAATGCACACGCTTGAAGCACTCCTCAATATGGAGAACGTCGACATCTGTGCAGTAACTGAAACCTGGTTCAAGGCACCAGAGAGCACCCCAGCACTACCAGGCTACAACTCATACCACACATTTTGGCCACAGAACACGCACCGAAACACAAAAGGAGGGGGTGTATCCATATTCATCAAGGATACCTACACCTCCAGGTTAGTGGCACAGCATGATACCTCTGAGATCATCCATGTGCAACTAACATCTGGCAAATCTGCAATGCAAATTGTGGCCTACTACAGATCACCCTCCATGACCCAGGACCACCACTCCACCTTTCTGGAGACAATGGAAAACATGAAGGTCCTACCAAACACCCTGATATTGGGCAATTTCAATTACCCTACCATTCGCTGGGAAAAGTACTCAAGTACAAATTCCCAGGCCCAGCGCTTCCTGGAATTCATCAACTCAAATGCCTGGATCAGCTGGTAAACTCCTCTACTAGAGGTGAAAACATATTGGACCTGGTCATCACCAACATGAGCGACAGGTGTTCCACACTGGAGGTCAACCCATCACTGGTTAGATCAGACCATAAACTAATCACTCTGGATGTCCACACCCCACCATCACCCCCAACTAAGGAAACCACAGTAAAAAACTTTTCCAAAGCAAACTTCACCTTACTTAAGACAGAGGTGGTAAGTTTCACAGCCCCCACGCTAAAGGATAATGCTGCCCAAGATGCAGAAACCTTTACAAATGCACTCTATGAGCACCTACAAGGATGCATGGATCATGCCATCAATAGAAAAACCAAGACTCACTCCTCTAAGAGAAGGAAACCAGTTTGGTGGACCCCTGCCATAAATAGGCTATACAATAGAAGGAGGAAACTAGTTCGAAAAAAAGCAAATCCCAAGAAGGAAAGACATCCCTGATCAGTATCAGTAAGAAACTGAGGTCCCTCATGAAATCATCCAAGGCTATCTTGGAAAGAAAAATAGCCAAGGATTCAAAAGATAACCACAAAGCCTTCTTTAGCGATGTTAAGAATCTAAGTGGCAACTCGCAGCTATGCACTGAACTAGTGCAAAATATCACAAAATATACTGAACCTACTGATATTGCCAACATCCTGGCAGATAGATTCAGTGCAAATTTCACCTGCTCTCATCTCCAAAAGGGCCCACAACAATACCAGAAAAGTGTAGTGTCCCAAAAATCACAGACGCACAGGTGTAAACAGCCCTTTCAAAAGCCAAAAACACAGCGTCGGTGGGACCAGATGGTGTCCCAGGCTGCGTCTTGCACGAACTACAGAACAAACTAACCCCCCACCTGAACATGCTGTTCATCCTCAGTCTCTCCACAGGCTACATACCCATAGAATGGTGCACAGCAACGGTTATTCGTCTCCACAAAGGAGGGGCCACAACTGATCCTAGTAACTATCACCCCATAAGCCTGACTAGCCTGGTCTGCAAGGCTATGGAGCGCATCATCATGAAACTCATCAACAAAGACATTGGGAACCTCCAAACACTTGACCTGACCCAGTTCGGCTTTGTTAAGGGCAGATCATATCTACTAAACCTGGTGGACTTCTTCGAGACAGTCACCAAGGCCATAGATGAGGGAAAGGTGGTTCACAAAGCCTACCTTGACCTCGCCAAGGCTTTCAACACCATTCCCCACTCGGGTATTACAGAAAAACTCACCAGCCTGAACATAAACCTCTACGTCATGAGATGGGTTGCCAACTGGCTTACAGACAGAACTCACACAGTAAGAATAGCAGGCTACAGGTCCGATTCTAAGCCAGTCACAAATGGTGTCCCACAAGGCTCGGTCCTGGGACTCCTACTGTTCGGCATATACTTCTCAGAAGTACAGGAAAACACAGGGGGACTATGGCTAACCAAGTTCGCTGATGACTGCAGACTGGGAGCCATAATTGACTCTCCGGCTGACACGGACATCCTCCAAAAGGGCCTTACTGAGATGGACACCTGGTGTCAAAGTCATCGCCTCAAGCTAAATGCCAAAAAATACATAGTCATCCTATCTGGGAAAAATGAAACAGCCACGAATTTCAACATAGGTGGCAGCCCCCTTAATACAGAAGAGATAATATGAGATCTGGGGACCCAGGTAGATAGTAATCTCGCCTTTGACAATCATATTGCCAAAGTAGTTAGGAAATCCTTCTATGTGGCCCACCTAATTACTAAAGGGTTCGCATCTAGAAATAAAGAGGTTATAATGCCCCTCTACTCATCACTCATTAGACCCAACATAGAGTACAATGCCCCATTTGGGATGTACCTCACAAGACACTTCCAACAACTGGAAAGACCACAAAAGTACCTCACCAAGAGGATTACTGGTCTCAAACATATGTCCTATGCAGCCCAACTGATAAAACTTCGGCTGTACTCAGTGGCATATTGCTTACTCGGAGGTGATCTCTGCCTGACTTACAAAGCCATGTCCAACTCAGAATTGATGGACATGCTCCACTTAAATAAATCTAAGTCACACGCTCTAGTGAGCTAAACCTCGCCACAACAATAAATAGAACATGCTGGAGGGATAGATTCCTGTCACAGAGACTCCCCATGCTTTGGAACAAAATTCCAAATTACATCAGGTAGAGCCCCTCACTAACACTCTTCAAGAGAAACCTTGACGAGTGGGTGGGTAACAGAAAATACACCCCTGGGATCACTTCATTGGCTCTGCTTGAGAGAGGATCAGTTAATTAATCAATGGGGTACCGAAAGCCGACACACTCTGGCTAGGCTTATAAATGCCCTCGGGAAGATAGCCTAGTACCTGCCTATGAACCTATGATAATGCTGCATGTAGGTCATGGATGTTGAAAATAAATTCCCCAACATGACAATAGAAGGTGAGCACTGGACTGGTTCCTGTTCCAGTACTTCAGGTTATTCTCCTTCAAGCATAATGACACTTCACTTGTCACTGATTCCAGCAAGTCTTTTCAGGAAAGGATTTGTGCAACCAATGACAAAAACTAAGTTATATTCAAAGGCAACTTAGAGGTAATATAATTTTGATTTTCATGAGGCTCATATAAAACTGACTGGAAATGTATATAAAAACATAGGGGCCCCAATACTGAGACTTATGAAACTCACTCTTTTAATGAGTGTTTTTTTTTTTTTTTTGGAGGTGGGGAAATTGAGCTTGGTCCATTACAAAAAAAGAATACCATAATCAGTTAAGTTCATTTTGGTCCTAAGGCTGCAAAGTGTGTGTTCAGACAGCAGCCTTTGATAGATAATACAGTGAAGCAGTTTTATTAAATCGAGAAATTTACCTCATTTTAATTTTTCTTTATCATGACCTTAAGGATTATGTCTTTAAGAGACAATTGTGCAGTGCAAGTACTGTGAAGTTCTTCTGAATATGTTCTTTTGGTCACTCAGCGGACAATAGCAGTCTATGTTTGTCTGTGTCTTTCGGCTTTTTCCCGGTTAGGGGTCGCCACAGCGGAACTCCGGTCCGCTAATGATTGGCAGTAGAGTTTTATGTGCTGGCTTGCCGGGCCTAGCGCACAACCTTCAATGAAGGAACGCCCGTTCATGCATGTCGCCACACAGAAGACGTTCTAACTGAGGATCGAACGGTCAACGTCTAACTGTGAGGCGACAACGCTACCGCAGCACCACCACCGCAGTCCAAATTACATACCATCTGCTTTCTGTAATGGAGTGGATGAAGGAGAAAGGAAGGATTCAACTATATTATTAAGACCTTGCTTTAGCAATGGAATGATGTATTCTGATTTTTAAAGATCCAAAAAAAAAGTCTGTTGGTAGAGAAATGCTATTGGTGTGCAACAAGGACACAGCAATGAAGGTATTACATATCTTGATATATTTAAAGGGCAGACCATCACATCCTTCTGGCTGACATGTGGTATTTCCCTGTAGTCACCTGCTTACTTTTCAGGTTGGAGCTCAACAGATACATCAAATGTGCCATAAGATGTTTGCCATAAGCTGTTCTACTACTGTTGCAGATTTTTACATTTCCAGGAACACTTAGCTGTTGACTGAAAAACTGTGAATAATAGTTGGTAACTGTTTTGGGTTTGGTCACCTGTACTGTACTAATGTTGAAGATGGGCTTTTGATGCTGTTAACGTCTTTCCGAGAGGGTGTAATGACTTTCTGAAAGCTTTCAGGATTCTCAGGCAAAGCACATTGCTTCTGTTAAGGTAGCATACTTTTGGTTTATTGGTGAGTATTTTACAATTTGTTTTAGACAATATAGTAATGCCTATTTTGTGAGTTAATAGGTGTCTACTTCTTACAGGCTAAACTTCACCTTTCAAACAGTTGCCTAATTTTGTGTATAAGCGAGGGAGTGGTGTGTTTATCAAGTTCATTGACCTTCTTATTCCCGTTTTGAGGGCCACATTTGCAATAAAAGTCAACATATGTGGAACTCCAAAAAGTGATGGATCCCTTTTCTTATTTCTCTATTAAGATCAGAATTCTCCATTCTAACAGCCACAAGTTTCCATGTACTCTTTACTGATGTAGGGTATGTGTTCTTTCTCAGACAAATAGTTTGATGTAACATAGGACACTGACTACTCATATAATAGGAAAAGTATGCACGTCTTCTTTTGGCTTTTCCTGGTTAGGGGTCACCACAGCAGATCACCTGTCCACTCATGATTGGCAGTGGAGTTTTACAGTGTCAAATTGCCAACCCAGCACCCAACCTTCCACAGAAGGCACACACACACTCACACCTAGGGCCAGTTTAGAGTCTCCAGTCCACCTACAACATGTCTTTGGAATGTGGGAGGAAATCAGAGCACCCAGAGAAATCCCATGTGACCACAGGGAGGACATGCAGACTCCACACAGAAAGTACCCCAGTCGAGGATCGAACCTCTTGCTGTGAGGTGGCAACACTAACCACTGCACCACCGCGGCTGCCCCAGGAAAAGTATGCACGATATGTATTATTCTTGTCAGAGCTAAGCAGACAAAACAGAAAGAACATTTATTACAGTATTAGAAATTTAGTCTGCATTTACCAGCTCAGCTTTTTTCTTAGACATCCAAAACTATATCAGCAAGAAACTTCTGGGATATGTCTTAGAGAAAAAGAATGATTTTTAAGTTTATGATGATGTTTTGGACAAAATGTAAAATCTGTAATTTGCTTACCAATTTAAATTGTTGCTTTTATTAGAATGAGCTCATTACAGGGCACTTTGAGTCTCTTCCTTGTTACATATACTTCTGTAATCCTTCTAAAAGTGTTCAAGATGACACAGCTTGCTTCCTTCCTTCCTTCCCTCCATTTGTAGCATGGTGGTACTCTGTTTAGAAGTGTAAACACTGAGAATTTTACAGAGCTGTTACAGGATATGTGCATTAAGTATTGGGGGAGCAGTGATGGCCTAGTAGCTTAGCTGTTCTGACCCCAAGTAGTATAAATGTATCCTCGTCTTACATCACCCAGGGAAAGATGTTTGTGTTTTTATCTGCAGAAAAAAAAAGAAGAAGAAAATCTCTCCTTGAAGTTCCTGTGACATGTTTCTTATGCAACCTGTGAGTTACCTGTAGCTCTTACTTGAAGAAGTGCTTCTTTAACTAATGCTTTCTCTACTCTGTTATTCAGCAAGTTTTAACCAGGCTGTCACCTTGCAGCACTCACCACCTTTCTGTTTAACATTTGAGGCAGGCAGTACATTAGTCACTACAGTACTAATGCTCATTTTGTTTTTCTTGTGTGACACATCCATGGACCTCTTCAAGAAAAGACCCTGGCCGAGCAGGACTAACACCAAACAACATTAATTCAATAAATAGATCCATTATAAGGACTATGTCCATACCCCTTCTCTGGTCTGCTGTTTCAAACAACTTAAAGACAATATAATGTTGACCTTTATGAGTCCTTTTTTTTTAATTTATAAAATGTTTAGGGTTTCTAATTCCATGACAGGAATGGGGTCCAAGTTCATGAAATTAGTATGTCTTCAGTGTTTACCAAGAGTACTCATCTCAGCACCTGCAATGTACCTAGAACTGCTTACTGCATTACTAGCATACATAAGTATTTTTAAGTAAGCTTGAACTATTTCTTATTAGCCCTGTTGATCACATTATTATTGGGTTTCTTGTATGATCCATTAGGTGTGCTTGTAAAAACATAAAAAAAATTAGGGGTCCCAACACTGAGCCTTATGGAATGCTTTTATTGTCTGTGAATATAAAATGAACCACTTTGGAGTGGGTGCCTACCAAAATTGTCAATATCTATCCACTCTTATAAGAGAGGTCAGTGACACCTAGCATCCTCCAGTTTTTAAATGCTTGACTTTCCTCCCATTAACAAAGGTAGTGTTGCCATGGCTGCCATTACTTGTTTTAAAATTCTGTGCAGAATTCTTATGGGTCTGATAATGTGCTACTGCAAGCGCTCACTTGCTATATATTTGCTACAACGTTGCTTGCTGACACTTGCTTAAATAGGTACATGCTTGAACTCCCACTAACTCATTCTCCCATATCTACTTAGCTCCCATAGCCCTACCAGAACCCTAACTGTAAACCTAAGACTCCCTCCCCACTCCCTAACCCTAAAACTCCATTCCCAGTCTTTATACCAAAAACTCCAGTTCCACCCTCCATAAAGCTAAAACTGCCCTCCTTAAACCTAAATCTTAAAATTCCCTTCCTAAACCTAAAACTCCATTCCCATTCCTTAACCCTAAAATCTCTCTTCCCGTCTCCAGTGCTGATCCCACTCCTGCTCTCTAATCCTAAACCCCCACCTGCTCCCTTCCTACTGCTGCTTGCCCAAACTCATATTCAAGTTTGAGCATGAGCAGCAGCCTATACGAGCTACAAGTTGCTTGAGTCCATGACTTCAAGAGAGTAATTTTCGAGTGCTTGAGACTTGAAGGTCTGTGGTAACCCCCCCCCCAACACACACACACACACACACACACACACACACACACACACACACACACACACACACACACACACACACACACACACACACTTAATCAAACCAAACTTTTGAATTTTTTTACAGAATTCTTTCTTTTGTTGAAGGACTTGTTTTGACAGTTTCATTCATTCTGATTGTATTGTCTGGATTTAACAACTGTCTGACTCTTTCTTTTTGTTTACTTAGCAGATGTAATTAAATAAGTACCTTAGCTTTTCACTCTCTCTCTCTCTCTCTCTCTCTCTCTCTCTATCCCTCTGTCTACCTATTTTCTACATTACTGATCCTCAGTACCCACTTAGTCAACTAAAACAAACAAGCAATAAATAAATAAATAATAATAAAAATATTGGCTTCTGGTTTCTGGTTTCAGCTTTCATGCTTCTAAATACCCCCTTGTCTTCCATTAGAACTATCTAACATACAAACAAAGCTACCTCATTTCTTGGGTCCATTATGATCCAACTACTACAATCATTTACTCACATTAAAGTTTCTACTGTAATACACATTTATTCACGGAATATATTTAAGATGGTATTGCAGTAACTGATATTGTAGTTTTGACTTCCTGAAAATAAATGTTTAAATATCTATTGCAGTATGTGGCAAATAGCAGAAAAAAATACTTGTACTAAAAATTCATAAACAATTCCACTTGTGATTTTCAGTTTTAGATTCCTAGGTCTTAATATGAAATTGAGGAAACCTGAAGCAATTAATATTAGAAATTAAATCAAATAAAAGTACGAAAATATAAAATATGAATTGACCTGACACATTTTCCTGTGTTACAGATATTTTCAATACAGTTCACTGTCACTTGAGCCATCTTCAAAAATAGTACCGTGGGAGCCCCAGTTTTTCCAAGCACCCCTCCCTCACCCGCATAACTTAAAGAACATCATAAAAGAGTGAAGAAAAAAATGACTTGTGTTTAAATGGAGCAAAGTCACCAAGTCTGCACTCCTGGCCAGATTTCCTTTCCACTTAAGGAGTGGTTCCATAATCCGGGACTGTATGATTCCGCTGGAGACAGAGAGAAAACCCTGAGCACAAGAAAAGAAAAAAAAGTGAGGGGTGCCGAGTGCTGGGCGGAGGGCCAGCTCGTCCGACGCCAGACCTGATGAGGCGGGGTGGTGGGAGAGGTCACCAGGCTGCCCTTTTAATGATCTTATCTTATTGCAGCTCGTTCAGCAGGAACATCCAAGACTTCCTCTCTAAGCTGCAGAAATGCAAAACTCTAAAAGATGTTAAGCTACCCTGCCCCCATTCACCATACTTTTCTGGCTCTTCTATTCTAGGTAGGCTTTTCAGAAGCCTCTATTTTGTTTCTGTTTTAGGCACTCAGGGAGGGAAAGTGCAATATTTATTTTTCCCAGAGAAAGTTACCACACGTACTGCCATGTTGTCTATTGTATTAAAAGAACTCTCAAGGCTATGTTTATACTTTACACATTCACTCCCACCCAAAACTAGAGCCTTTATTAGACAGCTATTAGTTTACAGTATAATAAATGTACAATTATATTTTAATAATGGAAGAGGAAAGTAAAATCTAAACAGATAAGAAATTATCTGAGCATACATTTTTGTTGCTGAGAAGCCACATTTTCTGTCCTCTACATTACAGTAATAAATGCTTGAGTGTTATGTATATTTTTGCATTGCCTTTGAGTCTGCAGCATGCCAGCTGCTGTACATAGTAAGATAAGTGCTTGGGCCACATATGTTTGGTCACACAAATGCAAAATATCCAGATAGCATTGAATTAAATATAAAAACTGAAAACAAGTGGGTTTTTTTTTGTTTTTGCATGGAAAAAACTCCATGCATCACCCATATGGGCTTATGAAATCCATGGTCACAGAACACTGGGGAAAGGAGAAAGTTCCCAAAATGTGAACATCTGTCTCAAGCAGTCTACATTTCTACTCTTATTGACTCAGGCATGTTACTTTAGAGATCTCATTAAGCAAGCACAGAACTACAGTAAGTTTGTGTATCACATGCCTAAACTATATTTACATATTATGGATACATATATCATTAACAAGTCTTTTGTTTGATATTTTTTGCATTCCCCCACACCTGCTGAACATTGGCCATGCCCATTTGTTCTCTACAGAGCAAGAATCGGTCAGGGTACAACAGTCACTGAAGCATCCGTAAAGGGATTTTGTGATGCATCCCGTCAATATAGCACTTGAGGGGGGGGGCATATAATGAGTACAGAATGAGATTGTCACCTGCTTCCATGACTGGAGTAGTCTGTCAGTCATCTCCCTCCCATGTCAAGCAGACAGCTGCTGTAATCTACCCCATGTTCACTGAAGATTCATTAATAGGAGTCATGTGCCACAACATGGCCCTCAAAACCACCAAGGGGAGAGGTGAGCATGACGTGCATTTTCAGTCCTTTCCCTCTCTGGCTGGCTCCTCTCTTCCCCAGGTTTGTACCTGCACCTAGGTCAGCTGGGTCATAACTAAGATCCATCACTGTATGTCATGGATCCAGCCATCTATAAGATACTGAATAGGGTAATGGAATACTGTTCAGCTTCAACAGATGTGATACATTTTTCATGCCCTATTATCACGCAGTTAGGCCAAATTATCTTACTGGTTGGACAAAAAAAAAAAAAAAAGACTAAACAGTTTCAATTACTGTACTTAAGATTTTGTCACTATACCACCAGGGTAAAGGCTATTATACAACGACCCTCCATTAATATTCCAAAACGTGCATGCTGATTGGTCAGCATGGACGTTGTAAATCAGACTTATACTAATGGAAAAAAGTCTGGTTGCCCAGACTTTTTCCATTAGTATGTCTTTTTTTTTTTACAGCAACCGAGAACGCAAGATCTCCGTTGCTTTTTAGAAACTGTCTCGGTATGTTAAAGGAATTTAACATAGCGAAACAACTTTCAAAAAAGCAACGGAGATCTTCCTTTCTCCGTTGCTTTTTTTAAGGCTGTCTCACTATGTTAAACCCATTTAACATAGCGAGACAGCTTTAAAAAAGCAATGGAGATCTTCCTTTCTCCGTTGGTTTTTTTCAAGCTGTCTTGCTATGTTAAACTACTTTAACATAGCGAGACAGTTTCTAAAAAGCAACAGAGATTTTGCTTTCTCCGTTGCTTCCACCCACAGCTCTGATGTACTGCGTAAGCATACGCATACGCAGTACATCAGAACTGCCGCAGAATGCCAGACAGCTGCGGAAGGGCAG
The DNA here is from genome assembly GCF_019279795.1 of Protopterus annectens. Classification (NCBI taxonomy): domain Eukaryota; kingdom Metazoa; phylum Chordata; order Ceratodontiformes; family Protopteridae; genus Protopterus; species Protopterus annectens. The sequence goes on along the minus strand of NC_056746.1, from coordinate 852,560,709 downwards.
CACAGAGGCATTATACAATGCCATTATTTAAGAAAAGTAAGTATTTTTTTTCTTAAATGATGTCATTGTATAATAGCAATAACCCACACCTGGGTGTGGGTAATGTTAGATTTATCCACAGTTGTCTTTGTTTGGCCACTTAGGCTTTGCCCTTGTGACCAAACCACACCAACCGTGGGTAAATCCAACATTACCCACACCCAGGCATGGGTTATTGCTTAAATACTTCATACTGTACATTACAGAAACTTTGTTTTGCCTTATAATTTACAAAATGTGACTGACTGATATCTTTTGGAAACTGTGGATTTCACAGCATCACTATAATACTGTGGTAATCCATGGCTAATAGGTGAGCATTGTTAATTGTCAATTAGGTTACATGATGGATGTAATAAATAGATACTTATTAATAATTTCTTCAGATATTAAGATGGATATTGTGTTTGCACGTTTGCTTTACAATGCTCTATATTCTTACACTAACTTCTTCAACAGCCATCACAATGACTGTATGCTTGCAAGCCATAAAGCTATGTACAAATTTATTAGCGTTTTCCATCACCCCTATCTTGTGGCACTTATTTTCAACCCATGCTGGTCACTTTTCAATCTCCTCACTACGGATCTTTTACATCAGTTCCAAAGATTTCTCTGAGGAGTAAGGACAGGAGCCATTGCGCATATTGGCTGCATTTTTCCCCAGCTTGGGGATGATACATAGATTCATAGGCTCATAGGCGGTTACTCAGCTAGCAGCCCTAGAGCCTTTACAAGCCTAGCCATATTAATTCCAAGTATCCCTATTTGCTCTTTTTGGGTAGTTCACAGAACAAATTTATTAACAGAGCAGGTCTGTGATAAACACTGGCTACCCCTGTCCATGAGGGGCATGGATGCCACCCCAAGGATAAATTTGCTGTCTCCCATCTAATTATCTAGGTTGCTTTTGAATAGGGTCATTGATCAGCTCTGTTTTACGTGAATAGGAAGTCTATTCCAGAGAAGTGTCAGTCTCTGGGAGACATATCTGTCTCACCAGCATGTTCTGCTAATGTCACAAGCTAGGCTGAGATCCGTAGAGCAAGTGACTCTTGTGCCATTTGACTTGTGAATGTGCAGCATTTCCATTAGGGCAAGGCTGAAGATTGCCCTATAGGCCAGGCACAAGTCATCTCTCAGCAGCCTATAAGATACAAAGAAAAGAGACAGGGCTTTCAGGTCATGGTTTGGAGTCTCTGTATTTTCTTAGTGAGAAAAATCTGAGGTCGCTCCAGCTGCTGCAGGTTTCTGGTGAGGTACATGCAGAAGGGACGGGTCTGATGAGGCTCAAGTACAGTCAGAGTTATAACATCCCTTGACCTGGATGCTATGCCCTTGCTTATGAGGTGCATTATGTAGAAGACTTTCTTTACCACTGTGGAAAGTTGGTGGTCGAAGTTCAGATTGCTATCAACCTATGTTCACAAGTCTTCCACCACTGGGTTGGAACTTAGGGGATTGCTGTCAGTATTGTAATTTGTAGGGAATTCTGCTTTGTCAAAGGGAATAATAATGCATTTTTTTGCATTTAGTTTTAGACCATGGCTTTAGCACCAATCATTTGTTTTTGCTAGCCCTTCTTGTAATATGTTGACATCATTGGGGGACTCAATGACTGCTTCCAGTTTACAATCATCCGCGAACTTGGTGAGCCAAAGGCCATCTACTTTGGCCTGGATTTCTGAGAAATAGATGCCAAACAGTAAAGGGCCCAGCACAGACTCCTGTGGTACTCCACTGGTCTACTGGTGGAGGTGGAGTCACCAATTTTGACACGGTATATTCTGTCAGTGAGCCAATTGGTTACCCATCCAATAATGTAAGGGTTATTCCCTATCCGAGAGAGTTTCAGTGTGGAATTGTGTTGAAAGCTTTGGCAAGGTTGAGATAGTCTGTGTGCACTGTCTTACATTCGTCCATACCTTTGGTGACATTCTCAAAGAAGTCTACCAGGTTTAATAAGCATGATCTACTCTTAACGAAGCCAAACTGGGTTGGGTCCAGCTTTTGGAGGTCACTTATGTCTTTGTTGATAAGGTCCATGATAATTATTTACATGGCCTTGCAGATGAGGCTGGTTAGACTTATAGGTCTGTAGTTCCTAGGGTCAGTTGATAGCCCCCTTTGTGTGGGAGGATTACTGTTGCTGTTCTCCATTCTGCAGGAATATAGCCAGTTCTCAAGCTATGATTAAAAAGAACAGCAAAGTGGGTCTGCTAGGTCTTGTTTCAGATTGCTTAGCAAACAACCTGGAATATTATCTGGGTCCCACTGAGGCCATATTTTTTGGCTTTGATGAGCACTGAGATGACCTGTTCTCCACAGATATTAGGCAGAGGGCTGGAGTCAGGTATGCTTTGGGATATGGTAGGTGGGGATAGGGGGGTGAAATTTACACTGAATTTGTCAGCTAGCAGGTTGGCAATATCTTCTGGTGTAGTATGAGTGATCCCATCTACAACCAGTTCAGCACATAGCTGGGCATTCCCTTTTAGACTTCAGATGTAGTGAAAGAGTGCCTTATGATTATCCTTGGCTAGGGATGTGGTTTTAGTTTTTCCCCCCTTTAAGTATGGCATGCTGTGGTGTATCTTTTGGCCTGTGACATTTCACATGTTTACTACAGGTTGTCTGATCTGTCCTTTTCCTTTCAACACCTGAAATAACATTTAAAATAACAATATTAACTTAAAATAGCCTTTCCTAAAACTTGTGTTACAGGGAGAATGTATGGTAAAATGCCATCCCACCTTTCTCTTCAGTAAAATAAGGCAGTTATTACTTGACCTACTTGCTGGCCTGCAACAACATGAGATTCATTGCTGATACTGACTCACTGCCTTTATATATGTTGTATATCCTGCTTCTTTGCTAATGAACTGGCTACAGACTGCATGCATTTGCTTCTTTGCTAATGAGCTGGCTACAGACTGCATGCATTTTATTCTTTGCTAATGAGCTGGCTACAGATGGCATGCATTTGCTTCTTTGCTAATGAGCTATCTACAGATTGCATGCATTTGCTTCTTTGCTAATGAGCTGGCTACAGACTGCATGCATTTGCTTCTTCGCTAATGAGCTGGCTACAGACTGCATGCATTTGCTTCTTTGCTAATGAGCTGGCTACAGACTGCATGCATTTTATTCTTTGTTAATGAGCTGGCTACATTTGCTTCTTCGCTAATGAGCTGGCTACAGACTGCATGCATTTGCTTCTTCGCTAATGAGTTGGCTACAGCCTGCATGCATTTTATTCTTTGCTAATGAGCTGGCTACAGATGGCATGCATTTGCTTCTTTGCTAATGAGCTATCTACAGATTGCATGCATTTGCTTCTTCGCTAATGAGCTGGCTACAGACTGCATGCATTTGCTTCTTTGCTAATGAGCTGGCTACAGACTGCACGCATTTTATTCTTTGCTAATGAGCTGGCTACATTTGCTTCTTTGCTAATGAGCTGGCTACAGACTGCATGCATTTTATTCTTTTCCAGTATTGATTTTTTTCTTATGCCAATTAGGTTTGGTATATAGCCACTGGGGATGCACAAGCCAGTGCATTTCTTTGTGCTGGTCCCAAGCCCGGATGAATGGGGAGGGTTGCGTCAGGAAGGGCATCCGGCGTAAAACTTCGCCAAATCATTTCATGCAGACACTGATAAATACTTTAATACCGGATCAGTTGAGGCCCGGGTTAACAATGACTGCCACCAGTACTGTTAGCCAACAGGGTGCTGGCAGAAATTGGGCTACTGTTGACCGAAGGAGGAGAAGAGGTGGAAGACATGGCCGAAGACAGGAAGAGAAGAGAAAGGCTAGGACTGTGGTAGTGAGGGTTGGAACTTTGAATGTTGGCAGTATGACTGGTATATGGAGAGAGCTAGCTGATATGATGGACAGAAGGAAGGTTGGTATATTGTGTGTGCAAGAGACCAGATGGAAGGGGAGTAAGGCTAGGTGTATCAGAGGTGGGTTCAAATTGTTTTATCATGATGTGCATGGAAGGAGAAATGGCGTAGGAGTTATTCTGAAGGAACAGTATGCTAATAGTGTTTTGGATGTGAAAAGAGTGTCGGATAGAGTAATGTTTATGAAGCTGGAAATTAATGGTGTAATGATGAATGTTGTTAGTGCATATGCTCCACAAGTTGGGTGTGCAATGGATGAGAAAGAAACATTTTGGAGTGAATTGGATGAAGTGGTGATGACTGTACCCAAGGGTGAGAGAGTGGTGATTGGAACAGATTTCAATGGGCATGTTGGTGAAGGGAACAGAGGGGATGAGGAAGTGATGGGTAGGTATGGTGTTAAACAAACGAATGTAGAAGGTCAGATGGTAGTGGATTTTGCGAAAAGGATGGACATGGCTGTGGTGAATACATATTTTAAGAAGAGGGAGGAGCACAGGGTGACATATAAGAGTGGAGGAAGATGCACACAGGTGGATTATATCCTATGTAGGAGGGCCAGTTTGAAGGAAATTGGAGACTGTAAAGTGGTGTCCAGAGAAAGTGTAGTTAGGTAGCATAGGATGGTGGTTTGTAGGATGACATTGGTGATTAAGAGGAGGAGGAGGAGTGTGAGGGCAGCACCAAGGATCAAATGGTGGAAATTGAAAAAAGGTAATTGTGAGGTGGAGTTCAGGGATGAGTTAAGACAGGCACTGGGTGGCAGTGAAGAGTTGCCAAATAGCTGGGTAACTACAGCAGAGCTAGTAAGGGAGACTGTTTGGTATCACATCTGGACAGAGCAAGGATGACAAGGAGACATGGTGGTGGAATGAGGAAGTACAGGAGAGTATACAGAGAAAGAGGTTGGCAAAGAAGAAGTGGGATTGTCAGAGAGATGAAGAAAGTAGACAGGAGTATAAGGAGATGAGGTGCATGGCAAAGAGAGAGGTGGCGAAGGCTAAGGATAAGGCATATGAAGAGTTGTATGAAAGGTTGGACACTAAGGAGGGAGAAAAGGACCTGTACCAATTGGCTAGACAGAGGGACCGAGCAAGGAAAGATGTGCAGCAGGTAAAGGTGATAAAGGATAATGAGGGAAACATACTCACAAGTGGGGAGAGTGTGTTGAGGAGATTGAAAGAGTACTTTGTGGGGTTGATGAATGAAGAGAATGAGAGGGAGAGAAGGTCGGATGATGTAGGGATAGTGAATCATGAATTACAATGGATTAGCAAGGAGGAAGTAAGGATAGCTATGAAGAGAATGAACAATGGAAAGGCTGTTGGCCCAGATGACATACCTGTGGAAGCATGGAGGTGTTTAGGTGAAATGGCAGTGGAGTTTTTAACCAGATTGTTTAATGAAATCTTGGAAAGTGAGAGGATGCCTGTGGAATGAAGAAAAAGTGTTTTGGTACTGATTTTTAAGAATAAGGGTGATGTGCAGAGCTGTAGTAACTACAGAGGGATTAAATTGATCAGTCACAGCATGAAGTTGTGGGAAAGAGTAGTGGAAGCAAGGTTAAGAAGGGACGTGATGATTAGTGATCAGCAGTATGGTTTCATGCCGGGAAAAAGCACTACAGATGCGATGTTTGCTCTGAGAGTGTTGATGGAAAAGTACAGAGAATGTCAGAAGGAGCTGCATTGTGTTTTTGTAGACTTAGAGAAAGCATATGACGGGGTGCCTAGAGAGGAGTTGTGGTATTGTATGAGGAAGTCAGGAGTGTCAGAGAAGTATGTAAGAGTGGTACAGGATATGTACGAGGGTAGTGTGACAGCAGTGAGGTCTGCGGTGGGAGTGACGGATGCATTTAAGGTGGAGGTGGGGTTACATCAAGGATCAGCTCTGAGCCCTTTCTTATTTGCAATGGTGATGGACAGGTTGACAGACGAGATCAGACAGGAGTCCCCGTGGACTATGATGTTTGCAGATGACATTGTGATCTGTAGTGAGAGTAGGGAACAGGTGGAGGAGACCCTGGAGAGATGGAGATATGCTCTAGAGAGAAGAGGAATGAAGGTCAGCAGGAATAAGACAGAATATATGTGTGTGAATGAGAGGGAGGATAGAGGAATGGTGAGGATACAAGGAGTAGAGGTGGCGAAGGTGGATGATTTTAAATACTTGGGGTCAATAGTTTGGAGTAATGGTGAGTGTGGAAGAGAGGTGAAGAAGAGAGTACAGGAGAAGAGTGTCAGGAGTGATTTGTGACAGACGAGTACCTGTAAGAGTGAAAGGGAAGGACTACAAAAGGGTAGTTAGACCAGCTATGTTATATGGGTTGGAGACAGTGGAATTGACAAAATGGCAGGAGTTTGAGCTTGATGTGGCAGAATTAAAGATGTTAAGATTTGCACTGGGTGTGTGGCAAGTTTAAGTATATTAGAGGGTCAGCCCAGGTTGGAAGGCTTGGAGACAAAGCCAGAGAGGCACGATTACGTTGGTTTGGATATGTGCTGAGGAGGGATCCTGAGTGTATTGGGAAAAAGATGCTAAGGATGAAGCTACCAGGTAAAAGGAAAAGAGGAAGGCCTAAGATAAGGTTTATGGATGTGGTGAGAGAGGACATGCAGGTGGTTGGTGTGACAGAGCAAGATGCAGAGGACAGGAAGAAATGGAAACGTGATCTGCTGTGGCGACCCCTAATGGGAACAGCCGAAAGAAGATGATGATGATATAACCCTTGGTGCTGCCTTGGTAAAGCTTTGATCATTCTTTAATAATACTTGTTACTAAGTGTAAAGGTGCCAGTATCGTATTAGCACAATATTTAAAATGGGTCCAAGACTGAGATAAATAGTACGCATACATTGTGCCATATGACCATGCCACTGGTAATGCAGTTCACATCACACATGCATTGGGATAAACTCGCATACCTCTGGTAGTGTAGTTCACTCTAAATATACTTGGAGTTTATAGTGCACATGCCTTTTGTCATGTGCCCATGCTTCTGGTAATGCCATTTTCAGTACACATGCATCATATCATGTGACCATGACACTGGTAACACAGTTCACAACACACTTTCATTGTATCAAGTGGCTGTGCCTCTGGTAATTGAATTCATAGCACAAATGCCTATATTTTATAGCACACTTACATTATATCATGTGACAGTCCCTCTGGTAATGCATTTCTCAGCACACATGTATTGTACCATGTGAAAATCCCTATGGTAATACATTTCACAGCACACACGCACTGTGCAATATGATGACAGTTACAGCTCTGGTGATGCATTTTGTGGATACCTCCATTATGCCATGTGCTATGGTCTCCAGTGATGCTGTTTATCTCTGCTTCAGCCTGTGACTTTATAATTTACTTTATTCCCATTGTTAACTAGATGAAATAACGATGATTATTGATCTTTAACTCTGCTGGATTTCGTCTTTGGTCCCCATTTAATTGTTAACATACTACCTGTTGTTTTCTGTTACTGAGTGTCCTAGGTGACATAGGATTGGTGGAGTGGAAACCTGTTTTAGATCTTCTCTCAGAGTGGTGGAATACTAACTTATTTGAATCTATAGTAGGGGCAGGTACAAATTGTAACTTTCTCCTCATACACTGCCTATCTATCCAGTGATGAGAGTTTTCTGCAAGAATTAACCAGTTCCCTTGTCTCTGTAGGAATGTGCAAATTGGTAAATTCTGGCTTAATGACAAACTGGATGCTCTTGCACAGTACTTTATCTCTGAACAGAACAATCTTAGCTATGTTCAGGTGAATATTGCAGCCACCCATAGAAAATGACATTTTCTCAACTTCATTTTCAAGTAGGTGTAGTCATTTCAGACATAGTCTTGGAACCATTCTCTTGGCCTGAGCCCTATTTGACCTATGTGGGTTCACAGCTCTCCTCATCAAGTCACCTAATCTTGAGATGTGCAGGCCTAAGAATAATATCACCATTTTACCATCCAATAGGTGTGCTTGATAATCTTCTGAAGGACAGCAATGCTGCTACTGTCAATGGTCCAGATGCAATTCAGTTGACATATAACAATGCTGTCACTGGTGCTATAATTCACACCGGTCCCATTTATGAACAACTTGTCTCTACAGAATTTCATGAGTCAATATAAGACTGTGAGGTTAGGAACCAAAGAAGAGAAGGTTGAAGGTTAGGACATCTTTGTAGACAAACATGGCTTATAGAACACATGCTTAAGGTTGTAAACCATACTCTGGGTATCAAAAAGCATCCTCAGTGAGAAGGTAATGCTTTTGCCCATTGAAGGTTCTTATTCATAAAATTGATGGACTAAGCTGTTGTGAATAGCAGACATGGTATACAGTCCAGACTGCCTTATTAACTGGGAAGCATTTTCTTTTGTGTAATGTGAGGAAGGCGCTTGATTCTTGTTCCTTAATTTTTAGTTTACATTTTAGTGTTTCTTAACAGGGTAAACTGATTGGTCCAAAGACATTTTATAGTCATGCTCTACACCAGAGATAAAAGAGTAGATGGAATATGCATGTGTATGAACAATTTAAGGTAGCCGGTCAGCCAGTATGTTTTTGGGAGGCAGCAGAAAACTGGAGTACCCAGAGAAAACACAGGAAGACATATGGACAAGTGAATGCAACTGAGACAGTAAATAGAGGTTAGAATTGAACTTCAGACTCCAAAACATAAGGTAGAAAGCATTATGAGTGGCACCCTCCATAATACGTCAATGGCACCCTAGTTATTACTTTCAGAAATCAAGGCATCGTTCATGCACAATTTCTTTTGGATTTTGAATGTATGAGTTAGATATACAAAGACTTTGAGGTCATAGGTTTGAGGTCATGGATGTGCATCTCAGTGTATGAGCTGGATTCTTATACAGCCACACTGACTAAAACCTGTCTGGAAAAGCACAGTCCATTTATTTTCATGATTATTTCATCTTTATTAGGAGTGCAGAAAGTTCCACCTGCACGGAAAAAAGGAGTTCATTGCATCCATTCATTAGATATGAATGAGCTTATGAAGTACCTCACAGTCTCAAACCTTCCTTTTGTGGTTGTAGCTAACTGTTAATGAGCCATTAGATCTATTTCAGTCTGGCTTCCTTTTAGCAGTGAGTCTGCTCTCATTAGAATGGTGAGTGATCTCCTTGTGGTCAGAATTCAGTGATAAAAAGTGGTGTGCGAAAGAGTGGAAACAACCACAAATAACAAACAACAATCCACTCTTTGAGCCAATAACCTACGACCACCAATTGAATAACACCTTTATTCGATACACATGAAATAGTCCACTATACAAAATGTAAATCCACAGAAACTGGTCAAGCGCTTTCGTCAATAGACTTCTTCAGAACAGTTAATGTTAATAAAGGTGTTATTCAATTGGTGGTCGTAGGTTACAGAATTCAGTGATGCTATTATATACACTGATACTTCTTAATCTTGCTGCATTTGATGTTGTAAATCATATAATTCTGATGGGAAATTTGCAGATCCCTGTGGAATTTCTTCTATAGTACTGATATGGTTTGCCTCTTACCCCTTAGGGCACTCACAGGGGTTAGCTCCTAAACTACACTGTTATACTGAGATTGCCTGCTACACTGTGCCTGTAAAATCGAATTTTTATTGCTGTTTTCACTGTTTAGCAAGCTTTTTGGTTGTTTCCAATGTTTAAGTATTTACTGGTATTTTTCACTGTTTTAAAGCTATCTGTTCTGCCTGCTCTGGTTTTCCCACCAAGCAGTACTTAATTAACTGATCTGTTAACTGTTTAAATCATTCTTTAGAGCCTCCTGGCAGATTTTCTTCTGTTTTAAACTTTTTTTCAGTGTCTTACTGCTATTTTTCTGCTGTGTTAAATATTCTCTAGTGTTTCTTGGTGAAACTAGGGTAGATGGTAGCTGTAGCATAGTCCAGATTCAGACTTGCTGCTTCTTGAACTGTTTGTAGTGGTTTGTTTGTTCTAAGCACATTTTCCAGGCCATCTTGGATCAGAAGGGGCCTATCTGTACTTTTGTGAGAGAAATGTGTTTGACTGGCACCAGACTGGTAAAGGGAAGCCAGTCTAGTGCTTGGAATAACCATCCTCATTGGTCCTTTTGAATTTTGTTATTATAGTTTTTTTCAAGTTTTAACTTCTGGTATTTAGGCCCTGCATCTGAGCAGGTTTCTGCTTGTTTGCACGTAGCACAGCACCATGCACTACCGCACAATTGTGCAGCAAAGTCAGGCAGTTTAATACAACAACATTTCCCTTAAAACCCAGGCTGAAATATCCATTCACTGAGCTCCTTCGTGTTCATTTCTGAAAAGCCACCCCTAGTGACAACAGTCTTCAACTTAGCATTATGGACGGTTGGACTACTGTTGTTTGTCCTGCCAACCTTGTTGACTTGGGTCTCTTCAGGCAGTGTAGCAATTGCCACATGTACACAGACAACCCTCTACTAATAACATATCCAGTACTGAGTGCGAGAGATGTATTTACACCAAGAATCTAGAATCCATGCTCTCTGTCACTCAAAACAGTAACACGGAGAAGGTTGTCAACTCACCCACCACTACATATTCACATAATACCACTACTCATACACATAGTATGCATCAAACACGTAAATCCACATGCACGGACGTTCTATAGAAAAACTTACAGAAACACCAGAGACCTCCAAAACACAAGTCTGCTACAGCTAACACAGTCTCCACAGCACCCATGACACATAGCAATACCAGTGTCTCAGCCATCAAACCTGTAAGGTATAACACTTAAAAACTAGGTTTTCTTGTCACTAGAGACTCAATAGTGAGACACACAAATGTCCCACTCACCAGGCTGGACAAGGAAAAGTCATGGTCAGCTGCCTGTCCAGTGCAAGGATTCACCAAATCATGCATGCCCTCAGGTCTCTCAGCAACAATTACCGTTATAACACTGTCATAGTTCATGTTGGTGTGACTGACCTGAGACGTACCTCACTAGACTATATTAAGAGAGAGACATGGTTGAGCTCTCTGTGTATGTATCCCAGGCAGGTATGTCTTTAGCCTTGAGCAGCATACTACCCTCACCTAGAATGATGCCACAATATAAACAAAAAATAATTGATTTTAATAATTCCATAAAATCATTAAAATAAACATGATTCCAAGGGGATCCAGTTCCTGTCTGCCTGGGAAGCCATGGTTGGCAAACCTCATTGCTTTACCAAAGTCTGTTTGCACCTGGCACCCCCTAGGCTTTCAACTACTGGCAAAGGCTCTTGCCTCCCCATAGAGCCTTTTTTAGGCAAGGTCTTGAAAGCAACATTATTGACATGAAATTAACCAATCAGAACAAAATAAGGGTCATGCTGCTAAATGCTAGGAGCTTAAACCAAAAACTGCACTCCCTGGAAGCACTCCTATCTCTAGAAGATGTAGATGTCTGTGCAGTCACTGAAACCTGGTTTAAGGCCTCAGAGAATACCCTGGCCCTGCAAGGCTACAATGCCTTCCACACCTTTAGACCGCAAAATGAACATGTGAAAACCAAAGGAGGCGGTGTTTCAATCTATATTCGAGATAAATTCACCTGGCGCCTAGTTAGACTGGACAACTCCATGGACTTACTCCAGGTCCAGGTTACAGTAGGTAAGACCCCCATTCAAGTCCTAGACATTTAGAGATCTTCCTCCATAGATCATGACACCCATAAAACTTACTTAACCAAACTGAAGACAATTCAAATTTTACAGAACACACTGGTTATGGAGGATTTCAATTATCCCAACCATCAACTAGGAAACCTACTCTAACTCAAACTCGCTAGTACAAAAGGTCCTTGACTTTGTGAATTCAAATGCCATGGAGAAAACTGTCCATACCCCAACAAGAGGAACAAACATTCTAGATCTTGTCCTCACCAACATGTCAAACATGTGCACTGCTGCAATTGTCAGACCCTCATTAGTTGAAACTGACCACAAATCAGTCACCTTCGAACTGACACTAATACCAGAACTCACAAAGGCCATGACTTCCAGCACAGACAAACTCTACAATAAATGCAAAAAGTTGCTGTCCAAGAAAACAAAGACAAGGACCCAACAATGGAAAAATACCCTCCTCAGCCTTAACAGGCAATTAAGAGAACTTGTCAAATCTTACAAGAACTTCTTTGAGAGAAACCTAGCAAGTACTGCCAATGGTAACCATAAGGCCTTTTACAGCTATGTACGTAACCTAAAGGGTAGGACCCAAGCATGTGCAGAACTGGTGGCCAATGGTATCACACACACTGACCCCACAGAGATAGCGAACCTGCTGGTGGATAGATTTGGTGAAAATTTCACTCCTTTATTTTCTCCTAACTTACAAAAAAACCTTCCCCCAAACTCCACTCTCCACCTTACATATCTGAAGAGCATGTCCTCAAAGCCCTGTCCAAGGCAAAGAACTCGGCCTCTGTGGGACCAGATGACATCCCAGGCTGTCTACTAAATAGGGTAAAACATGAACTAGCATCACCACTAAGCACCCGTTTCAATAATAGCCTAACCACAGGCTTTGTTCCTGTGGAATGGAGAACAGCTACAGTTATTCTCCTCCACAAAGGTGGCCTAGCAACAGACCTGGGGAATTACAGTCCCATAAGTCTGACCAGCTTTATCTCTAAGGCCATGGACTGTATTATTATGCACCTCATAAACTAAGACATAGGTGACCTCCAAACCCTGGATCCTACCCAGTTCGGCTTCAGGAAGGGCATATTCTGCCTGTTAAATCTGGTGGATGTCTTTGAAAGTGTTACCAAGGCCACTGATGAGGGCAAATCTGTACACATAGCATACCTTGACTTGGCAAAGGCTTTCAACACAATCCCACATTCAGGTATTACCAATAAACCTAGCAAACTGAATGTAACTCTCTTCATTTTAAGACTGGTTGCAAACTGGCTCACAAACCGGACACACAATATCAAAGTGGGTGACTCCACATCAACCAACAGACCTGTTACCAGTGGGTTGCCGCAGGGGTCAGTGCTGGGCCCCCTACTGTTTGGTATATACTTCTCAGAAGTTCAGGTCAAAACTAAAGGGTTGTGGCTAACCAAATTTGCAGATGACTGCAAACTAGGTGCAATGATTGAATCCCCAAATTATGTTAGTATACTCCAGGATGGTCTCACACAGATGAATGATTGGTGTATTAGTTATGGTCCCAAACTGAATGCAAAGACATGCATCATCATTTCTTTTGGCACAAACAATGTCCCTTCACACTATGAAATCAATAGCTATACCTAAGTACCCATGAAGTGGTAAGGGACCTGGGATCACAGGTTGACAGTGACCTTAACTTCGACCACCACATGTAAGGAAAGCTTTCCACATAGCTCACTTCATTAGTAAAGGCATCAAATCGAGAGCAAAAGAAGTTATAACCCCCCTATACTCAGCACTTATCCGGCCCATAATTGAATATAACACCCCATTCAGTATGCACCATACTAAGTGCCTACAGCAATTAGAGACCTCAGAGGTTTCTAACAAAGATGATCAAGGGCCTCCAGCATGTGCCTTACACGGACTGACTAAAATCCCTGTCACTATACTCCATATCATATAGACTTCTTAGGGGAGACTTATGCCTGGCCTACAAAGCAACCCAAGAGCCAAACCTAATGAACTTAGTGCATATCCATTAATCAAATGGGTCTAGAGCTACCCACTCCAGGGACTTAAATATGGCCTGCGATTTAAATAGGACATGCTGGAGGGACATATTTATCTCCCAGTGACTGCCATGTCTTTGGAACAAGCTACCGATTCATGTGACACTGTTCAAGAGGAACCTGGATGAGTGGATGGGGCACAATAAATTCTTACCAGGGTAGCACCCACAACCCTCGTGGACATGGGAAGTCATCACTAAATGCAGTCTTAGGTATTGACTAGTACCTCTACGGTATTACATTGGGTTGAAATGGCTAGGCTTAAAATGACCTCTGGGTCAAGAGGCTAGTAATCTCCTATGATCCTATGTTAAATCTAAAATAGTTCATCCCTTTGTTGCAGGGCTCCACAGGGTTCCCTTTAAGGGTTATTCACTGTTTATACACTTCTACTTGGAGGTGCTACTTTAGGGAGAGATAAAAGTAGCATTTCTTCTCAGGTATATCTCTCCTTCCCCCACAAGTGCATGCCTTATTGACATTTTACAGAGTTTGTATGCCATCTGAGATACGATTATGAGTAGTTGTTTTGTGATTAATCAACTGAAGAATTGCCCGGTTTGGTGCTCTAATGAACAATCCAAAGAAGACACCAGGAGACTATGAAGAAGGAGGAAAAGGCCAAAAATCCCTTTTCCATCTGAGTTCTTAGTGATTCAACAGACTACATAGACTTCATTGGTCTTCTATGACTGGGTCTGCAGTATATCAACCTCTGGTGAGAGTAGAGGCTTCCATATGATAGCTGCCTGAGTTTGCGTCCAAATGAAAGAATGGGTGCCTATTTTTGATTTCTTGTTTCTCTACGGTGGGGCAGTTGGCACAGGCTGGAGTTTGATTAGTCAGCATCTGCAAGGATGGAGTTTACAGACTTTAAGTAGCTGGCGGTTTCCTCACTTTGGTGATATTCAGTTGTTGGGCTGCTGACAGTACTCTAACATTCAATCTGAAGATCATAAAAGGAAGCTGCATTGAAGGAGGAAAACACCAAAAAGCCCTTTTCCAACCTGCTTCTAATTCATTTAACTGCAAGGACCGCATCAGGTTCCCAGCACCAGATCTGCAGTGTATACTAGTCTTTGCTGACAGAAGGGGCTTCTACATGACAGCTGTCTGAGCTTGGCTTCCACTGAAGGTCTGCAGCGCCTGTTTCTGATTATCCGGCTTCTGTGGATTAAACATCTGTCCTCAGTGGGGGCAGAACATTACAGATTTTAAATAAGCAGAAAATTACTCATTTGGATGCATTGTGCACTAATATTGTACAGTGTAAATCCTACTGGGTAAGCAATAGCCCTGGCTTCAAGAAACAGGGGAACCTCAGCATTCTTTTTGTAGAGTGTATAAATTTACTGCCTTCTCTGTCTCGGTTTAGTTGCTCTGCTGTAACTGGTTTTTTTTTTTTTGCTATACTAGAATCCAGTGCAACACTGATAATTATTCATTAGCCTGATACTTGTTTAATAGCCTCAGCAATTAAATTAGATTTAGGTGTCTATTGTTTATTGCCACAATTTTAGAAATAAGCTTAAACAAATTTGCAGTTGTTGACATACCATATTCTGGTGAAACTCACTGGGCCAGATTCCATAAAGTTTGTGGAATCTGGCACATTACAGCAATATCAGCAGCAAAGTTGTGGATAAAAATCTAATATGTAAATGTGCCACAATGAACTCCAAATATCTTGGCGCACAACTGAGGTGCACTGTATACTACTCACAATTAATCCATAAGCAAAGAAAATTTTATGTCAAAGCGTGATGCACATTAACAAAGTCACAGAAAAAATATCACAATCCAAGCATCTTGACAGTGTTAAATACACATCTAGAACAGAATCTCTCCAGTAAGTTTGACAACTACCTAATATCACTGTAAGTCTGCTATTATTAAACTATGCTAGGTATCATTTACAGATTCAGACAGAATCTGTAATTTTTCTAATAAAAAATGAATAAAGGTGTAGGCTAATCACAGCCACATCACCACAACTAACATTAGCTAACAATGGGTGTGGGACTTGTATGGGGAACACAGGTAAGACACACACCCAAGGAAAGTGGGAGATAAAAAGAAGATGTGGGGTACGGGTGAAGAACAGGGACACACAAAAGGTATGTTGTAATAAGAAAATAAGTCAGACGGGCATGGGCAATGTTTTTTTTTTTTTTGCGTATAGGGCCCATTTTTATTTTTCTAAGAACAGAATGAAATGTAAAGATAGGGAAAGAGGTGGAGAAGGCCATCACAGCAGGTATATTCATAGAACAAATATCACAACACATGACAGACAAAGGTCGGATAAAAACAGCAAGGACAGGTAAGTTACACAGATGGTGCAGTGCAGAACATGGGCAATAGAAAGTTGCCAACCAGGGTGGGGATGCATACCAGCCATGTTGAAAGTCAGAAAAACTTATCTACCTATGCATCATCACATTACGACATGCTGCAAGCTGCTTGGCTGTCATACCTGGATGTAGATGTGTGTTGTAGAGTAATAAATAAGGATCACAGTACAGCAGCGCAACTGTAAAACAAACATTACAGTTGAGCAAATGCAGATCTAAGAATGCTAGCTAACTCCAGCAGAGGACAGAACTGAACCTTCAACCATGTATGTGAAAAGAAAACAACCAAGTACAGTGCCAAATAACAGTACTAAAAAATGGCTGCTAAATACACAAGTAGATGTAGACAATCCAAATGTGTAATGGAATGCATATATGTTACATGCCTATGATATGTCAAACACAATACACAAGTGTAGGTGTATATGTATAACTGTCAGTGGCCTAAATGGAATGTACATCAAAGCAATGTCAATGCACATACATGCACCATAGACATGTAGAGATCTTTGCACAAATCTAACACTATAGCTTAAAAGAAATATTAGCTTGTCCACTGGAATTTCAACAATGTACATTGGTTAACACACACGTATAATGAGAACAAGGATGTAATGCAAGCAGTAGCCAGTGACTTGTGTGTAGATGTCCTGTGGCTGTAAAATGGCCATAGAGTTGGCACATGTTGACCATGTCAACAATGTGATACATGACAATGGTCAATAACTGCAACAAAGACAAACACATCTGCAAAATATATTATGTAAAATATGAAGGTGGAAGGGAGATGGACAACCTGGGCCCACATCAAGGAAGACAATGATAAAGCTGGACAACAAGGTGAGGTTACACATTGTAAATGCATGTGTGCAGCACACAGGGTGCTGTCAAAGCCAAACCAAAATGCATTTAAGCAAATGGCAAATGTATGTCACATCGGCAGACTACATTGCTGACATTAACAAAAATGGGCATGTATAAATCACACATAAACAGTACTGTGAAATCATGTAACATCAGCAAGTATAGGTAACCAAGCTAAGAATTTCAATCACATACACATGTCCTGTCATGTCAATGTTGAATAAATGACCATAGGTCTATGTCACACACCCTGCTCATTACTGAGCAGAGGACACTCCTGTGGGCATCATTACAGCACATCAGCAATAAGTCAGTGAATGCTCACATGTCAAAGGTACAGTCGTGTTTCATCCTGGATTGAACTATGTGCAGAGACATATGCAATCATCAGTTACTGTTTACAAATATTGACAGATTGTATGAACTTATGTGAATAAGGAATGGCTGTGGAAATGTACCATAGAGCAAACATGGTGTGATGAACTGTCACTGTATAATTTATTCTTACCATGGTATATAATTAATGTTAAATTGGCATTCAGCGCAATCAGAAAAGGAGGACTGCCAATAGGTATGACATACCTGTATATAATCACACATGGCATCGGCATCGCCAACACATGGCACACAGCAACACATCATGCCAGTGGGACAGCATTATAACTGTCATCCAAAACACATGGGGAATGACATGTTCTTCTGTTGCACATACATGATATGGCAATGTGCAGAGTTTAACCATACCACAGTGGTAGTGATGGACTATGGACAATATCTGCTGTCTGTCAGTTTCCCCATTAAAAGACATGCTTACCAGGTAAGTGTTGCAGTAGTAGCTGCAGTTAACTGTCACAGTGCATGGAAAGCTGAATGTGGGAGGAAAGTGTAATGCATTAATGTGTGTCATGCACATATTGAAATATAATTAAATGTCACACAATGATATCTGCATGATATGTTTGCACTTGTAACAAAGAAGAATAGTAGCTACATGGTCTGTATGCACAAGAGTGCATATACAATCCAATCAATTATATGGCAATCAGCATAACACATTTGGAGCACACAGACAATACTTACAGATCTGAGGGTCTGGCCTGATAGGATGAGCCTTGCAAATGATCTCCAGGGCTATATTACTGAACAGGTCATGCACAGCACTTGCCATGTCCTGGAAAATATTCCCCATCATGCCCCTCATCTATGTTCGAACCACATTGATCACAACCTCCTGGATCTCCACCCAATAATCATCTCTCTGTTATTTCTTGTGTCATTCCTCCGGGGTGCAGCAGGCATGATGGGTCAAGCAGGTGTGAGTCCAGCTTCATCTTCATTGTTTTCATCATCATCTGAGGACTCTAGCAGTGGTCTGGTATGTCGTCATCATCTATGCCTGATTGGTGATTATCCATGGGTCCCATGCTCTATCAAGATGAATTGCAATACAGGACAGAAATTATATATGCATACCTGATACTACCTGTCCGCATGACATACCCACTATGACACAATGAACAAGCAGAAAACAGTACTCATGAAATGTTAAACTATGTTAGAACTATAGTCCAGTGTAACAACATATACGATGTATGTCAGCAGTGAAAACCTTAACAATGAAAAACAAATGTCTATCACATTCCCATGCAAATCATAGCCGACCTTAAAATGAAACTGATGTGCACATCTGCAATCTAACATACATTAATGAGCAACCCATCCACATGTGAGTTCTGCAGATACAAATATAAGAATGAAGAGCATATATTGAAGTTCTTATTTAAAACACACTTCAGTTTAAAATGGTGCAAACATTAGCAATATATTATAATCGATACAATTGCTGCTAATGAATGGCTACTAATGTAGACATCTTCCTTATGTCACATTAGCTATAGTTATGGACATGTCCAATAACAGAAAATGTCAGGGAGAATGTATCCATCATCAATATGAGCAGTTTATTTAAGGCCGTACAACAACATGCATAACATGGCTTACCGGTGGAAATCATGACAACATCTGAACATTTTCTTATTGGCCAGCATGAAGCATGGCAAGCATATGCAAAGCAAGCACATGTAATGTATTGTGACATTTGAATGGAATCATGCCTGACACTGCCTCATGTCACATTAACATAACTGAAATTTGACAAAATAGAAGAGTGCCAATATCAAGATAACATTATTATTGGGACATGCACTGTTTAATTATGTTGTCTGCCTCATTAAACTGTCCAGCTGAGTGTCTGACAGCATGTAATTATTTCCTTTCTTTTTCCCTTGCATGTTTTCCCAGGGAAGTTATGTCTGTGTGTGAATGTAAAGTGTAGTCTCTCCATGTAATGAGTCATACAAACAAACACCAAGTGGCATTGTTAAAATGAAGACTAAGTGAGATGACAATATTGTGGGAACTAGGCAAACCATATGACAAACACCTGAGCCAGACAGTATGGTAATTGGCCAATCCCACATCAATATAATGAATAAAACAGTAACACATAGTTATAATGTTCAGTCATGAACACAGTCACACATGAGACTCTACAACTGTATGCATGACCTACCAACAATCATTAGCAATCCATAGCCTGAAAAATCCAAACATTCTGATAATGCTTGCTGATTATAAAATATTAAGACAGAAACAAAAATATAACCTGTCTGGTACAGTCTCACGTAAAAGAAAAAAAAATCAAATAATACAACTTACTGCGACCTGCACGGCAACTAGAAATAAAACAAACTTAAAAAAAAATAAGTTTATTCAAACAACATTGCACAGAAAAGTGCTTTTGCATTGAATTCACTAATGCTTCATCAGACAAATAACAAACTTCAAAGAGTCTCTTAAATACAAAAGCATCACTTCCCAGCTCATTAATACATATTCAAACTGACAAATAAAAACAGAGACACAATAAATCACCAAGGATATTCACCACCTCATCAGCAAGTGTTGATACAGAGTACATCTCTTAACAATGACATCATAAAAAAAACTTCAATGCTGTAGTTTAAAACAGCAGCACTATAAAGCACATATTATGTTCTTATTCCTAGAGTTCATAAAATTCATGCAAACAACACAAAACAAACTATTACACTTCCCTCCATAAACTATATAATAATAGTAATAATAAAAAATAATAAAAATAAATAAAAAATATATTCATCTCCATACATATTTTTCTCTATACATATTTTCTAAACCTTGAAACAAATTAGTGTAGGAGGGGGCACATTTTAAGGACAGGTTTCAGGGACATAGAATCATTTAAACCAAGTGGTTTAAAGGATCGTAACTCAAGTATCCAATTTTGTTCTCTAGCTTCAGTAATGTTCTTGACATTACCCCCTCTAGCACCTAGCTTAACAGTCTCCAAAACAAAAACCTTGAATGTATGGTGTGTCCCTGACTTCTAGACATGTACAGCAAGTGCATTAGTATCTCTCACATTCCTGATCTCACCTAAGTGTTTGAGGATCCTATCTTTGAAACACCGATTTGTTTTGCCAATATAAAAGGCAAAACATTCCTGGCAAAATGCATAGTAAATCACATTTACTGTTCTACAATCAGCGTAAAAAGAAAAATCTATGGTATGTTTCAATATTGGGTGCTCAAAAGTATGGCCAGAATATATACAATGGCATGCTCTACAATTCCTACATGGAAAAGTGCCGGAGCGTGAAGAATTAAACAGGTCAACACAGTCCAGGGTTTAGAAAATATGCATGGAGAAGAATATTTTTTTTATTATTATTTTTAATTATTTTTATTATTATTTTACTGTTTTTATTTGTCAGTTTGAATATTTATTAATGAGCTGGAAAGTGATGCTTTCATATTTAAGAGACTCTTTGAAGTTTTTTGTCTGATGAGACATTAGTTAATTCAATGCGAACGCGCTTGCCTGTGCAGTGCCATTTGAATAAACATATTTTTTTTACGTTTGTTTTATTTCTAGTTGCCATGCAGGTTGCAGTAAGTTGTATTATTTGTTTATAAAATATTGCAAGGAATTGCCTATCTGCTGAATTATGCATAAACATAGGATACACTCATGCTGCAAGAAAAACACCCAAAGTGTATCAGGCAGATGCAATAGTAATGTTGAACTGAACAGCATACCACACAGAGTGTAAATGACAGTGTGAACACTGACACAGCAAACACCTATTCATTCTGTGAATAGGCAGATTCTGCACAACAGATCAGTCACTAGGAAACACATACCTACCAACACATATATTATAAGCAGCAAAGTACTACAGACTTCTGTGTAAAACATCCACTTTAACATATGTGTGGCAGACACACAAACCCAGCTGTCATATTGTGGCCTACCTTTCAGAAACAACCATCAGAAAGCAGCTTGCCGCTAAATGACATTTCAACATACTATTTGTATTTCAATATGACTTTTAAGCACAAGTGTAGTGTGATTATTGCACTTACCTCAGTGTTCCCTGATGGGTATTCTGGCATTTTAAGCAATATACATGGTGTAACAAGGATCAGATGCATTTTTATTTAACAAAACAGAACAATTAAGCAACAAACTTCTCTCCCTCTGTTGTTCCTCCGCTTGATGCACAGGGCAGGAATCCGGGTCGTGTCCTCAACACCTGAAAAAAGAAAAAGCAACTATGGATTATGTAGTCCTCAAATAACAGGGATACATATTGCTCAGATCAGGTTCTAAAAATGTACTTTTCAAGAACATAAGATAATCACCACATTCATTTTGCAGTGGTATACACACACAAGCTTTTGCATCTTTGAACACAGTTGAACACAGATTGGAGGACATGAGATATAAACCTGCCTAGATAATCCATCTTGCCTGAGAGCGTGTGTGTTGTGAATGTAGTGAAAAGACTTGGGATTATGAATGTGTATGGTTAAACTACTAATATGGATTATGATTTAGGATTTCAAAAAGGAACACATACTGGGCATGTAGGTAAATAATTTGCAAGAATGAATTCATTTCAGCATCGTAGTCCCAACCAATAACAATAATAGAAAACCTTCATCCCTCGGACAGTGTGACAGTCAGACAGTGTCACGTAATACATAGCTTCTATTAACAGAAACATAAAAGGTACTGTGCATCAGGGACACAATAAAGTATATGGGTGGAGTACATTTACAGATGCTCCTTGCCAGAGTGCACATCACAAATTAAATGCATACATCACCATATCCCCCGATCTGCATTTCAACTGTAAGTCTGACCATCTGACACCCTCAAAAGTGAAGATGCAGTTGTTGAAGTGAATGTATGCACTTACCTTAACCTGCACCCTAACCCTAAGGTCGTTAACTGTTGCACAATCACGCTCAGGAGTTTACTGGACAAGGGACCACACTACACTCCAGAACAGGCAAAGCAACAAAGCTGTCAAGCGACTTCTTTCCCAGGAAAAGAATTCGCTGAACAGCCGCTTCGCTGTTTTGCCTGTTTGCTCTACGTGTCGATGAAAACGCATTCGACAAAATGCATTTCCATCGTTCTAATATGAACCCATTTCCCCTATGTGTAGTTGAACCCACAGCATGCCAAAACAGAGACCTACTAGCCAGTTTCTTTACAGGCCAAGCTAATAGGCAACAGTTATTTTTGCTTAACAAACAGGTACTGTGTGTTTATTGGTATTCCTTCAGACAGATGAATATGGAAGCTTCCAGCACTTATTGGACATTATAATCAAAAGAAATAACAGCTAGCAGCACATAACTGAAAACATGTGCTGGACTGGCATTCCTCTTGGCTTAAGCAAATGGGACTGTAGTAAGAATGCTCCCTTTATTAACAGGAATGAAGTAAAGAAGTTATTTATGAGTTACTATTCAGACATATGTCGCTAGAGTAAGCGATACTTTTTGACTGTGAAATGTAGTCACCAGTGGCTTAGGTGCTATAGGTGTCAGTGATACACGACTATAGTGGATGTGTGAAATTATGTCATTATATGCTGGAAAACAGCTGTACATCTACAATGTTCAGTACTATGTATATTGTAAACATTAATAAATAAACAGCATGGAAATAGAACCCATGCTTATATGTAGAACAATCACCATGTTTTCTTAATTATCCAGATGTGCTCATTGTCAGAACAGCTACTTAATGGTTATAAAATCCATGTATCTGATATATTTGGGGCACAGCTATATCTCTCAATTCCACAGGAATGCTCAGGTATGCATAAGATTGTGACACTTACTGTAGGCATCCATTGGCTGTCTTTGCACCTTGGCACCCCTCCTACAAAGCTCCTCTGTGACCCAGTGATGCAGGTCATTGTATGAGGGTGAACTTGCATTCCAGTCTGCTAGATCCAAGTACATTGTTGGTGCTCCCTCGCAATCTGGTACCAAATGTTGATCACCGCAAAGTTCTTTGGCCTAGCTCTCATCTGATGCTCCACTCCAGCACTAATAGTCAACATCTGGGTAGTCTCCTCCTCTGTCCAAATGGGCAGCTGGACACATTGATGCCTCCTGGAAGTAGCCATTTCAATAAGATTGATACTCCAATGGAAAATGTAGTAAAATTGGAGAAATGCTCACTGAGGTCCCACTCAGTTCCCAGGTAGGAATGGTCTGATCTGTAAATATATCAAAATCAGTATTTAAATGTGGCACTTATGTCATGTGACCAGATCATTGGAAGATAACAGACATATGCTACACATGTTACTGTTTATTGATACCTATTGGGTACTTACTTGGAGCACCTTCCTGTTACTCAAAGCTATTGGTTAATGCTCTGAATTTCAGCAACTTACGTATATGTGCATAAATGGGATTCCAAATCCTGGAATTTTAATTAACCTAATTAATTATATGTGGTGCAAATGGTACTTAAAAGATGGATGTGCATTAGGTGCTCCTACTTTCAGTTATATCTGAGTCATAAGTAGCTGATAAGGTAAATTGGCACCTGCTAGCATTTCTGTTTTGATGAATATTACCTCTGTTGACATTACTCATTCTCAAATGTATCTGTTTAGATTCATTTTTGTAGAAATGTGTGCATTAAAACAAATGTTTGTAACTTAATGGAGTGCTGTTTGATTTACCTGAATGCAAGCAGGTGTTGCCATCTGCATTAAGGACATGCATTAATTTCCCATATGGAGTTATATAGCCAGATTTAGAAAGCAAAAGTGAACAGTACATAAAAAACAGATTTACAGATTATTCTTATGTATTGCAGGTGAAACCATACACTCTGTGGTGTACATTTGGAAAACTACAGATTCTGACGTTATCTCTATGTAGTATGTTCTTTTGCTGTTATGGATATTTATTCATTGATGGTTCTTAACACAAGTCTTATAACTACTGGCCCAAAATAAAAAAAGAACCTGTACTCTTAGTGGCCTGCTTATAGATACTAAGTGTTTTGGACTCTTTCTGCAAGTTGTTCAGTTGATATTTTGTGTAGTATTTTAATGTAAAATGTAGTATTTTAATGTAAGATGCATGTGGACTCCTGTGGCATGCTGCTGTTGTCTTTGGAACTCCATTCACTGGATATGTGGTGTAAGGGGTTTGAATCCCACAGAGCTCCTCTGCAGATATCGCAGGTTATGTTGATTTTACAACTGTTATGTATGCAGGCATAGTTGTACGTTTTTATATGTCACAGTGAGTGTTTCATAGACTTTTGCATTGCACAGGAATGCATAGGGTAGGATTCACAAAGCCTCCGTGTAAGAGTTATAACTCATACACGGAGGCTGCAGTTAAACGGAGTGATGTCAGCATGCTCTGCATATTCATGAGAGCATGCTGAATCACACTTAAGGCCAACACGGTCCATATAAAACAGTAGGGGGCGTGTCCATAGGCCGAGCCCTGTAAGCGGACACGCCCCCAGAAGAGGAAAAGTTCCCAAAGTAAACACCCACGACAGAGTCCACGGAAATGTGAATAAACACAACACAACACATGCCCCCACAGACTATGAACAGAAAACATATAAATAAACATGTTATATATTTTTTTTAATTGTAAAAATGTTTAAACGTGAGTGCGCTCGTTTGCGCGGGCGTGCCCGTAGCGCAGCTACAGTTAGCAGTCAGTGGGAAAGCATATAAGAACTAAATATGCAAAATAAACCAGGAAGCAATAGCGTAGCAGTAGAGATGTTGGCTGAAGAGCAGGCATTCATGGTTCGAACCCCCACAACACCAATTTTTTTTTTAGCAAAATAAGCAGGAAACAAGTCCCTGACAAATATGTACACATAAAACCACAATTTATGTAAAATGTAATGAAATAGCCCATTTATATTGAAGAAATATGAGGTAACAAAAGAATAAAAAATGCCAGATGTGCCTATAGCTGAGCTACAGTTTAACAGGGTGAGTGCATCTGCCCGTAGGTGAGCAGTGGTTTAACTGTTGCAAAATGAGTGCCCGTAGCTGAGCAGTGGTCTAACACGCTAAATCTATGTGCCCCTAACTGAGCTGAGCGTAATATGCGTGCCGATAGCCAAATGAAGCTTAAACCAGCCTACCCCGTTTGCACGGAGCTGCGCACAGCGCAAACAAGCTAACCGATGGGCAATGTTGAGCAAGCCGTATCAAAACTGCCTTTACACAGACACACCCCTCAGCATGTCTAGACAGTCATGAAAAATAAAAAGCAGTGGCCAGGTTCGAACCCAGGATACTATACACCATAGTCAAGGTACAGAACCACTAAGCCATGACAGCAGTACCTTTAAATGCAATAATAGCTAATATATAGGAATGAATACAAACTGGAGCATGACAATGCAGGTTTACTGAAGTTGATACAATTCCAAAATGGCCAATCACAGATATGTGCGGGAAAAACGGACTATATAAGCCCCATAGGCGGGAATACACAGCATAAACGATTGCAGAACTGACCTGCAGGCAGAATGACAGGAGTAGGAGAGGGTAGTTGCTTTCGAGCACAGAGGTGGGGTGTTGAGGAGTCCAGGTACATGGTCTGACTCCTAGTCCATAATCATGAGGCCCAACTCATGCAGGGCCAGGTCCTCTGGGGAGCATACAGGGCCGAGGCGTGGGACTGGTTGGCTCATGATCTCACCAGTGCCACAGGGATTCCAAGGACTGGTGAGCAGGTCCGTCACCATCATGCGGACCTGAGGAGAGGCAAGCAGGACCAACTGAACCTTTGGATCCAGGAGGCCCGGCAAACACCCAACGCCCCACTACTGAGTAAGTTACATTTAATTATGTATGTAAGAAATTAAACTAGCTGATATTATGGAGATGTGTATTCCAATATTACTTCATTTATATTACAGCTGCAGGTGTCCGTTCTGCGAACTGCAGAGCCTATGGCGATAGGCTGGTGCGGTTGCGCCACCAGGCAGGTCAGTAATCCACTACCAGTAACTGTAAAGAAATATAAAAGTATGACAGTCAGCAAAAGAGTGCAGTGTAGTCAGTAAGGAATAAAATGTGCAAGTAACAGTGTGAAAGTGTCTGCAAGTATTGCTTGATTACAAAAGTGTGTTTCAGCCTGTAAGTTAAACCGAAAAATGAAACTGTCTGACATATATTCTGAAATAAAATGCCCTACCTGTAAGAAAATAGTACACAACCTGCAGCAGGCTGAAAAGTATAGCTGCAGAAGATGATGAAATCACATGTGTGAAATATATCCCTGTTGAAATACTGAAACATGACAGAAGTGAGACTGCTGGAAAGGATTGTAATAACTACAGGTAAAACATGTCAATAAAGCCTAGAAGTAAGTACCATCCTGAATAGTAAAATGAAAGCAAGTGAGAGAGTGTGAGAAAGTGTCATGAATCCAGCAATTCAGTAGTAATAACCCCTGAATAAAGTATACTGCAGTCAAGACAGAATGAAATGCATGTGAGAATCAAAACCAAACAGGGAAATCTGTTCAAAGTGTTGCTGCATCTGGAATGTGTATCCCAAAATCTGGATATGTTGCTCTCAGTCTGCAATATGCAGATAGGATGATTGTCTGATATACCAAACATCCACACTTGTCTACAGCTATATAAAGCAAATGTAGCAGGATGATGTAGCTGAACAAAGCTAGATATGAATGTGTATGAAGAACAATAAAATGTATATTGATGTTGCAGTAACAGTGCTATCACCAAGTTAAAATAGTTATCATATAGGAAACTGTAGTTAGAACAGTAGTGTGTATATAACTGTAGCTATTAGAAATGTACAGCATATGTATTGTTATTCGAAGGTGTTAATATTATTTCCTTTACCCCACCCTATAACCACATATAACCCATTCCACGTGAAAATGGTATGTGCAATCACAATAACACCCCTGGACGTTTGTCCTGTTGGGTCATATATATTTGCATGTCCGTTGATGCATCTGCCCTGTTTATACATCCACACCTGATGGCCTGTTGCCATCAATTAACCCTGCATGTTGTTGGACTGTGTATTTCTGTTCAAATTATGCATGTGTTATGCACGCTGTTCAATGGTGTGAATATCTGGGTGTTTGGTTAATGGGAATACTAATGCATGCTGTTACAATTAATTGTGAATGGTATTATATGTCACTAACCCAAACTGTCATGACATAATGCAAAACATAGGACGACAGGGAAGGCGGGTTCCAGTGGACCCACCTCTCCCAACTCAGCTGGCGAGTGCACCTGGCACTAGTGCCGAGTCCGGACCCTCCTCCGGTGGCCCTGTGCCACCTGCGGGTGGAAGCGCTGCAGGGGATGGGGCTCGCCCCCCCTCTGCAAGTGTGGCCGGAGGAGAACCACCACTCACCCTCCGTAGCGTCCAGACTGTGGTGCTTACGGAGATTCGGGACTCTGTTCTCGAGCCCCTACGCCAGCTAGAGGCACGGGTGGCGCAACTAACGGGCATGCCTGTTGCCCGGCCTACACAGCCCCCAGCACAGCCCCATCCTGGGCAGTGAAGGAACAGTGGCAACTGCCTATGGGTGGGGATATCAGTTCCACTGTTGCCATCTGTGGGCTCATGGGCTCTGTATATCCAAACCTCCATCCCCGTCAATTGTGTAACCCCCCCACATATGTCATACACCGCCCCTGTATGCGTCTTGTTTGTCTTGTCTGTTTACCTACCCAACCTACTTCCCCAGCTGTACCGACTTCCTTCACCTGACATACCACTCTCACCTGAAAAAAAAAAAAAAAGGGCACTCTGTACCCACAAAAAAATTACGCCCCATACATAGCTGCCCATTCCGCACACATGTCTGCTGGACATGGAACCTATCAATTACAATTGGCTGTACAACAAGTATTATTGTTGTCCTGACACCTCTCTCAGGGGTGGAAGGTTTCAAATGTCACACCAAATTACATACATATGCACAGCTGTTGCTGATGAAGAAATGGGCAGCTATGGGCCCTACCTACATCCCTCCTGCACATCCCAAGCTTGTTTCCCTACTGTCTTACCCTCTTTGTGACCCCTTTTTCACCACTTTCCTGTCTCCCCATTTTCTTTTCTTTCAAAGAAAATAGCGCGGGTGTGCGCCAGAGTAAGCACCGTTAAGCGGTTGTAAGCGGGTGTGCGCTTGTGTGCGTGGAGCTAAACGCCAGTATGCATGCGTGAGCTCCGCGCAAACCAGCGCTAACCTGGTTACAACTGCTTAAAAGTGCCTTAGTCACTTTGATTGACAGGTCCTGTACTCAGTTCAAAAGCAAAATAAAATCCCACTGTCAGTCCCGAACCCAGGACCTTGGAAACACTAGTCTGTACGACCTACCATTAAGCCATGACTCTTATACAAAAACATTGTGCTAAAATAAATATAACATGTAATAGTAGGAATGAATGTAAAGGGAATATAGGATGTGTAGTACCCAAAGCATGTCATTTAAAATTATTGTCAAAACTACTGGATTTCCATAATAGTAGTGTGTGAACAGAAACAGCCATGCTAGTTGGTAGCTTGTAGATAATAAGGTCAGTTAAAGTACATATATAAATGTATGTGTGTGTACATATATATATATAAATATATACCTATATATAGTTGTAGGTGTCATTGTGCATACACACTTGCTACAGCGAACATGAGAGAGGAATGGAGAAATGTGAATATACAACACAGCCTGAATCATGAGAGAGATACTAACCTTTACACTCACAGAACACTGTCCACAGCATACCAGCATGGTCCCCGCCCTCACAATCTGAAAGGGCAACGCCTATCCCACATACCCTTTTATAGCACTGACCTGAAATCACAGTGAGAACTGCAATCAGTACACAACTGGCTGTATGCAATTAGCAAATGCTGGCTTACAATTGGTGCAGAGGCCATCACATGGACCTATGCAGATACCTACAAAAGCATCCAGTGCTAACACTCCCCACATGCAATACATTCATTGCATTGTCTGTAAGCGGACAGAGGGAGAGCGAGAAGTGAGAGAGAGAGAGAGAAAGAGCAAAAAAAAAAAAAAAAAAAAAAATACACTGTGACTCTGTCACCCGAAGCTGTCAGCACTGACAGTAGCAGCAGTAAGCAGAAGCAGTGGTAACGCAACCAGCTGCGACAAACACAGGTAATGCAAAGTAGCAGGTTAACAGTGTGCATACTGTGAACCCTCCAAATGTGCCATAGGTCTGTATCCATAGGTATGTCCATGTGATATGTTGTGTGTACGTAGTTCCACCAAAAGGGGATGACCATACATTACATGTCAATCAGTCTAAGGCCATGATCCTGGCAGCAGTTGTCTGTGCGTTGGCCCAGCAATGGCTGTAGTGTCTGCTTTGAAAGGTCAGCCAGGTTCAAAAGGCAGGATCAGCCCATCCCAAAGGCACACTGGCTGGGAACAAGTGTCTGCAGATACCCGATATCACTGCATATGCATCCCATACTGCATAATTCCATAGCTTAGCAGACCAGGCCCGTTATGCATATGATGTGGTAATTCCCAGGGTCAGTCGAGGTGCCCCCTTAGTGGTGTGGGACCACTGTTGCTGTATGCCACTGTCCAGGTACATATCCTGTAGTACGGCCAAGATAAATTATCATTGTTATATGCGGTTATATGTCCTCTCGGAGTGCCAGTAGCACACATCCAGGGATACCACAAGGTCACAGTGATGCTGTGTGTTCTCCTCTGCTGAGGGTGGCCCTCACCTGGACATGTGAGATGATAGGGAGGTTACATCCAGCTGTGATAAATATTTCAACTGGTGGGGGAGAAGGAGGGGGGATACGTGCACCGAACATGTCCGCAAGATTGTTGCCAATATCTGTGTGTTTGGTGAATGTTAAGTAGGTGTGTATTAACACAGAGCATATCTGAGGCATGTGGTCCATATGTGTAACATAACTGAAGAAGGCCTTGTGGTCATCCATAGTGTATGTGTCCATTTCCCTCCCAGAGTAGGCCGTGGCCATTGTTATGATGGTCCATAGTGTAGTACCAGTGCTGACCACAGATGCCTTCCCTTAATGTGAATGTGCTCTGTCCTGCAGTAGCCTCCTGCTATTGTTATACAATCTGCATCTGTCTGGGGTCCACCGGACAGGATGCCTAACCTTTGTGCATAGGGTCTGGGTTAGGAATGTGTGCGCAAGTTCCATGCAATCTGTGGCATGTCCGTGGTAAGCATTTGCAAAGGGGTCAGCAGTGTGGCTTGTGGCTTCCACAGGCACAGTGTGCTGCATGGATACCATCTTAGTCCCAGCAAGTGAATAACTTTCTAATCACATACATATCAAAGTAGTCTACTGTGCTGGTGGTGGTGGTGGGATATGTATATCCAGGCCGAGTAACTGCTGTCCACATCACAGTAGTGGACGGTGTCCCACATACAGTACCTTGGAATGAACCCCCAGAGTGAGGTTGTGCATTGCACCTGTCAGTGTGTGCTGACCGATGGGGCATGCTACTATGTCGTGTGGAATGTGGCAGGTATTGTTGCACAGGTGTTGGCTGAGCACTGATATCTGGCCATGTACCTGTGTATCCACCACGACACACACACATGCAACATATGGGAGTAGTAGTATATCACTACACATAAGTATCATGTATAGTATGTGTGCCATATATTGCTGACATGGTCTGCTGATATCCTGTTTGTGTTCTCTTCCAGGGAGATGGCGCGACAGCGTAACCTCGCCTACTCTGTGGCGGAAGATGAGGAGATCCACCAGAGCCTGGTGCGGGAGTATGACATCCTGTTTTCCCGCACCAGTCAGAATCAGCAGGAGAGGGCCGCACTGTGGCAAGACCTTGTCCGTAGGGTAAATGATATTGGCACGCATAACAGGACATATGAGCAGGTACAACATCACTGCAGTGATTTAATCCGAAGTGTCCGGCAGCATGCATCAGATATCCACAGGTAACAGGTTGCCACAGGAGGTGGGGTGGCCACACCCCCCCCCCTCACCAGACTGGAGGGGCTACTCCTAAGTGTTGTGGCTCCAGCCCCGGAACACCAACAGCAGTACACCTGCATTATGATGGAGGCTGGTTCCACACAGCAGCACGACATGGAGCATGCAGGTAATATGCCATATGTACACTTGACTGTTCTGTACACTGTATCATATGCAATATCAATGGCACAGTTGTGCCCACTGACATTAATCTCATCATTTCTGCAGGTCCCTCTAGGGTTACAGCAAGGCAGGCCATCCATGCTGGTGAGTGTGTTTAACATAACCTATAATAGTCCTGATAATGCTAGTAACAGTAGTGTAACTCAGTAGTGCTCTGTGTGTATATACTGCGGGGTATGCATGTGTGCATGTGTGCAGGTGTGCCTGTGCCCATGTGTGCATGTGTGCATGTGTGCATGTGTACACGTGACCACGTGTGCATGTGTGCATGTGTGCCTGTGTCCATGTGTGCATGTGTGCATGTGTCCATGTGTGTATAAGTGCATCACTGGTAACAATGTCTGGAGACTGTAAACTGTGTTTCCTGTCTTCCTCCCACAGGTTCTGGGGCTGCTCTGGTGACCTGCAGCAGGGAACCTGAAACCTGTGCCACGGCTACTGGTAATGATGATATTTGTGTAATGGTACAGGAAGGTGTGTCAGGGTCTGCCATTGGTCAGCCAATTGACAGTACACAGCTGTCAACCCCATCATTGCGCACAGTCATCCTGCCTGTACATCCTTTGTCACCATTGTCCCTAGGTGATGGACAGGATACTGTGGGAACAGACCAGGGTAATGTGGTACCTGTGGCACATGCGTCCCCACACAGCAGCCATGGGCAGCGTCCTCCGATGGTACCACACAGACAGTTGCCCATGGGTTCTCGTGGGAGCATCCGTGGGCGTACTGCCTCTGGCCGACGTGCCCAAAGAGGTCTGTCAACCTCAGCTATGTTTCGGACTGTCATGCAGGCACAGTCACGTATGGAAAGGTACACCAGACAGGGTCTGAGGGAGCTGAGAGCATGTCGCACAGCCATGACAGACAGTATGCGTGACATTGCAGATGCTATCCGTAACTTCACCGATGTCATAGACAGACGTTGTGGGGACATATTACAGCAGTTCCACAACCAGATGTCCATGAGCCAGGGCAATGGTGGGCGTTTGCAGCGTCAACGTGGCCGTATGCCGGCAGCAGCAGCAGCTGGCAGTCGGCGCGGACAA
Organism: Protopterus annectens; assembly: GCF_019279795.1. Taxonomy (NCBI): domain Eukaryota; kingdom Metazoa; phylum Chordata; order Ceratodontiformes; family Protopteridae; genus Protopterus; species Protopterus annectens. The sequence goes on along the minus strand of NC_056746.1, from coordinate 852,528,161 downwards.
CAGGCTTGCACACGCCCCCATAGTGCCAGCAGCAGCCCCAGCAATGCTGGGTCTGTGCTGTCATCAGAACGCCCCAGAAGACCAAGTGCACGTGGCTCTGGACACTCGAGGCATGTGTCAGACATGGTAACTACTGCAGGTCACAGGTATTTATGTGTATGTGTCACACACATACATCATGTGTGCAATGCCATTGCTGGTTTAGGCAATAGCATGCATTGTTATGTACAAACACCCACACAAGGTCATACTGTGTGACACAACCACACGTGACAGTTGTGGGTTACCAAAACATGCCTATCTGTACTCTGACAATGGTAATAGACACAGTAGCAGAGCACACTATTGGCATTACTATCCAACTAGCCCTGTTTGGCTGTGCTGATAGTGTGGTGACATCCCCTGTGTTTACTGGGGGAGTATGCAGCATCTGGTGTATTGTAGTAATTGCCAAAAGGATCTGTTCTCTCACACTTGCATTTACACACATCCTACTACCCCCACACACATGCACACTTGCCATTTGCAGGATTCATTCCCCTACCTAACTAAGTCATGACACGTAAGAGAGACGCATTAGCAAAGCACACTATTCGGTTTACTAGATAGTTCCTCTTCTCTGGCTGTACTTATAGGGTGCTGACAACATCAGTATTTTGAAAGGGTAATGTGCATCAGGTAGTGTGATCTCCTGATTGCCAAAACTAACATGTTTTTCATACGGAAATGCACACACATAAACTCCCCACATCCAAACACACACACATGCCATTTACAGGTTTCAAACTCCTACCTAACTACATTACGATACTCGGGAGAAATGCATTAGCAGAGTGCGCTATTCACATTACTGGGGGGCTTCCCTTCTCCTGCTGTACTTATAGGGTGCTGACATCATCTGTGTTTAGAAAGGGGAGTGTGCATCCTGTAGTGTGTTCTCCCAGTTGCCAAAAGGGACATTTCCCTCACACATATTTGCACACACACACTAACCCCCCTCATCCAAACACACACACTTGCAGGATTCAAACCACTACCTAACTATGTTATGACACTCGAGATGGACGCATTAGCAGAGCGCGTTATTCGCATTACTGAGAGGCTTCCCTTCTCCTGCTGTACTTATAGGGTGCTGACATCATCTGTATTCAGAAAGGGGAGTGTGCATCCTGTAGTGTGTTCTCCCAGTTGCCAAAAGGGACATTTCCCTCACACAGATTTGCACACACACACTAACCCCCCTCTTCCAAACAAACACACTATTGCCATTTGCAGGATTCAAACCACTACCTAACTATGTTATGACACTTGAGATGGACGCATTAGCAGAGCATGCTATTCACATTACTGAGAGGCTTCCCTTCTCCTGCTGTACTTATAGGGTGCTGACATCATCTGTGTTCAGAAAGGGGAGTGTGCATCCTGTAGTGTGTTCTCCCAGTTGCCAAAAGGGACATTTCCCTCACACAGATTTGCACACACACACACACACTAACCCCCCCCTCATCCAAACACACGCACTTACCATTTGCAGGATTCAAACCACTACCTAACTATGTTATGGCACTCGAGACGGATGCATTAGCAGAGCGTGCTATTTGCATTACTGGGAGACTTCCCTTCTCCTGCTGTACTTATAGGGTGCTGACATCATCTGTGTTTAGAAAGGGGAATGTGCATCCTGTTGTGTGTTTTCCCAGTTGCCAAAAGGGACATTTCCCTCTCACAGCCTTTCAAACACACAAACCCCACTCACCCACACACACACTGAGCATTTGCAGGATTCGAACCCCTACCTAACTATATTATGACACTTGAGGGAGACGCATTAGCAGAGCGCACTATCCGAATTACTGGGCATCTGTTCTGCACCTGTAGTATTTCTAGGGTGCTGACATCTTTATTTCTACAGAGGTATGTAGATGTAGTACTACCTGTCAGGTGGGGATAGCATATATATGCATTTGCAGCCACCTACGTCAGGGTCAGATATGCACATCGCACTGGCAGGTTATGTTCTATACCATGCTTTGGGACCACAGGACCTGTAACACACAACACAACCAGTCCAGAACACCACACCCACATCCAGGACACACACTTAGCTTCCCTGAGAACAGTGCCAGGATATGCAGGTATTCACATACACCATTCCAGTTGTTAACATCAGGTACAGGCATATTGTGTGTGAGAACTACTCAGGCCTCTACCACTTTACCCTACAGCCACTACAATTCGTGGGTCCATGTGCTATGGCAGAACCACACACCACAGCCACATGGGTGAAAACATATTGCACCTGTCCATCTGCAACGTGGGTACTCACTGTTCCACACCAGAGGTAGACCACCATTGTTGATATCTGACCATACCCACCTTTCCCTGGACATCCATATCTCATCTCCACCCCCAGGCAAGGTTGTCACTGCACACAAACTGTGTTTAGCACAAGCAGACTCTACACTTGTGTAGACTGGGGTGGATGACTTCAGAGGACCCATGCTGGAGGACTATACTGGCCACTCAGCATAATCCTTGACAATTGCATCCTATGAGCATGTGTACAGTTTGCATTGGTCATGCTATCCCACATATACCCATGACTGCTCCACAACAAGACACCTGTCAGCTGTACACCAGCCATATATGCGCTGTTCAACAGACAGAGTGACCTAATACATTGCAGAGCTGTAGCCCACAGAGGGAGGACATCTGTGGACAGTTCCAGCACGGCACTTCATTCACACATACTCATTACAACACAGTGTTGACAGTGGAATCATCCAGAGAATGCAGATAGGGCTCCCCTCAGTCTGCTATTGACAGACACCTACTGTCAGAGATCCTCAGCAACCCTCTCACAGCACACACTGACAACATGGCTGTGGCTTAGCACATTCAAACCCTGAGACCTCCACAGTGCCCCTGCTTGACAGAGGCACAGCTCACTAGCCTCACATGTTGCCTTCTGTGACCTACTTTACAGTGGCACGGTAGCCTACTATCCTGGGGATGCAGATGCCAAGCACACTCTGGCTGAGCTGTCATTCCCTGGGGCAAGAAGCCTAGTATTGACCTCTACACCCATATGTTCAATTGTCGGATGCACAATATTTGTTGTGCTGTTCCACTGTTTGCAGGTCTTTATTGCCATAGCATTCCCTGTTCCTATGACCAACTTGTGTATCTGTGGCAGATGTTTGCATATGACGGCGATCCACTATATCACTTATGTCTCTGTGGTCATTTACTGTGTGCACTGGGCTGATTGCTGTATTGTGGTTGGTTCCTGGACTGACACGTGCAAATACCAGATATGTGTGGCCAACTGCTACACGGAGATATGGCCTAAGTGTGTGAGCATGCCCAGTTTAGCCTTTCCATGGCATGTTGTCTGACATATGCCTCATTTATCAAAGTGTGCGAGCATGCCCAGTGTGAGCTTTCCATATGTTGCACTCTGAAGTCCACCACATATTTGGGTGTGTGTGACCTTCGACATTATCGCACGTTTATGATTGTGTGTTGGGTGTCATGTTGTGTACTAACTGGCCAACTGCTTCGTGTCTGCCACAACAGGGATTATACTGTGCCTGCAGGAATTGCATGGGATACTTTGCAGACAGTTCTCAACATACTTTCATAATGACCTAACACTGTAGTACCGTATAGTGTACTGGTTCGGTACTTTCACTGTGGTGGACAGTATCCTGGGCTTTAGTCCTATCACTGCTTGACATCTTCATAGTGAGCACAACAGACTGTGTAGGGGCCAGTTGTGCACATATGACCATGTTGCAATATGTTCAGATATGGACTACCTACACCAGGCTCGTCCAACATTGCTAGTGTATTCCACAACATGGGTGGACATTGGCAAACACTAGCGATGTTTCGTAGGCCATTTCTGATGGTAGTCACAGGGTGTGTTTGTCCTTCGACACACACTGTAACTGGAGTTTGCCATTACATATGTCATGGTTGGTATACTGTGCCTCTGTCTACCTCTGACATAACAGTGATACCCAGGGTAGCCTACCATCTCCCATACACTCATCAGGATGCCTCTTGAGGGGTGTCGATATGTGGCACTCTGGCTGACCTGTACCAGGAGTTTACTGAAGTGTGGGGGTGCCTTCTGTGTTATGGATCATTCTGTACAGCTTGTCCTATGTATGTCAGTGCTGGGGTTCAGGTCTTTCATGTGCATAGCTCACTGCCATTCAGATTGTACAAGGTGCAACATGTTCATTCATTCCAGGTTGGACATGGCTACATACATCAGGCACAGCTTTCCTGTAGCTGGGAAGGATGGCGGTGTGTGGGGCTGCAGTTTGTTTACTCAGGCAACACATGGCATCTGTTCATGCTCTTTGCTACCCCTGGTGGGGTACTGTTGTGGACTTTACAGTTGATGGAGGTGTCTGCTGCGGTATATCCCACAGGGGCTATTGTAGTCAGTTGTGATGCTGATGGAGGATGGCTGCAGAGTCAGAGTGAGTTCCCCTTATCTACATCTGCCAGCCTTCATGTTTGGGTGGGTATATGGTACATGTTTCTGCGAACACTACAGCCACATGTTTGTCCAGTGCAGGATATTTACCACCTTTTGTACCCAGGCCTCACATTACATGTTAGGTACCTCATGGGTTAACACCTGTGTGGTAATTTGTGGGCACTTACTTTATATCCATGGTGGTTGTCTATACACAGTTCTGCGATTAGCTTGCTGACATGGCTATGGCTACAGTTGTCTGTTTGTAGGTGGCCCTTTTGTGGGTTGCTTGTGTCAGCTGGGGGTCGGATATGGTGGGCTGTTTGTACTCCTCTGCATACATGCTCAGTCACAGTCCTTCCATGTTGGCCTATACCTATGGGACATGTATACAGAACGGGGGGGGGGCCAAGACCAGGCCTTGTGGGATGCCACTCATATCCGCTTTGTAGTCTGACATGGATGTGGCATGTCTGACCATGTCAGTTCTGTCCTTGGTCTGCTTTTCAACCCCTCTACTGACATAGGGGTGTATATTTAAGCTGGTGAACATATCCATACTGAACACGTACGGTATTGTCTAGAAGCATGTGCACGGTCCAGCTACGCTGTGTGGACCACATAGCCCTCATCAATGACCTTAATGACTGCTTCAAATGGGTCAGACATGTTTAGGGGCCAGTTCTGCAGTTACAACAGCCACAGTGTGTAGGGTCCAGTATCAGTAGGTCCACATTAGCCTTCTGTCTGCGGTACATACTGATCCTTTCCATAGCTGTGCAGAACAAGCTTGTCAGGATCCTGGGGTGGTAGTTTGGAGTATCCATTCAGGCAACACCTTTGTTGTGATGGACCACTGTTGTTGTACACTGCTCTTTGGGTACATATCCTGTGGTAAGGCTGACATTGGCCAGTAGTGTGATTTTGCATTCCATTACTCTAGGGGTCCAAGTTGGCCTCAGCACAGGACACCATCACATACCTTTGCTGCTGTGTGTTCTGCTTTGCAGATGATGGCTGTTACCTCAGCATCTGCAATGTCAGGGGACCATCTGCTGGGATAGGTATTTTGCACTCGGGGGGGGGGTGTTTGCACTGCACCTGACAGGTTGTATGTTAGCAATATGTGTGTGTGTTTGGTATGTTGTTTGTAATATCTGTGTGATTCGGAGCATATCTGTGGATGCCCAACATGGTTCATACCATCAGTTGGGTAAGCCTTGTGATTATCCTTAGTGTCCTGTACGTTTTGTATCTTCATATGTTCATGGGTTCATAGTAGGCTAGACACCCCAGGCCATTAGTAAGCCTAGCTAGAGTGTGTGTGTCTTTCGCCACCCCTTGCTATGTTCAATTATGGCCATTTATGAGGTTCTTCACTGTGCCTCTGTCTGGTCATGACACAGTGGGGACCCCCAGTATACATGTACGGTCATCCATCCACTTGGCAATATTCCTGTTGAGGGGTGTCAGTGAGGGGCTCTGCCTACCATGGATTGGGATCCTGTTTCTGGGTGTGGGAGCCTATGGGTTATGTATCTGTCCCTCCAGCACATCTTATTTCATTATGTGTTGAGGTTGACATCTGTGACTCTCACAGCTCAAATGGCTTTGATTTCCTGTGGTGTAGCATGTCCATTACTCCTGTGTTGGACATGGCCTTGTACAACAGACATACAATGCCTCTGTGTAGGCAGTGTGTGACTGCAGTCAGCTGGGGTGTCTACAGCCAGGCAGCATATGACATATATTTCACACCCTTTATCCTGTTGGTGGGGTTACTATGAGGTCTTCCGAACCGCTGCAGGTGTCACATATGGTACATCCCATATGAGTCATTGTACTAGATTATGGGTCTGATAAGGGAACAGTACAGTGGCACAGTGACCTCTGTTGATGTTGATGTGAATCCTTTCATGATACGGTGTCCAGTATCAACAGTCTTCATAGCCACATTGGCATTGTGGCTGTCACATGACAGATTAATGTCGACCTGTGTCCTTAGGTCCCTGATGACTCCTTGCATACATAATGGTTTGACACCTATGTGGTACTTTGTGTACCTTGTCTGGTATTTGGTGGGACATTCATACTGTCCAGTGTCTTCGGATGTCTGGGTGGGGTTCTTGTGTGTGAGAGTGTGGTCTGTCGCATGCTACAGACTGTACAGCAGTTTTGACTATGGTTATGTGCACATGGATGGTGTCCACTGCTTTGTGCATTGTCACTTACCTGGCTATATGGGTGTCTGTGCTGCAGATGGATACTCCCCCTCCTTTGATGTCTTGGTGCAGGTGTTGGGGCCATAACACATGATATGTGGTATAACCTAGTAGTGCTGGTGTGCTATCACTAGGCCTGCAGCAGGCTTCTGTCACTGGACAGGCATCAATGTTCTCCATAATGGGAAGTGCCTCAGGGGCATGCATATTGCAGTTTACACATCTGGCATTGGTCAGCATTACCCTTATGTTTCCTACCAGTTATGTTTTCTAGGGTGGTGGGTAGTCTTTTTGGCCTTGCCTACATACGGCTCTATGGAGGCGGCAAAGGCCTTATCCAGTATCCAGACGCACATGGGTAACAGCTGACAGCCATCCCTGTAACAGCAGCATGGCTTGTCATGCTTGACATCTCAAGCAGACACACATTACACCCTCTTGGACTGACAGCTGTAACTGTGCCAGCTGTTAAACATGAGCATTCTGTGTTTGTACTGTGGCATCATTCTTAGTGAGGGTTGGATGCTGCACACAGCCAGTGTCATCCCGCCCTGGGGTACATACTCGGAGGGACCATCCATGTCTCATTTGATGTTGACCAGGGAGGTACATCTCAGGTAATTCACACCAGCATGGACATTGAGTGCATCATATTTCTGCTTGCTTTGGCGTGACCTGCATACTTGTGTTAAGTGGCATTTTGTGGCAGCCTACAAGCAGCTTACTCTACCCTTTCCCTTGTTCAGTCTGGTGAGTGGGACAGCTGTGTGTCTGCTTATACAGACACCTATTACGACTGTATCAGGCATGTTGTTTCTCCTTCGGGCCTGTGACTGTTTGGCACACCAGCTTTGCGTACTATTCCTTGCATGTGCTATGTTTGAAGGTTGTGGTTGCTTGTGATCTACTTTGGAGGCTTCTGTTGGTGTGGTGTGTTTGTAATTAAGGCCTCCGGGAATATTTGTCTGTGTTTATGTGTTTGGTTTACAGTTGTGGTAGGTCTATGTGGGACTGGGTTTGTGGTGTATGTGGTTACCTTCTCCACCTGACTAGTGTTGACAGTACTGAGTTGTTGGTGCTCAACCTCTGGTTTGGATACATGGATGCATCTATCACATATGTTTGTATTTATTGGGGGGTGTTGTGGTTGTCTGTGTACTTGGTACTGGCATCACATTGCCTCTGGATTCACAGATTATACTTGTTGTGGCTGGACTTAGTGGATTGTATGTGTGTACATATGTTGTTGCCATACTACTGGTCAGTGATTACTTCCCTTTTTATGTTTGCTCTATCATGTGATAACTTCCTCATTCTCTTGCATGGTTTGGTAATGGCTGGAGGCCAGCATGCCAGATGTCTGCGTGTATGGCATTGTGTGTTGTTGTTATTTGTGATTGCATACTCCAAGCATTCCTGGCTGTGTTCATGGAATGCCTGTATAACATGTTCTGTGGTGTGTCCCATATTCTGCACTTGCACAGGGCCTTTTGTGGATTCAACATCAGTTTTGAGGGCTGCAACCTATACTTTACACATGTTTTTCACTGTGGTATTCTGGCCAGGGACTGGGGTCAGGGTGTGTATATCCAGTGTGATTACTCTATGGTCTGGTCTTACCAGTGAGGGGTACACATCTCATCTTGCCATCCAGTACACATGTTGCTGATTATCACATCCAGTATGCTTACCCTCTTGTGGGAGTAGTACATTGTTCCTGGGCATTTTGGTTTATGGAATCTGGGTAATTTTCTCCTACTGTGTTGGTGCTAGTACAATGCTACCGGTGTATGTCTGGGTATTTTCAGTCAAGCAATATAATGTGGTTTGGGGGGCTTGATATATTCATGTATTCCGACATAGGCCAGGTGCTGTTCCTGGTATTAGGACAGTGGTCTGCAGCAGGCTATATACTGCGAGGCAGTTTTAGCCATTGGTATTTGACCATGGCTATTCCATGCTGCTTCTTGTTGTGGTACCAACATGGGGGTGGTTATCCTTGCCATTTCTTGCTAGTCACCCTCCTTTTGTAGCTTGTTCCATGTTTTGCGGCTGTACAGCACAGTATGAGGTGTGACCTGGTAGTGTTAGGGTGCTGATGTGAGCCTTGCCCAGTTCTCTATTACAGGACTGGTATCTACATTCTCCTTACTGTGTGCATTTACACTGCACACATCTTGCTGTTTATACATCTGTCATGGGGTAGTATTACATCTAGGTTCCTATCCCTTGTAGAACCTATGAAGGTGGGTTTGTGTTTTGAGACTTACCTATTCAGGGCATGCTGTGGGTACTAACAGCCTTTGCCGGTATCCATGGGGCATGGCATGATAGGTGCACGCCACCCCTAGCAGGTGGTGCATCATGTCAAACTCCGCATATCTTCCAGCCTGTAACACATTGGCTCCCCTTTGACTGACTGCATTACTTCAGCCAATTATTGTACTTGATCTTCTTGTCTTCATAGTGTGGCATCATGCTTGGTGAGGGTGAGATGTTAGGCAGGGTCTTCATGTTTGCATATACTAGATGGTGCTACATTGCTTAACACATGGCAATCATGCCTCAGGTGGTGCTGCAGGGCTGCCTCTGTCGGATGCACATACTACACTCCCTGTACATGTTTGAGAGCAGATTGTGTCATGTTAGGCATCCCTGTTATTATATGAGTGAGTCAGAGAGGGGTATCATTCCCAGGATTCCTACTGAGCCAGTGTATGTGCTATGCGTTGCCTCTTTGCCAAGGCCAGGGCATACTGGGCACGCCTCCTTCTGCCTACTGGGGCAGGCTCAGGTTGTTCCTCCTCCGAGTCACGCTCTGCCTGTGATGGCCTTGGCAATGGTGGGGGGCTGTTTGGCCCGGCCCTATGCTGGTCCTGCTGCAGCTGTTTTCGCAAGATCATATTATGTAGCATAGCACATACCATGACAATTTGGGTACATGTAGTTGGTGTGTACTGCAAGGCTCCACCAGATGTGTCCAGACACTGGAACCGTGACTTGAGCAGCCCAAATACACGCTCTATTACATTACGTGTTTGTGCGTGTGCCTCATTATGGCATTCCTGTTCAGGTGTGTGTGCGTTTCTGATGGGTGTCATCAGCCACGGCTCCAGTGCATAACCTGCATCCCCCACTAGGTGTCCGTGTGGGATGTCCCCATTGGCAAATGTCTGGTACAGCTGCGTCAAATGCCAGATGTGGGAATCGTGATAACTCCTGGGGCAGCCAGCACACACATTCATTATTATGCCCTGGGCATCACACACGACCTGGCAGTTGATGGAGGGGAAGTCCTTGTGGTTAATGTAGGCCCTACCCTGCTCACCAGCTGGTGCTTTGATGCGTATGTGCATGCAGTCTATTGCACCCAGTACCTCAGGGTATTCCGCTATTTGCTGGAAGAGACGCATATTGCTGGCCAATACCTCACGGGCATTGGGGAAATATACATGATCACCGACATGTGCTGACATGGCATCCAGGAACTGGTGTAGTACCCTGGAGGCTGATGCCTGTGATATCCCCATCATATCGCCAGTTGGTCTCTGGAAGGTACCTGTTGCTAGTATTCTTAGGCCAACACATACCTTGGTTTCCACTGGGATGGGTTCCCCTCTGTTGGTTCTGTGTGTGAGGCGTGGCCTGCACAGCTCAACAATTTGCTGCAGGAGCTCTCTGTCCACTCTATAGCGCTCTACTATCTCCAGCTCATGTAACCCGTGGTAGGTGACCCTGGGCCTGTACACTCTTCTCCGTCTCCTCACTGTGGGTTGTCTGGCACCATCTGCCTTGTCACCACCCTCAGCAAGTCTCCTATGTCTCATTATGACAGCTATGGCAACCCCTAACATTTCTGCTCTGAGTGAAGCTTTTTCAGTTTTCACTTCTATTAGCTTACTCCTGTCTTGCAGTGTCTCTTAATGGAAACATCCTGCACTACTGTTTGCAGAGTTTTAAGTGCTGGGCTGGGCTACTATTCTGCCTGTGTAATTGTCTGCTTCTAATTGTTTTCACCTGCTAGCTTCAGCAGTTATCCCTGCTAGCTTCCTATTAATTCTGTTGCTTCCTTTTTCCTCTCTGTTTCCTCAGGGGGGAGCAACATGCATACTATCTGAAACACGCTCACAGTGGCTTACACGCGCGCACACGTGCTCACACGGTTCAGAATCTACTTATTCGGGTTTAAACGCGCGTACACCCATGCAAACACTGTTACACGTCTGCCAACAGCCTCCAACATACTCAGCCTGCCTTACACGTGCGCACATCCGCGCAAACAGTGTTAAACATCTCCCAACACGCTCCCACATGCTCACACTGCCTTACACGCGTGCACACTGTCCTACTCGCGCTTCATGGTGCACACACGTGCGCATGCACGGCCAGCAAGAAACTTTGGTGTAGGTAACAGTGTACACCTTCCATTTCTTGAATTTCCATGACTTATCTAGTGGCACACCTTTTTCCATGATCTGTGCCTGTCATCTATCATGTTACACTGGCCTCCAATGAACTGCATTTCTTTCTACCATTCCCCCCCTGTGATGTCACCTATCTCCTACTCTATTCCTCCCCCTTTTGTATCTCTTACACTACTCAGACTGTGCTCATTTGCTATGTGACTGTGAGATTCAGTATCCGAACCCTCATTTACATGAGATTGCCTACTAATGCTTAGTTACATGTCTTAGACTCAGCTTCCCCCCTTAGCAACCACTACACGGTGGCCATGTTGGTTTTGGTCTGCTGGTCCCTGCATTGTCATTCCATGTATTGCATGAAACCCACATTTGTGGGTTTATAACCTTCTTTTTTATGGTTTTATACAGCGCAGCCCATTTGCGCGGAGCTGCAGTGTATGATTTTATCATTTTGCCATCGGGTTGTATTGCCAATGGCCACATATTTGGCCATTGGCATGCTGCCTGAGTCATATGCAGCCTTTTTTTGGAGCTGACATCGCTCCGTTGTGGAATTTGCAGAAATGTACTCATTTGTCAACTGAGTACATTTCTGCAGCTAAAACTTCTCCTACATGGACTGGTTTCTGCTTCGTGGATCGCTAATATACCTCATTTGCATACCTTTCGGATGCAAGTGAGGTATTTAGCATGTCCACGCCCAGTCCGTGTAAGAGACGTTTTAGCTGGTCTCTTACATGGAGCTTAGGGCTGTTCCTGGATCGCGAGGCTTGCATGGAGTGTTGCACGTCTCTTACACTCCGTGCAAGCCTTCGTGAATCTTGCCCATAGTGTTTATGGTGACATAAGCTGTCCACATAATCATCTGCATAACTGGACCCCCACATGAATATTAACATGTGCATATCACTGTCTTTCAGATGGCAAACAGGCCTAGGGGTGACAACTTCTCCCCACAGGAAAATGAGATTATAATAGATGCTCTTTGGTAACATGTACAAAGACGTCTTGGGCAGGCAGGGAATACATTATAGAAAATGAAGTGTGAGCTGCCATCACCAACGTGATTAATGCAGTTGGAGGTCACAACAGATTCCATGATGCCTGTCGCCGATGCTGCTCTGACATGATCCTGTGTGTAGCCAACAGGTTGCAATGATATGAGAGATTGAGGGATGCCATTGGTGGTGGCCCACCATTGAACCCCCCCCATGAGATTATAATCTTTCTTGCCTCCCTGCATACAGAGAGTGGGGAGTGATGCATACCTGGGGGTGGGAATAGAAGCAGAAGTTCCAAACATGAATGTCTTACTTTGCATGACATGGATGACTACAGAGTAATTCATTGTATATTGCTCTTGTATGTATATCCATGTGTTGTTATTTTGGATTTACAACGACATAATTGAATCGTGCACACAGATCCACACATGCTGATGGTCATGAACTTAAGTGCAATGACATGTACTCATACAAGTGCAATACAGGCAGAACAGTGCAATAACATGTGGAATGCTCTCTGCATTAATGTTCACAGACCCATCTACTTCTGTGCAACGCCAGGGAATGGCAGGTGAGTGTCTCTGTGCAGTGTTACTGTGACCACTACCTGTTATTGCCTCAGTCTCATGTCATGGCACTGATGTTTACTGTCATACTGATATTTCCCTAACACTGTACACTACAGGTACATCCAGTGGGGGCCCAAGCTGTGCAGGAGCAAGTACAGACAGACCAGGAATGTTACCACACCAGGTCCATAGTTTGCAGCAATGTATAGGGATCTGTGATTCATGACATTAATGCCACCATTTTACTACACAAGGACATCTGGCCAACAGGTGCAATGTCTGTCACATGAGTATCTGCAGTCCATGTTACTGTGTCATATACGTCATGCTGTCAGTATTCTGCTGCCTGCGTACATGATTGTATTGTTTCTCTCTTTACTTTACCACTGTGGGATCAGCAGTACAACACACAGACTCAAAACAGCAGGAGTCTGTAAGTGGCATGCTGTTACCTATCTTTCATACATGTCATTGCTGTTACTCCTGTTGTCCTCCATTAATACTGTGACCTTCTATAAAATCATAGGACAGACTCCATCATCATTAAGTGAACAGAGAAGTGGTATGTCTGTGTAAAACCTGCTGTATGTTTCAACACTGTTCGAATGGTTCATACTGGCAATGATGTGATTAATAATGCTGACTTTGTTTGCCTACAATAGTTGACATTAATCCCTCTTCTACCACACTGTCTTCCCACAAGGACTTGTCAGGTGTGTGTTATGGTTCCATTCATCACATATGTCATGTATGTTAGCTATGTAACCTAATTGTCAACTCCCTGTTATGTAGATTCTGTGGTCTATACACAGACAAAGCCTAATGGTAAGTCAGTATTATCCATAACACTGCAGTGAGATATACGTGTTACATGTCTTTAAGTCTGTCTTTAATGAAATACAGCAAGTGATGTAAGTGCATTGTCCTAATCTGTGTCATCTATCTCTCCTTTTAGCACACCAACTACCTGTATCCTTCATTAACCGGTCCAGTGATCATGATGTGGGATCTGATGTGTATCAGTATAGTAGCATGGCCCCTGGCACACAGAACAGTTACATGGTGATACAGTCCAGTCAAGATGGTGACAGCCATGTGGATGTGGCTGTAACCTCAGATGTAGAAAGAAACTTGTCCAGCCATGCTGATAATGACGGGACATTGGATAGTAGACAGGATGGAAACACTGGGAAACATAAAGGTCCTACCAAACACCCTAATATTGGGTGATTTCAATTACCCAAACATTAACTGGGAGAACTACTCAAGTACTAACTCTCTTGCCCAACATTTCCTAAAATTTATAAACTCCAACGCCCTGGATCAACTGGTCAACACTCCCACCAGAGGTGACAACATATTGGACCTGGTCATCACCAACATGGGTGACAGGTGTTCCCCAGCGGAGGTCAATCCCTCGCTGATTAGATCTGACCATAAACAAATCACTTTGGATATCCACATTCCACCCCCACCCCTCAGACAAGGAAACCACCGTGAAAAACTTTTCAAAAGCAAACTTCACGTTACTTAAGACCAATGTGGAAAGTTTCAAAGTCCCCATGCTAAAGGATAACGCTGTCCAAGCTGCAAAATCCTTTACTAATGCATTCTATGGGCACCTACAAGAATGCATGGATCATGCTATCCCAAGCAAAACCAAGCCTCAGTCCTCCAAGAAAAGGAAACCAGTCTGGTGGACCCCTGCCATAAACAAGCTATACAATAGAAGGAGGAAACTAGTACAGAAAAGAGTAAAATCCCAAGAAGGGAAGACATCCCTGATCAGTATCAGCAAGAAACTATGATCCCTCATAAAATCATCCAAGGCAAGCTTCGAAAGAAAAATTTCCAAGGACTCCAAAGATAACCACAAGGCATTCTTTAGCTATGTCAAGAATCTAAGTGGCAATGCTCAGATCTGTTTGGAGTTAGTGCAGAATGACACAAAATACACTGAACCAACTGATATCGCCAACATCCTGGCAGACAGGTTCAGTGCAAACTTCACCTCCCTCTCACCCTCAAAAGGGCCCATAACCATACCAGAAGAATGTACAGCCCCTGAAATCATAGACACTCAGGTTAAAATAGCCCTCTCCAAAGCCAAAATGTCAGCATCAATGGGACTGGACGGTGTCTCAGGCTGCGTCCTACACAAGCTCAAAGACGAACTAACCCCTTACCTAAACACACTATTCAAACTCAGCCGGTCCACAGGCTACGTACCCACAGAGTGGTGCACAGCAATGGTTATTCCACTGCACAAAGGTGGAGCCACAACAGACCCTGGGAACTATTGCCCTATAAGCCCGACTAGCTTGGTCTGCAAGGCTATGGAGTGCATTATCATGGAAATCATTAACAGAGACATTGGGAACCTCCAAACAATGGACCCTACCCAGTTCGGCTTTGTTAAGGGCAGATCATGCCTCCTAAACCTGGTGTACTTCTTTGAGACAGTTACCAAGGCTATAGACGAGGGAAAGATGGTACATACAGCCTACCTTGACCTCGCAAAGGCCTTTGACACCATTCCCCATTCTGGTATTATAGACAAGCTCACCAGCCTGAACATAAACCCCTAAGTCACAAGATGGGTTGCCAACTGGCTCATGGACAGAACCCACATGGTGAGAGTTGTGTGAGATAGGTCCGACTCTAAACCAGTTACAAGTTGCATTCCCCAAGGCTCAGGCCTAGGACTTCTCCTGTTCGGCATATACTTCTCAGAGGTACAGGCTAGCACAGGAGGGCTATGGCTGACCAAGTTCACAGACGACTGCAAACTAGGGGCTATAATTGACTCTCTGGCTGACACAGACATCCTCCAAAAGAGTCTCACTGAGACTGACACCTGGTGTCAAAATCATGGCCTCAAGCTAAATGCCAAAAAGTGCATAGTTATCCCCTTTGGAAAAAAACAAAGTACCCACAAACTACCACATAGGTGGTAGTCCCCTAAATACGGAAAACGTAATAAGGGATCTGGGGACCCAAGTAGACAGTAATCTCTCCTTTGATAATCACATTGCCAAAGTGGTTAGAAAATCCTTCTATGTGGCCCACCTAATCACAAAAGGGATCGCATCCAGATCAAAAGAAGTCATTGTGCCCCTCTACTCATCACTCATCAGACCCATCATAGAGTACAATTCCCCATTTGGGATGTACCTTACAAGACACCTGCAACAGCTGGAAAGACAACAGAAGTACCTCACCAAGAAGATCACTGACCTCAAACAGATGCCCTATGCAGCTCGACTGAAGAACCTCCAGCTGTACTCGGTTGCATACCGCCTACTCAGAGGTGATCTCTGCCTGACATACAAGGCCATGTCCAACCCAGAATTGATGGACATGCTCCACCTAAAGAAAATCTTATCCCCTCGAGCCACACACTCTAGGGATGTAAACCTCACCACAACAATAAATAGGACATGCCTGAGGGATAGAGTCCTGTCCCAGAGACTTCACATGCTTTGGAACAAGATTCCAATCTACATTAGGCAGAGCTCCTCGCTAACACTCTTCAAAAGAAACCTTGACGAGTGGATGGGAAACAGAAAGTTTACCTCGGGGATCACTTCAGTGGCTCTGCTGGACAGAGGCACAGGGAACTAATCTAAGGGGATGGCAAAAGCCAACACATTCTGGCTAGGCTTATAAATGACTTCGGGCAGATAGCCTAGTACCTACCTATGAACCTATGAGGGCAGCAAACAACAGATCCATGTTGAGACTGCTGCTGATGTTTGTACTTCTCCACAACACACTAATACTGCCCATCACAGTAGACATAGGAGTGCAGCTGGTGTGCATGGGCAGGTGTTAGGGGGTGTCCACCTAATCTTACAGGCAAATGAATGTTTGCAGCAACATCATGGATCTGATATCTGTGCACTTGTCCATGCCATAGATCATATTGCATATGAGCTGGGAGTGGAGCATGAAGGACAGGAGCAAAGCAAGGTGAGGTAATGGGTTCATTGGCTGTACAGAATTAAAGTATGCTATCTGTGCACTGCCAGTAGAATCTCTGGTCTCTACAGTTCTAAAGCAGTGCCATAGTACAAGCAGAGTTCTGTGTGCCCTGACTGCATTTAGCTGATTGCCACATGGGAGAAGAAGGCACCCTCTCAGCACAACCAACCTTGCCCATTGGGCATCAATGTCTATGCTCCAATGTGAACCAACATCCACTTTTGTAGGCCCGGTAGTCATGACCAAATAGTCAAGTCACTGCTATACTCCTTCATCTCCACATGCTGGCTTCACCCCATCAGTCTGTGGGGCAACCTGGAACAAATGTTTCCATATGTGGTAGAAGCAGACCAGATCATAGTATGAGCTGTCAGCATGGGTACCCTAGACTGCATTAGAGTAACATAGTTCATCTACTCTATCTAGTAGCGTCATTCTTACCAAGTGGTGATGATAATTGCTATGTAGACCACTGATGATATCTGTTTGTGTTTGTTGAGAAGCCTGATGCCATGCTAACCATAGGTGGCTCCATTCAGTACATTATGGTTTATCCCTACTTTACATTGATATATGTTGCTTATGATATTGACAGCAGTTCTGCATTATGTCCTGAGTTGTTTATCTGTTTAGGACAGATATTTCACAAATGTGTATCCCTTGCTGCCATACACACATACACCACTATGAATCTGCATGCATACCTGTGTCATTTCTAGCATGAGTTGATGATCCCTGTTGTGATAGATTTGTATATGTTCATAACGTTATGTGTTATGATTATGTTGTTATGTCTGATGCTCAGTGTGTACATCTATTGGGTAATTGCCATCAGATGAAATTTGTGCTGTTCTGGTAAAGCAACACCTGAACATAGGTTCATAGGTTCATAGATAGGTACTAGGCTATCAGCCCAAGGGCCTAAGTAAGCCTAGCCAACAAGGTTCCCTGGCTTATGCCACCCAAGAAAGTTATTTTCCTGTGCCACTGTCAAGCAGAGCCACAGAAGTGATCCCCGGGGTGTATTTCCTATTTCCCATCCACTCATCAAGATTTTTCTTGAAGAGTGCTAATGAGGAACTTTGCTTGACATAGATGGGGGTTTATATTAAAAACATGAACGTTTACTTACCCAAACACCTAAACGCCGACATGTCTTCATCAAACCGCAAAAACATTGATTGTCCTGTAGTGCGAAATCCCAAATGTCGAATCGTCATGGTTGGCCTTTCTGCGGTATAGCTCCGTGAGGTAAGTGTGTGATTGTTACGGACCTTAGGGTTAGGGTGCGGGTTAAGGTAAGTGCATAGATGGTAATGTATGTTAGATTTAGTGTAGGGTTAGAAGTAGGGTTTTATTAAGTGTATGTGTGTGGATTATTTAGTTTGTTTGGGTATAGCTTTTTAAAGTAAGTCTGTGATAGTTACGGACCTTAGGGTTAGGGTGCGGGTTAAGTGCATACATGGTGGTATATGCAAGATTTAGTGTAGGGTTAGAAGTAGGGTTTAGTTTAGGGTTAGAAGTAGGGTTTTGGTTAAGTGTCTGTATGTGGTTTATTTAGTTTGTGTGTGTAGGTAGTATGTAGCAGGCAGTGGGATGGGGCAAATATGACATTTCGAGTTTTTGAATTTCGTGGTTTAGGGCATTCTGTGTATTTGTAGTTCGCAAAATATGTGTCGACATTTAGGTGTTTGGGTAAGTAAACTTTCGTGTTTTTAATATAAACCCATAGATGGGTAGCTTGTTCCAGAGTATGGGAAGTCTCTGGGATAGGACTTTATCCCTCCAGCATGTCCTGTTTATTGTGGTGACAAGGTTTAGGTCCCTAGAGCATGTAGCTTGGAGAGATTGGGATTTCTTTAGGTGCAGCATGTCCAACAGCTCTGGGTTTAACATAGCTTTATATGTTAGGCAGAGATCATCTCGCAGTAGGCAATATGTTACGGAGTAAAGATGGAGTTTTTTGAGATGGTCAGTGTAGGGCATCTGTTTGAGGCCAGTAAGCCTCCTTGTGAGGTACTTCTGTGCCCTTTCCAGCTGCTGCAGATGTCTTGTGAGGTACATTTCAAAAGGGGCATTGTACTCTATAATGGGTTTAATGAGTTTCGAGTAGAAGGGAACAATAACCTCTTTTTTCCTGGATGAGAACCCTTTTGTGATGAGGTGTGCCATGTAGAAGGACTTCCTGACTACTGTGGCAATGTGATTATCAAAGGAGAGACTACTGTTCACCTGGGTCCCAAGGTCTCTTATCACACATTTGGTGTTAAGTAGACTGCTGCCTATCTGGTAGTTCATATGTACAGAGTTTTTACCAAAGGGGATGACAATGCACTTTTTGGCATTGAGCTTGAGGCCACGGCTTTGACACCAGGCATCTGTCTCAGTGAGGCCCTTCTGTAGGATGTTCACATCATTTGACAACATTTAAATGTTTAATGTGTGTACATCTGTATGTGTGGCTTGTCTTGGCTCAAAGTTGTGGGTCAGATGCTGCTGTGTTGAACTAAGCCTGGAATTGTGGTTATACCCTCCATTGCCTTCACCTATCTCTTCTGCCCCCCCCGTGTCCTATTGCTCCTCCTCTGATACTTGTGGGATGTCCTGTTTAGATATCTGAGGTTCTTGGGGTAATTCATCCATACCTGCAGCTAGAAGACTGCCATGTGCTGTTGTTAGGGTATTGTGCAGCATTGCACACACAGTTATCATCTGTATTGCCTTCTCAGGTGTGTACTACAGTGTACCCCCAGATGTGTCCAGATATCTGAACCTTGCCTTTAGTACAACAAACACACATTTGATGGTATTTTATGCTGTTGCATGCAGTGTATTGTAGTCCTCATCTGCATGGTGTGATGGTTCTCTGTCCAAGGTCATTAGCCATGACTTGAGTGGATAACCACAGTCACCTGTTGTGGGGAGTGAATGCATATGTTGTCATCATAGATAATCTTGAGAGGGATGTTCTTGACTTACATTCTAGTTGTGTTCCCGTACTTACCCAGTAGTATTCCCTCAGGTATGTCACCTTGCTGGAATGCAGCCCTCATACTCTATTAGCAATAAAGTAAGCAGAGATTATCAATCCTTATTAGCCTTCTCTCTTGCATGAAAATGGAACTCACTTCCTCCCCTCATTTGGACCACCCAAAATCATTCTGCCTTCAGGTCCCTTCTACACTCTTATCTATCCTCCACCTGGGAATGTTCCTGCTCACATCCCTCCTAAATTTCCCCTATTTCCTTTCTCACAGTATTCTTCATTGTATCAACTGCCAATAAATGTGAATGTACCTTGCAGCTATCTCTTATAACTGTGTCAACTACCAACAAATATTGTAGTGTACATGGAGCTTCCTCTCCTATAATTGTATAAAATAATTTTCTTGGGTGGCAAAATGGTACCTTTTTGGCTGGGCTTGTATAGGCCCCAGGGCCGATAGCCTAGTAACTACCTATGAACTTATGAACCTATAAACTGCCACTATTATTTGTTATTTGTACTAACTGCTCATACTTTGCACATACTTTGTTGTACTAAGTAGTAAAATAATTGTATTGACTGCCAACAAATATTGTATTGGACATAGAGCGTCTTCTCCTATAATTGCATAAACTACCAATATTATTTGTATTTCTTGTATTAACTGATAAAATAATTTTGAATGTACTTGGAGCTTTTCTCCCCAGGCCTCCACTGAAAAAGGGCTCAATATGGCCCAATGGACTTTCCTGGTTAATAAACTACAAATAAATAAAATTCCACTTTCCCTCCATATTGCAACAACATGGACACTTCTGGGTGTGCTGCCATGATGTTTGTTGTGCTGCCATCTGCTGCACATACAAACAGACAGTTCAGGGATGACAACCACTTTCTGTTGATTTATCTCTCTGCTTCTGAATGAACCGGGGTCTTAATAGGGATGTAGGTGCTGTCTATTATACCAAGTACATGAGTCATATGAATAAGTATGTTTTAGAATGTATGATAAAGCTATGAAGAAGCAATATATCTACCTGTGATCTTGTGTATTCCAGTGTCTCATGTCTATGATGGTCTTTCTTTCAGGAATGCCATAACTTTAGTATGGAAGAGAAACAAGTGCCATATTATGTTTTTCAGTCTTTGAGAACAAACATATCTTGATCTGAAAAAACTGATTGGCAATGTTAGTAGTTTTAGTATTTCATTTAACCTAGACTTGTTTTTATGACTAGGCTAGTTTTTGAATGGTAAGTTGTACCTCTCATTTTTTCTTGTATATGTTAGTAATGTTGCTATTCTTCCAAAGGCATTTTGTATGATAGTCAGTAGAGCAGAATGGATACACGATAGCAACCATTTATATACTGTATGACAAGCTCATCTGCATAGTGTGGTTTGCTGACATTGTCAGCAGCACCAAGTAACTGAAAAAAATCAGAAAAGCAGTATGGCTACATAGCACAGTCAACAACATCACATGACTGTATGAAAAGCAGAACTTATACCATATAATAGCTTTGTCAGTATCATGTGATTGTATCATGCAGTCAGTAGCACTGAGTGCTGTATAATGCTGCAGCAACATTGGTTATACAATGGAATCATGTCACTGAGTGGCACAGTCAACTGCACTGCGTGATTATAAGATATTTTAATAGCACATGTGGATGCATGACACAAGTGGCACCATGTGACTATAAAATATTTTCAGCAATATATGTGGTTGTATTACACTATCAACAGCAGCATCATATCGATATATGACAGAGTAAGGAACACCATGTTACTATGTGTTATAGTCTTCAGCAACATGCTACCGTAAGACACATCATCATCATCATCATCATCATCATGCAAATGTATGAAACGTAGGTAGCACCATGTGGCTGCATGACAAAATCAGCATCTTGTGATTAGTCAGTGGAGTCAGTCAGCACCTCCACTTTACTTATTGCATAGTGAGCAGCACAATGCAATTCTTTGGCATGGCAGCACCATGTGAATGCATGACTGGATCACACAGATCCATGTTCTTGTGTGACACAGTCAATGGTACCATTGGTATGTATAGCACAGCAGTATAACATGACTGTATGATACACTTAGCAACACTGTGTGGCTGTGTGACATTGTTAGTAGTATTAAATGCATATTTGTTATGGTCAGCAGGAGCAGTAGCACCATGTGGCTGTATGTCATAGTGAGGAGCATTATGTTTTGTGTAACACAATCAATAGCACCATTTGGCGTATTGCACAATGATTACCAGTATGTGACTAACAGCACCACATGGATATGAGACATAGCGGTATCATGTGGATGTATGCTGTATACTATAGTCAGTAGCATACTGCAGCTATATGACACAGCATCACTATATGGCTATTTGTTAGAATAAGCAGCACCACTTGGATGTATGACACTTACTTGTTCCACATGGCTGTACGAGAAAGTCAGCAGCACCATGTTACTGCATGACAAAGTTAGCAGCAACCTGTGGCTACAAGACACTGTCAGCAGCACTATGTGCCTATATGACACAGTGATATTTGACTGTATGATATATTCAGCAGCAGAGTATGGCTGTATGACACAGTCAGCATTACAATATGGATGTGAGACACAGTCAACATTTCAGCATGACTATATTCCTGTATGACAGATTGACATCATGGGAATGTATGATGAAGTTAGCAGCACTGTAGTCTGTGTGACACAATATCACTATATGCCTGAATGACACAGCCAGAAACACAATGTGGCTGTACTACAGTCAGCAGTACCATTTAGTTTGATGACACAATAAGCAGCACCTTTAAATCAAAAATTCTCCTCCAGACATATTAGACATGATAATATATTATGATATGAGAAGGACTCCTTCATGGCCAACTTACTACTAACAAAGCCCCTTCTCATATCATAGCTAACTACTGGACCCCTTTATGTCCT
Source organism: Protopterus annectens (assembly GCF_019279795.1). Lineage (NCBI taxonomy): Eukaryota > Metazoa > Chordata > Ceratodontiformes > Protopteridae > Protopterus > Protopterus annectens. The sequence goes on along the minus strand of NC_056746.1, from coordinate 852,505,519 downwards.
CTTCAGCCCATATCTCTTCCCTAACTAGTATGGAGACCCTATACATTAAGTCAAACACCATTCTCCCAGGATACTTTAACTGTCCCTCCATTAACTGGGAGATTTATACAATCAAACACATAAGCCCAATAATTTCTGGAATTCATCAGTATGAGTACCCTGGACCAGCTAGTCTACACCCCAAAAAAAGGACAATACATTTCTGGACTTAGCCTTAACAATATGGGACAACATTGCTCTCCACCAGTTGTCACTTCTTCTCTGGTAAAATTAGATTACAAAAACCTTACAACTGATGTCAGTTGCATTCTCATATACCTGAATATTCACAGATTATGCAAAGACTGATTTGTTAAAACTAAGTGATGACTTCACTAAATTCAAAATCCCCTTCCAACCTGATGATCTTAGTGCTAATACACAATCCTTCACCCCCAAATTCTATGTAAACATAAATAGTTACATATACCCTTCCAAAGTAAATACAATGCCAAAGTTATGAATGCTCCCTATAGTGGAACCCAAATATCATCAGGTTCTATAATAAAAGACAACAATCTCATTGCACACAAAAATAAATTTAACTCTCAAGATGCTAAAATGCTGTTGTTAACAGGGAACTCTAGACCCAGATAAAATCAATTAAAGCCAGATATGAGGTAAAATAGCCATCAAGGTAAAGGATAAACACAGAGCCTGCTTTAACTGTGTTAGAAACCCCAGAAACAATGTGCAGCATTGCACAGAGCTAATAGTAAATGATATCTCATACAGAGGGCATAATCAATCTAGAACTAACTAAAAAAAGTAGCCACCCTGGTGGAATCACAAAATCAATTGGCAGTATAACAGGAGGAAGAAAATCATAGCAAAAATTAGGAGGTGCAGCACCCAGCAGGATAAAAGCACTCTCATCAAACTAACCAAACAACTCAGAGGACAAATAAAGTCTACAAATCCAAATTTGAGGTACGTTTGGCCTCCCAGGCCAAGGGCAACCACAACATATTTTTTAGCTATGTCTGCAACCTCAAAGGCAATACACAATTGTGTGCAGAGCTCATTGTAAATGGAACCACTTATACTGAGCCAGAAGATATAGCAAACTTCCTGGCTGATAAATTCAGCTCCAACTTTACCCCTCTCTCCCCCTCAACCTTCCCTCAGGCAATATCATCAAATATAACTCCCGCAACAATCACTAGGGACAGATCCTTAATGCTCTCAATAAGACCCAGAACACTGCAACAATGGGCCCAGACAATATCCCATGATGCCTTCTAAATAGCATGAAACATGACCTATCAGGGCCTCTAGAATTACTATTTAACTGTAGCCTCCAAACAGGCTTCATGCCTCATGAATGGAGAAAGACAACAGTCATCCCTCTGCACAAAGGTGGGCCATCTACAGACTCTGGAAACTACACTCATAAGTCTCACTAGTCTTATATGTAAAGCCATGGAACAAATTATCATGGAGATTACCAAGAGAAGTATAGTAAGCCTCCAGACACTGGACCCAACCCCGTTTGATTTCATCAAGGGTAGATCATGCCTACTCAACCTGGTGGACTTCTTTGAGAAGGCCACCAAAGCAATGAATGAGGGCAAAATCATTCACACTGCATACCTTGACCTGGCCAAGGCATTTGACACAATACCCCACTCAGGCATTGTTGACAAACTCAGGAAGTTAGGTACAAACCCGTATGTCACCTGGAGGATAGCCAACTGGCTCACAGACAGGACCCAGGAAGTTAGAACTGGGTAGTTCACCTCTACAAAGAGGCCAGTCTCAAGTGGAGGAGTCCCTCAGGGATCAGTCCTTGGACCGCTCCTTTTTGGCATTCACTTCTCAAAAGTCAAGGCCAATGTCAGTGGTCTCTGGCTAACTACATTTGCAGAAGATTGCAAATTAGGAGCTGTCATTGAATCTCACGTTGACACAAATGCTCTACAGGAGGGGCTGACATAGACAAACAGCTGGTGTCAGAGCCATGGACTAAAACTAAATGTCAAGAAATGCATAATAGCATCCTTTGGGAAGTCATTCATCCCTGGTAACTATCATATTTGCAACACACCCCTTAGAGTTGACCCAGTAGTCAAGGACTTAGGGACACACATAGATAGTAATCTAGCCTTTGATCATCACATGTCTGCAGTGGTGAGGAAATCATTCTATGTAGCACAACTTATAAACAAACGTATGACTTCTACGTCCAAAGAAGTCATTGTTACATTGTATTCAGCATTCATCAGATCTATCATTGAGTACAATGCCCCCTTTGGTATGTACCTAACCAGCCATATCCAACAATTGGAATGTCCACAGAGTTTCCTCACTAAAAGAATACAAGGCATAAGTAATATGTCCTATGCAGAGTGCCTCAAGGCCCTATCCCTGTATTCTGTCTCCTACAGGCTTTTGAGGGGAGGTCTATGGCTGGCATACAGGGTATTGTCAGACCCCACTCTGATGGACCTCTTGCATATCCACAAAACAAACAGGACTAGAATTACCCATTATAAAGACTTAAACCTTGCCTGTGATATAAATAGGACCTGCTGGAGTGATAGGTATGTATCCCAGAGACTGCCCCATCTAAGGATCAGGCTCCCATCTATGTGAAGCAGAGTTCTCCCTAACCCAATTCAAGTGCAACATGGACAACTAGATGGGAAACTGGAAATTCTTCCCTGGTTTTGCATCTATGTCTCTAATGGACACAGGTAACCTGTAAATGGTTTGTCCCCAGACCCATGTTTACACTTATCAAGGGTAGCAGAACTTGTCTGAGATTTGGGATGCATGGCTAGGCTTAAAAAGGCCCTTGTGGTCATTAGCCTAGTAAACATCTATGAACCTATAATAGTAGACAAATTTATATCAAACTTCATCCGTCTTTCCTCCCACATTCTCCGATCACATACCTGCATCTATACCTCCCCTTCAAATATCACAAGAACAAGTTCTCAAGGCACTTTCCATGGTCAGAAACACTACTTCCATGGGCCAGATAACATACCAGACAGCCTGCTGGTTAGCCTGAAACAAGACTTGTCAGACCCCTTACAGCAGCTATCTGATATCGGCCACCAAGCAGACTTTGTGCCAAATGAATGGGAGACAGCAATAGTCATTCCCTTTCCCAAAGGTGGCCAGTCTACTGACTCAGGTAATTATAGACCCATAAGCCTGACCAGCGTCATCTGTAAGGCTATGGAAATGAGCACTATGAAATTAATAAATAAGGATATAGGCAACCTACAAGCCAGTTTGGATTTGTTAAGGGGGATCGTACTTACTTAACCAGGTCAACTTCTTCAAGAAGGTTACTCAAGCAATGGATGAGGAAAATATTAGTACATACCTTATATCTAGACCTTGCAGATTCATTCAACACCATGCCACATTCATGAATCATAGATAAATTCTCCCAGTTAAATGTAGACCCTTGTGTAACTCACTGGATAGATAAATGGCTCACAATTAGAACCCAGGAAATTAGGGTGGGCAGCCCTACCTTCTTCATCAGACCCATCACTAGTGTTGTACCCCAGGGTTTAGTCCTTTGGCCACTCCTCTCTGGCATTTACTTCTCAGAGGTCAAAGCAAATGTTATGGGTTTATTGCTGATTAAGTTTGCAGATGACACTAAACTTGGTGCCATTATAAACTCCTCAGATAAGACCAGGATTATGCAAGATGGCCTTTCCCAAACAAATGGCTAGTATCAAAACCATGGACCAAAACTAAATGTTAAGAAATGCATAATAATAATATTCTTCAGTAAGCATGACCACCCTTGTAACTATCACATTGATAACCCACTCCTGAAAGTTGATCCTATAGTCAGTGATCTGGAAAACTATGTCAGCAGAGAACTGTCCTTGATTACCACATACACTCTATTGTAAGGAAGTTCTGTCTCATCACAAGGCTTATATCTAAAGGTATAGCATCCAGGTCCTGGGATGTAATCATTCCATTGTACTCACCTCTCATTAGGCTGCTCATTAAATATGATGCCTGTTTTGGTATGTACATATCCAAATACTTGTTACAACCGGAATGACCACACCACAGTGCTTTTTCACTAAAAGAATCAAGGGCTTACATCATAAAAGAAACTATGAAGACCATCTCAAAGCTGTATCTCCTTTCTTGGTATCATACAGGCTACTAAGAAGTGACGTCTGCCTCAAGTATAGAGCCTCAACAGACCCTATCTTGTCAGACCTATTACACATTTGCAAGTCCAGTGGTGGCATAAACCCCTGATCATGTCTGCTTTACTTGTCTGTTACTCAGCACTTTATAGATTTCCTTTACAGTTTTTTTATGAAAAACCCTACACAGCTTACCCCTCAGATTTCCAAGACAATTTCCACAGCAATTTGGCCTTCCTTCTTCCTAACGTCTTTCTTTTTTCTCGTGAAGGTTTAAAGCTAATCTGTATATAATTTTTATTTCTGTCATGTGTAAAAGTTACTCTTTCTTAGATATTCCTTGCCATTTACTCATGAAGAAGATTTCTGTAAAACGTTTCTTTAGGACATGTAATCCACCATGTCATGTCAGACAATGATTTATTTAGCTGGGAATTCCTCTTAACCTGCAGAAATAAAAAACAGGTACAGAGGATCTTGAAAAATTAGATATATCCAGCCAAAAATCTGAACCCCTTACCAAACAATGTATTTATTGAATACCGTAACTCCTCTTAATTCCAGTAAGATTGTGGGGCACTAGTCTGAAGCACAAACTGAAAAAAAAAATTGAAAGTAACAAAATGATGAAAATATGTAACCAAATTATCATGTCTTTATTGTGAGATGACAATACTGCAGAAACATTGTCCTTTTGTGATTATATTCAGCTATTGCTCAAGCCGTCAATTGTAGTAGTAGTAGTAGTAATAGTAGCAGTAGTAGTAGTAGTAGCAGTAGTAGTAGTAGTAGTAGCAGTAGTAGTAGTAGTAGTAGCAGCAGTGGTAGTAGTAGTAGTAGCAGTAGTAGTAGTAGTAGTAGTAGCAGTAGTAATAGTAGTAGTAGTAGTAGCAGCAGTGGTAGTAGTAGTAGTAGCAGTAGCAGTAGTAGCAGTAGTAGTAGTAGTAGCAGCAGTGGTAGTAGTAGGAGTAGTAGTAGTAGTAGCAGTAGTAGTAGTAGCAGTAGTAGTAGTAGTAGTAGCAGTAGTAGTAGCAGTAGTAGTAGTAGCAGTAGTAGCAGTAGTAGTAGTAGTAGCAGTAGTAGTAGTAGTAGTAGTAGTAGCAGCAGTGGTAGTAGTAGCAGTAGTAGTAGTAGTAGCAGTAGTAGTAGTAGCAGTAGTAGTAGCAGTAGTAGTAGTAGTAGCAGTAGTAGCAGTAGTAGCAGTAGTAGCAGTAGTAGTAGTACTAGCAGTAGTAGTAGCACACTATGACAACTTAGAAAACATTTACAGTTGAAGTTAGAAAACTCAAACTCAAACCATAGCACATTCACAAACAGTTTAGAATACAATGTTTTAGCTATATGTACATTACAGATTTAAAGCCATTATAGTCCCCGATGAAGTACTTTCTGGGACTGCTTTTTCTTAGAGATAGGTAATTTCCACTGAGATTTTATTTAATGGCCTGGAAAATAATAATCTCCCCAACACCTCTTCCTGCGCGTGGGCAATGCACGGCCCCCGACAAAGTGAAGGCACCAAAAAACACACAAATGGAGCCAGCAGTTGGTGATAAAAACTGTATTAATAAATTACAGCATCATAGCAGAAAAAACACACATACCGGTTTCGGCTGGTAAATTACACAGCCTTCATCAGTGTATCAAGAATAACCAGTGATTCCTGCCATTTAAATATGTAAGCATAAACACCCATTGGTGGAAACATTATAAATATTCATTAAGTCTTGGAGGGAAAAGCCCACCCAGCTTAATGATCCACTTTTTTTCTTTTCTGTTCAAAATCTCATGCCAACCACTTTTATTTTTTCGATCTCCTGAATCACATCAATAATTGTGAATAGAAATATTGCTGATGAATGTGATAACTGATGTTTATAAAGTGCATTCGTAATTTTTTTCTGTTTAATGTTGCTATAATGTTCAGAAATGCGTAACCTTAAACATCTTGAAGTCTGGCCAATATAAAATGCACCACATTTGCACGTGGCCAAATAAATGGCCCAATCCATTACTACAATTGCAAAAGATACTAATATCAAAACCTTAGGACAATTACGGCTAGAAAATTCTTTGGTAGTACAAATATATTTGCAGTTTACACAATGACCACAGGAAAACAACCATACAGACTTTGTCCAGAAATAGTAGTTTGTATTTTACCCCTGCCCTCATATCACTGACTTTATAATGATTAAAATAAGATTTCAAATTTTACCATTTCTGTATGAAAACATACATTTATCAGGGATAATCCTGGCAACTTCTGGATCACTCTGCAAAATATTCCAATGACGCCGAACAATATTGGTGAAACCCATACTGTTTCTCCCATAGGTAGTTGTAAGTCTCAGTGAATCAGGTGTTGTGTTAACCTTATTATTATCTTTGTATTGAAGCAAATCACTCCGCTCCATACCTTGTACCTGACTCATGGCATTAATTACAACCCCTGTTTTGTAACCCCTCTGCTTGAACCTGTTTATAAGGTCCTCCGAATTTTTATGATCGTAGAGTGTTGAGAGCATATTCGTTTGGCTCTGATAAATTGGGATTTTGGAATATTGTTGGCTATATGGGGAGCATGGAAACTTGTGGCATGTAACAATGAATTATATTGGGGGAATTTCCTAAATGTCTCACTCTCAAGTGTACCATCAGAAAGTTTACATATCACCACATCCAGAAAAATCATCTTATGGGCATCATGTTGTTCCGTAAACCCTAGGCCCCATTCATTGTTATTTAAATATTCCACAAAAGCCAACAAACTAGACTCCGAGCCCTTCCACACCAGCCAGATGTCATCAAGATAATGTCTCCAAATGTCCAATTCATGAAGGAAAATATTTCTGGTAGAGTCATAGATCAACTTGGTTTCCACATAAGCCATAAAAAGATCGGCATATATAGGGGCAAAAGAAGCCCCCATAGCCGTGCCCTTAATTTGCCAGTAACATTTATCTTTATAATAAAAAACATTGCAAGTAAGGACATATCTGGCCATGTCAACCAAGAATTCATTAAATGAGACATCATATAAACCTGTTTTGAAATTGGTGAACAACAGCATTCATGGGTGGAGAAAATTTAGATGTGTGATATGTAAATTTGCCCTTTTCACAATTGACACTAGAATCCCCAAAAAACAATTTCAAATTAATCAATCTACAAAAACTGGACAGATCCTGTGCAAATGTATCTTCAGAAATGATGGCACCTGGAATAAAATTAAGGCCTTTATTCAAGATTTTAACATGAACCTCATTTAAGACAAAATCAGACAGATTCAAAATATTATTGACAGAGTTTGAATTCAAGTCCCCAATGCCATCTCCAAGAGCCCCTGTACATTGTGTATTCTTTTTGTGTTTCCACCCATGAATGCTGTTGTTCACCAATTTCAAAACAGTGTTCTGAAGGATGTGCATTTTCATAGTTCGAGTTTAGCATGGAAGCATAATAATATATCCTATAAGGAAAGAGAAGCTATACTTGAACTTCAGAAAAATAACCAAATTGTGATCATATCAGCAGACAAGGGTGGGGCAGTTGTGATACAGAATTGGGATGACTATAATAAAGAGGCCTTAAGACAATTATCAGACACAAGGTATTATAATTATATGTTACATGACCCTACACTCAGATTCAGCAAGTGTATTGAACTGTTCCTCAAAAATGCCTTGGAGAGGGGCATAATTTCTAAAGACACTTTATTCCAATTAACAATAAAAGACTGCAATTGCCAATACATATATTTTTTACCAAAAGTGCACAAGAATCTTACACACCCACCGGGTAGACCTATAGTTTCGGGCAGAAGATATTTAACTGAACCCCTGTCTCTGTTTTTGACTAAACATCTAAAACCTCTGTTGGGGTGCGTTGGGTCAAGACTAAATGATACCACTAGTTTTTTACAAATCATATCTGATGCTCAGTTGGAAAAAGATTGGTATTTATGCACACTAGACGTATGTGCCCTATACACCAATATCCCACACCAAGCTGGCCTTCGGGCTTTGGCGTATTGGTTGGAATATTCTGGTTTATATGATGTCTCATTTAATGAATTCTTGGTTGACATGGCCAGATATGTCCTTACTTGCAATGTTTTTTATTATAAAGATAAATGTTACTGGCAAATTAAGGGCACGGCTATGGGGGCTTCTTTTGCCCCTATATATGCCGATCTTTTTATGGCTTATGTGGAAACCAAGTTGATCTATGACTCTACCAGAAATATTTTCCTTCATGAATTGGACATTTGGAGACGTTATCTTGATGACATCTGGCTGGTGTGGAAGGGCTCGGAGTCTAGTTTGTTGGCTTTTGTGGAATATTTAAATAACAATGAATGGGGCCTAGGGTTTACGGAACAACATGATGCCCATAAGATGATTTTTCTGGATGTGGTGATATGTAAACTTTCTGATGGTACACTTGAGAGTGAGACATTTAGGAAATTCCCCCAATATAATTCATTGTTACATGCCACAAGTTTCCATGCTCCCCATATAGCCAACAATATTCCAAAATCCCAATTTATCAGAGCCAAACGAATATGCTCTCAACAATCTACGTATCATAAAAATTCGGAGGACCTTATAAACAGGTTCAAGCAGAGGGGTTACAAAACAGGGGTTGTAATTAATGCCATGAGTCAGGTACAAGGTATGGAGCGGAGTGATTTGCTTCAATACAAAGATAATAATAAGGTTAACACAACACCTGATTCACTGAGACTTACAACTACCTATGGGAGAAACAGTATGGGTTTCGCCAATATTGTTCGGCGTCATTGGAATATTTTGCAGAGTGATCCAGAAGTTGCCAGGATTATCCCTGATAAATGTATGTTTTCATACAGAAATGGTAAAAATTTGAAATCTTATTTTAATCATTATAAAGTCAGTGATATGAGGGGCAGGGGTAAAATACAAACTACTATTTCTGGACAAAGTCTGTATGGTTGTTTTCCCTGTGGTCATTGTGTAAACTGCAAATATATTTGTACTACCAAAGAATTTTCTAGCCGTAATTGTCCTAAGGTTTTTGATATTAATATCTTTTGCAATTGTAGTACGGATTGGGCCATTTATTTGGCCACGTGCAAATGTGGTGCATTTTATATTGGCCAGACTTCAAGATGTTTAAGGTTACGCATTTCTGAACATTATAGCAACATTAAACAGAAAAATTACGAATGCACTTTATAAACATCAGTTATCACATTCATCAGCAATATTTCTATTCACAATTATTGATGTGATTCAGGGAGATCGAAAAAATAAAAGTGGTTGGCATGAGATTTTGAACAGAAAAGAAAAAAAGTGGATCATTAAGCTGGGTGGGCTTTTCCCTCCAGGACTTAATGAATATTTATAATGTTTCCACCAATGGGTGTTTATGCTTACATATTTAAATGGCAGGAATCACTGGTTATTCTTGATACACTGATGAAGGCTGTGTAATTTACCAGCCGAAACCGGTATGTGTGTTTTTTCTGCTATGATGCTGTAATTTATTAATACAGTTTTTATCACCAACTGCTGGCTCCATTTGTGTGTTTTCTGGAAAATAATAAAGCATCAGAATAACATGTATCCAAGATGCTACAGCAGTAACATACAAATGAACTTGGTGTAACTAGCAAATAATATTAATGTCATCACTTTTTGCTATCATGTTGTGTAATTCTACACAATTCATTTAACCTCCCTGGTTTCACAGGCAATTATGTCTATGAGGATATAGTTCATGTTATCAAATTTCCAAAAAATTAAATCCAACCCCCCCCCCCCAAAAAAAACACAGAAAAAACCCTTGCACGCATGTTTTTGGGCCTGCCCCCTCACACCCCATGGCGAGTATATATACTAACTGTGAGATTACAATACAGTGGGGGAAGGGCTAATTCCTTTTGGCAGCAACATGTCAGTGTTTCTCCATTTTGATGTTACTGTCTCCATGTTGTGACAGTTGATATTCTGGGCATTCAGTGATATGAAACTGACTCATCCCGTGGCTATTTAAACAAACAAAAAGTAGTAAAAATCTTATACTATTATGGAGACAATGAAAAAGTGAAGGCTACTGTGTAAATAACATGTTACAATTAAACTAATGATAAAATGTATTCTTATTTATACTTCAGAACCAAGTGTGCTCAACAGCTGATGAAAGAAATTCTCTTCACATCATTATGAGAGAGAGCATACAGATTCTAATCACATATAGACACGTAGACATATGGCCATGTGATTGGGCATGTGTGCGCGTATGCACAGATACACACACAATTCCTTGTATTAACGTGCACAAGAATTTAATTTAATTATCAAGTAGCAAATAGCAAAAAAATGTCATTTAATTGCCAAATAGCAAATAGCAATAGAACAATGTACAGTAGTGTGCAGAAAGCTACTGCTTACTGTACAGTGTGAAAAAAGATCACCCAAGAGTTTAACATTAAATTATGCTTTTGTTTACTGAACAGTGAGTTGACAGCATATAATAATATAAAATCAGTCTGACTGGTTCTAGTGGTTCTTGCAAATGTTTGTCAACAGAGTTCCCTCTTGAATCAGAATACTTATTTAAACATTCAGAGTGTTACATTACTGTGACTCATCAAAACAGGATAGAGACTATGAACTGTGCATGTCTCATCCATTTTTTATACAAATTTAAAATAACAAGGCTATATATATATATATATATGCAATGCTTGCATTTGATGTAAATGAGAAGTATGCTTGTTCAAACTGATAAACATGATTGTTTATTAAAATCATTTCTGAGGTATAAGTGATGCAAAAGAGATGGAGGGCATATCTAACATGATTTCAGTGTCTGCCCATCTTGCTGCTGGGCTGTCATCCAGTAATTAGGAAGTTTACTTTAATTAAAGAGTCCACTCTAAATACAATACAATACAATTCCAGTAGCATGCATTCCTCCAATTTGTTATTTATTATCAACGTTTAATCAGTTTTATGAGCCTAATGACATCACTGTATCACTTATCGAAAGATGTTACATTTTTGTTAGAACTGGAAGGATTGACAAGGAAATCCATTCCCATTCTGTTAGTGTATTAGTTCTGTCAATTTCTGGTGGTCTTAGATGCTGTTTCATTATATAATGGCACCATCATTCTCTTGAACTCTAAGAGTTCAAGGCCACCTTATACAGATATGTCTTGCTGAAATAGTACCAAAATCTAGCATGCATGGCTAGAGAAAGTGCTTAGGTTATCACACCTCTGCCATCAGACAGAAATGCTAATACAGCACTAATATAAAGTCTATATGCATAAATGCCAAACAAAGCATCATCATCACAGCCATTGCTAAACTGTCACTTTTTTCTTGTCTGCTTTGTTAACTAAGAAAGATTTCCATGTTGCACATATTCTCCTTTATATGCAGATATGTTTTATTTCCATTTGTCAAACATTATCACTGAAATAAAAATTTCTGCATACTTTTCCAGTGAAGAAATATTAAAGACATTGCATTGTCCAGTGGCGGCTGGTGACTTCAAATCAAAGGGGGGCTGCAGGAGACAACTGAATGGGTGGGGTCAATGGGGAAGGGGTGTGGCCCACTAGAAAGGGGAGGGGCTATGCTCAAAACCACAAAAACTAACTTTAATTAAATACGCTGCCCTGGGTGCCAAACCATCATTATGAGAGTCCAATCAAGACAAAAATAAGTGTAGAAGAATAAAAATATTTCAATGCATTGGCTGCATGACAGCTTACTTAATATCTAGATGGAAACAAAAGGTTGTGAGGCATGAAAAAATAAATTACTTTTTAAATACATTACTGGAATGCCAGTCAAAATCAAGTATAAGAAAAACAAGAAGCACTCAACTCAAACCACTTCTCCTTGCACTGCAGTTCTAATTATAATTTATATTCAGCTTTATTAAAGTACAAAGTAACATGCTGAAAGTAGAAATCTCTGTGATGCCCCCACTTGTAAAAATGTTTCTTATCCAAAAAAGACCTGCTGCCTGACAACTATCTACTTGTTTCATGGGGAAAACATGATCAAAGTAAAAAATGAAAAGCAAACAAGAAACAAGCTCAAGATACATTGCTTAAAGGATTACTGTACAGGTTATGGACCACGCATGATTGGCATTCTGTTTAGTTTACGGGTAAAGTCTGTAGAGATGACTAGAAGTCTCCAATAAGTGTAATGAGCTTTTTAAAATAATGGAATCCTGTCCATTAATACCCAAGGCTTATACATTATCTAGTCAAGTATTCCCTGCATGGCACAACAGAAAGGCTTTCAATGTTGGCAATTCTTTAACAGTATGCTTATTAAAGCTTACTTGCATCTTACGATCTCAGACAAGCTTACCTTATGGTCATTAAAGCATTGCTACTTAAACACAGAGCAACAGGCACTTTCTGAGTAATAAGCATAAATCTGAGTAATAAGCATAAATCAACAGTGCAGAAATATGACAGAAACCAGACCGTTCTGCAAAATCAAGGACAGATGAAAAGCCACTGTAGTACTAGTGTCTACCTTGGATGGGGGGACACACTGTACATTTACACTGCATAACTACTCCTTGCCTTGCTTGGACACATCCAGAGTCACTACATGGGGGAGTGGGGCAACAAGTATGTCACAATTTGAAATGTCTCTGGCTGACTGTGATGGCCCTGACACATTTGTCATACCTCTCAACCTCAGAGCAAGAAATCTGGACAAAGCCATGCACAGAAGTGGGACAAAGGCCCAAAAATAAGGACAATTTTTAAATATTGCTCTAATAAACTTAGAAAAATAATAGAATAGGTCTTGCATTAGTATGAATTTTCTGAAGGGTATAAAATCTGAAACTGAAATGTCTGTCATTATTTTCTAACTATAGTCTTTAATGATTTGTCACTAATTTGCCAAAAAACACAATTTTATGAAAAATGGACCAAGTCACACAATACAGCTGGGAACCTGTCAAAGAAGGGACACTTTAATATTAGTACTGCTAACTTGAGCAGCTGACAAAATAAAATAATCTACATGCATTTCAAGTAATCTATAACTTTGATTATTACAGTTATTTCTTAATTGTAAACCCTCCATGTTTTCTTCCAAGATTGCTATTTTGCGGAGGGATTATTAGCAACATTTTGAGCCAAAATCGGGGACAGTTGAGAGGTTGGCTATGCCTAATTCTATAAAGCAATTTATTTGCATGTACCTCTCAACCTGTTAATGCAGTAAATCTGAACAAGGCCAAATATATTGGGGGAACATATAAACAGTACTAAAAATTGCTCTTGTAAAAATTGAGACAGTTGATAGAATAACAGTTCTTACTTTAGCATGCATTTTTCTGAAGGTTATGAAGTCTGAAACTCAGTGTATCATTATTTAGTGGCTTAATTCCTAAATGATTTGCCAGAAAACTACAAATTGTATGAAGAACAAACCAAAAATAAAAAGCAAAAATCTATTCATTCTTTGAAAATCTGGACAGTTGGGAGATATAGTTCAGCTGGGCCTGTCTGGGTTTGCTGCCCTTCCCCCCTGACAAAATCATGGTTGAATGGAGCCTCTGCAGCCATTCAAATGAACCATTACTTGGCTATTTCACTCCATTTACCATAAACACTAATGTGCATACTGCTTTACTTCTATGATGAGTTGGACTTCATTTGAAAGTTTTATTTTGTATTTTACAGCACAAACACTAAGTCATCTGCTAAACAAAGCAATGCAGCCTCACAATGAAAACTTAGCATTAAAACTTCTCTGCCCTTGAAACTCACATTCATTGAAACAGCATTGAAACCCACATTCAAAGAAAATACATTTTGCCAGTAGCAGATAAAGATTACTTTTGGGCTGTTTTCAAATCATAGGCCCCTTGCATATGAAACATACATGTGCTCTTTGATACGCCTTCCTCATTGTACTAAATGATATTCCTTGTACAGTACAATATAGTTGTTAGAGGGCATTTTAAATTTGTTTTTTTTTTCCAGTAAGCAATGAAACAAAACGCATGCACCCATAATGGCAAAACTGTCCAGTTCAGAACATTTATCATAAAAGTCTACTCAGACTTCCACAGTCCACCATTATTAGTAAATATATGCACAATTCTACAGTCCACCATTATGAGTAAATATGCACAATTCTACAGTCCATTATCAGTAAATATGCACAATTCTACAGTCCATTATCAGTAAATATGCACAATCTCTGAAGAAGTAAAAGTCGTCTAAATAATTCCACATTAACGAAATATATAACTAATGAAGAGGTTGCTGCTAGCAAACACCTTTATATTTCATGGTTTCATCGAAAAATAAAGTGTCTGTTGCCCCTCAGGAATAAAGTGCCTATATTACATTAAAAAAATGATAAGCTAGTAATATTGCAAGAGGAAATGGATGGCAAACTGATAACAGACTCATAGTTAGTATCTTCACCAAGGAGAACATTCTCAGTATGGCAGCATCCACCCCTTGTGGGAGTAGAGAACCCACAGCCTTCTGCATCAAAAGCAAGTACACAACCTGTTGTGCTATTAACAAGGCAAACCAACTTCACTAAAGCAACACTAAACTTTTGTTCCTCTGCAGCTCTCAGCTCCTTGTAAAATCTACTCAATACTCAACTGCATCTCAACTTCACAGCACAAGAAAACTGGAAAAAGCCAAAATGTATTGGGGGAGGGGGGTCAAAAGGCCAAAAAACAGGGATACATTAAACATTGCTTGTATAATCTTGGAAAGTTGCTAGAATAAAATGCTGTGTTACCACCATACATTTTACTGCCAAGGCCCCTGTGCAAAACAGTCAGAGCAACATACCACTACGCCAAATCAGCTGCTTTGTGAAAGAGAAATGCTGCATTACCACCATACATTTTACTGCCAAGGTCCCTGTGAAAAACAGTCAGAGCAACATACCACTATGCCAAATCAGCTGCTTTGTAAAAGAGAGGAAGACTGAAACTTAAATAGCTATCATTTAGTGAATTCAGTTCTCACCATAGCTGTCAACCTCTTAGTACAAAACACCTGGACAAACCCAGTAATGAGGGAATACAGCCCTCAAACATATTCAGTGAATTCAGTTCTTGCCATAACTGTCAACCTTAGCACAAAAAACCTGGACGAAGCCAATAATGGGGGAATACAGTCCCAAAAATAGGGACACATTTCAAATATTCATCTTATAAACTTAGAAAATTGCTAGAATAAAAGGTTGTGTTACGGTTGTGTTACTATGTATTTTCTGAAGAACATGAAGTCTGAAATTCAAATGCCTGTCAATTTTACTGCTGACAGAACAAAAACAATTTCCAGCAGAGACCCAGGGAGAAATACTGCAGACACGTCTTTGTAAAATGACAGGGCACCAGAGCAAATCCACACAGACACAGGGAGGAGATGCAGACTCCACACAGAAGGCACCCCAGCCAAGAATCAAACCAGAAAACCTATAGCTGTGAGGCAACAATACTGCCACTGCATCATCAAATATGTAAGGAATTAAACATTCATAAACCTGAAGTCTGAAATTCAAATGCCTGTCAATTTTATTTAACATTTGTTAATCAGGACAGTCTGACTTGGAACAAAAAAAAAATTTTCAGCAGAGGCCCAGGAAGAAATAATGCAGACATGTCTTTGTAACATGGGAGGACACAAAAGCAAACCCACACAAACCCAGGGAGAAGACACAGACCCCCACAAAGAAGGCACCCCAGCCAAGAATCAAACCCGAGAACCTGCAGCTTTGAGGCAACAATGCTACCACTGCACCATCAAATATCAAGCATTGCAATATTTATAAACCACAGATATTATGAGGAATAGATCAGATCAAATATGAGGCAAAAATCTGCAATTTTTTTACAAATGGTGGTGGGTAGGGAATTCAGGTCTTTAACATCTGCATACAAGGTACAGGGTTCAAGCCTGAGGTATTCCCTACCACACCACCATGAGTCTAACCACCAGTATATTGCACCTGGGGCATTTTCACACACACACACACACACACTTACCTGTAGTAAACCACTGCAAATCCGATCCCTGTCCATAAATCCAAAACCCGCGCAAATCTGACCCTGCCCGTCGTGAGATCTTCCCCCGACGAGACTGCAGCAAACTCCAATCTGACCCTGCCCGTCGTGTGATCTTCCCCCAACGAGACTGCAGCAAACTCCAATCCTGCCCGTCGCAAGATCCTAAACTCCTGACTGCTGACGTTGCAGTCCGACCCCGACGCGTTTCCCCAGGACAGTCTATGCAGTTTAAAACTGCATAGACTTCTGGGAGCTCTGTTCTTCATGTTTCCCAGTCAGGACTGCTGCTGAGACAATCTGCGCATGCTCCAGACTGTCTCAGCAGCAGTCCAGACTAGTGTGCATGCGCGAAGTCCACGATTTTAAAAATTTTTTTTTTCTATTTATTTCTTTTTATTCTTTTTATTTCTTTATTTTAAAGTTGAGGGGGCTGCAGTCCGGCAGTCCAATAGCATGGGCTGCCCCTGGCATTGTCAATTGCCATATTGAAAAGATGACTGAAATTTCATTGTATAAATTAAATACATAAACACACTGCCTGAACCTTGAGTCTTCTTGCATACTTTTGCTTAATGCTGTCTTTCCATGGTAGCAACACATGACAGCTCTCCTTAGTGCTCCAGTCCTTTCCAGATGGTCAATGCACACAATACTTAATTGGGATTCTGGCACACTTGCTTACTGAAATAAAAATGAAAAAAAAAAAAAAAAGCTTTAGAGCCTCCGCAACCTGCATTGAGTCAGACTCACCAAACTTAAATTAGTGTGCTACTACAGAACATTATACAATAAATTTTACAATACCTCAAGAGTAAATTTCACTAAAGGAATCTGGATTAGTACTAATCAAAGCTATTCTGCTCATTTAGTTGTTAGCTGACCTAAGAATCCCAACTGCATTGCCTATATAAAAAGGAAAAGAAATAATTCACTCCATGGTGGAGAGATGGAGAGATAGATTAATCATCTAGTGCCTCCCCTTGATCTGGAACAGATTCCCTCCTCTATGGTAAAAAATGTGATTCCTTGTCATCCTTCAAACACAGCTTGGCCAGGTGGATGGATGCCTTTAAATGTATTCCTGTACTTGCAGGTGCTCCCCTTCTTGCAAAAAGTAGTAGATTATGAGGGCAGGTCTTGGCAAGGTGGGCATGGCCTCAGGTCAAATTTGCCTTGTTTAGTCTGTGATCCTACTCACTCCATATCCTTATCAAGTATCCCTGTGTACCACCTCCTATTTATTAATTTTCATTTATTGAACTTGCTGGTAAGATCATCAGTGTTGGACCTTTCTCAGTAATGTCCTTGGCTATTAGATAAAGAGTACAGAGTATAAAACTGGTTCCAAACAGATGCTTATATTCAGACAAGGTGTATCTGTAGAATGCTTTTTGTCTTCAAAGCTGTATTCCATCACATTATCTTTCCCTCTGTGCATGTCAAGAATAATGGGAACAGTAATGATCATGTAGCCCAGGCGGGTATGACCCTGACCCTGAATAGCATCCTGCCCTCACCAAGAATGATACCGCAGTATAAAGAAAAAATTATCAATTTCAACAATTAGCTAAGCTTCTGGTGTCATTCAAAGGGGATCCAGTGTCTATCAGCCTGGGATGACATGCTCGACAAGCCTGGTTGCTTCGCAAGAGACGGCTTGCACCTGTCACCCCTAGGCTTTCGAATACTGGCCAAGGCTCTTGCTGCCCCCAAAGTGCCTTTTTTAGGCAAGGCTCAAAAGTCAAACCCACCTCCGTAAACAGCACAAATAAAAACAATGAGGGTTATACTACTCAATGTCAGGAGTTTAAATCTCGAAATGCACGTGCTCGAATCACTCCTCAGTATGGAGAACTTCGACATCTGTGCAGTAACTGAAACCTGGTTCAAGGCTCCAAAGAGCACCCCAGCAGTACCAGGCTACAACAAATACCACACATTTCAGCCACAGAACATGGACCGAAGCACAAAAGGAGGGGGTGTATCCATATTCATCAAGGATACCTACACCTCCAGGTTAGTGGCGCAGCATGATACCGCTGAGATCATCCATGTGCAACTAACATCGGGCAAATCTGCAATGCAAATTGTGGCCTGCTACAGATCACCCTCCATGACTCAGGACCACCGCTCTGCCTTTCTGGAGACACTGATAAACATGAAGGTCCTACCAAACACCATGATATTGGGCGATTTCAATTACCCTACCGTTAACTGGGAAAACTACTCAAGTACAAACTCCCAGGTCCAGAACTTCCTGGAATTTATCAACTCAAATGCCCTGGATTAGCTGGTAAACTCCCCTACCAGAGGTGAAAACATATTGGACCTGGTCATCACCAACATGGGCGACAGGTGTTCCGTACCAGAGGTCAACCCATCACTGGTTAGATCAGACCATAAACTAATCACTCTGGATGTCCACACCACACCACCACCCCCAACCAAGGAAACCACAGTGAAAAACTTTTCTATAGCAAACTTCACCTTACTTAAGACAGAGGTGGTAAGTTTCAAAGCCCCCACGCTAAAGGATAACAGTGTCCAAGATGCAGGAACCTTTACAAATGCACTCTATGAGCACCTACAAGGATGCATGGATCATGCCATCCCTAGCAAAACCAAGATTCACTCCCCTAAGAGAAGGAAACCAGTCTGGTGGACCCCTGCCATAAACAGGCTATACAATAGAAGGAGGAAACTAGTTCAGAAAAAAAGCAAATCCCAAGAAGGAAAGACATCCCTGATCAGTATCAGTAAGAAACTAAGGTCCCTCATAAAATCATCCAAGGCTAACTTCAAAAGGAAAATAGCCAAGGATTCGAAAGATAACCACAAAGCCTTCTTTAGCTATGTCAAGAATCTAAGTGGCAACCCACAGGTATGCTCTAAGCTAGTGCAAAATAACACAAAATATACTGAACCTACTGATATTGCCAACATCCTGGCAGATAGAGTCAGTGCAAATTTCACCCCCCTCTCACCCCCAAAAGGGCCCACAACAATACCAGAAAAGTGTAGTGTCCCAGAAATCATAGACGCACAGGTGAAAACAGCCCTTTCAAAAGCCAAAAGCGCAGCATCAATGGGGCCAGATGGTGTCCCAGGCTGCGTCTTGCATGAACTACAGAACAAACTAACCCCCCACATAAACACACTGTTCAACCTCAGCCTCTCCACAGGCTACGTGCCCATAAAATGGCATACAGCAACGGTTATTCCGCTCCACAAAGGAGGGGCCACAACTGACCCTGGTAACTATCGCCCCATAAGCCTGACTAGCCTGGTCTGCAAGGCTATGGAGCGCATCATCATGGAACTCATTAACAAAGACATTGGGAACCTCCAAACACTTGACCCAACCCAGTTCGACTTTGTTAAGGGCAGATCATGCCTACTAAACCTGGTTGACTTCTTTGAGACAGTCACCAAGGCCATAGATGAGGGGAAGGTGGTTCACACAGCCTACCTTGACCTCGCCAAGGCTTTTGACACCATTCCCCACTCGGGAATTATAGTAAAACTCACCAGCCTGAACATAAACCCCTATGTCATGAGATGGGTTGCCAATTGGCTTACAGACAGAACTCACACGGTAAGAATAGCGGGCTCTAGGTCCGACTCTAAACCAGTCACAAGTGGTGTCCCACAAGGCTCGGTCCTGGGACCCCTACTGTTTGGCATATACTTCTCAGAAGGACAGGCAAACACAGGAGGACTATGACTAACCATGTTCGCTGATGATTTCAAACTGGGAGCCATAACTGACTCTCCGGCTGACACGGACATTCTCCAAAAGGGCCTTACTGAGACGGATACCTGGTGTCAAAGTCATGGTCTCAAGCTAAATGCCAAAAAATGCATAGTCATCCCATTTGGGAAAAACAAAACACCCATGAATTGCTACATAGTTGGCAGCCCCCTTAATACAGAAGCGGTAATAAGAGATCTGGGGACCCAGGTAGATAGTAATCTCTCCTTTGACAATCATATTGCAAAAGTAGTTAGGAAATCCTTTTATGTAGCTCATCTAATTACTAAAGGGTTCACATCTAGAAATAAAGAGGTTATAGTGCCTCTCTACTCGTCACTCATCAGACCCATCATAGAGTACAATGCCCCATTTGGGATGTACCCACAAGACACTTCCAACAGCTGGAAAGACCACAAAAGTACCTCACGAAGAGGATTACTGGCCTCAAACATATGTCCTATGCAGCCCAACTGGAAAAACTCCGGCTGTACTCAGTGGCATATCACTTACTCAGAGGTCATTTCTGCCTGACTTACAAAGCCATGTCCAACTCAGAATTGATGGACATGCTCCACCTAAATAAATCCAGGTCACTGCGAGCCACTCCCTCTAGTGAGCAAAACCTCACCTTTAAAGTATTCAATTGTATTTATTACTGCTTGGTAGTAACTTGATTAAAGTGTAGCTATCATTCTAAGTCTTTTGGATTAAGCACTTGGGCTTCAGACCAGTTGTTTTACATTAGGAAGGTTTGTGGCCTGCACTGTGGTGGCAGGACAGGTAGCTTACATCCTTCTAAGTTGGGAACAGCTGATTGAGGGCTCAGTGTCTGTTATTCTAAAAGTGCATTAGTTCTGGTTTAAGCACTTGGGCTTCAGACCAGTTATTTTACATTAAGAAGGTTCGTGGTCTGCACTCTTGTGGGAGGAGAAGATGGACTCTGCCCTTCTGAGCTGGGAATTTCTGGTTAAAGGCTTATAGTGCCTGCATATTTGAACTTTCTTACTGAAATTGGTACACCTTGTTTGCTGTAGCATAGACTAGACCCAGGCCTGCTGAATCTAGCTTTGTTTGTATGCTTATTGTTTGTTTGCTTGTTATTTCCCTGAAACGCTAATTTCACCTAAAACGCGGCTTTTCAGCGCTTCTGTGGATCCCTAGTGATATCTGCATTGCTTACTGTACTTATTTCCTTGTTTCACTTGAAAGAAAGTTACTGTTTGTCATTTTTGCATTTAAATTACCTGTAACACATTGCATTTAAGTTACCTGGCACTTGCTCACTAAGTCAGCACTAAAAAATTAAAAGCACTACGCCCTCACAAACTCCCCTTGAGTGCCTTGTTCCCCATTGGCCCTTTTTTCAATTATAAAGGAATTCCCAATACTATTCTAGCATGTCCAAAGGTCAGTTGTCAATCTCCTCTCTGGTCCAGCTGGTGAATATGGGAATCTTGAGGCAATGTTACAACTGCCTCATGTACACAGACAACCCTCTCCTCCTCTCAACAAATTCCAACACATGTGAGAGATGCAACCATATAGCCAAACTGGAGGCTAAGCTCTCTCAAATCAGTACTGACGTAACCAGTCAGGAGGAGAAGGAAACCACACTCACTACAATTCCAGTCTCACATAGACCTTCCACAACAGCAAACCAAACACATAAACACACAAAAACATACTCGGAGGCTCTAAATAAAAATCTGCCTAAGCAGCAGAGACCTCCAAAGCAGACACCCAAGCAACCGCTACCCCAAAACAAAACACGTGCAACACATAGCTCACAAAGCCAGTGTGCCAAACAGTCACAGACCTTAAGGCTAAACAACACACCTGATACACTTGTAATAGGTGACTCTATCGTCAGGCACACTGACATCCCGCTCACCAGGCTGAACAAGGAGAAGGTCACGGAGAGCTGCCTGTCGGGCGCTAGGATCCGCCACATAACACAAGCACTCAGGTCACTCCAAAGCAAGTACAAATATGACTCAGTCATTGTCCATGCAGGTGTGAATGACCTGAGATGTACCTCCCTGGACTACATGAAAAGAGAAATAGAGGAGCTCTCTGAGCATGTAGCCCAGGCCGGTATGACCCTGACCTTGAGTAGCATCTTACCCTCACCAAGAATGATGCCACAATATGAAGACAAGATGATCAATTTCAACAATTGGCTTAAGTACTGGTGTCATTCAAAGGGGATCCAATGCCTGTCAGCCTGGGATGACATGCTCAACAAGCCACGATGCTTCGCTAGGGACGGCTTGCACCTGTCACCCCTGGGCTATCGGATATTGGCAAAGGCTCTTGCTACCCCCATAGTGCCTTTTTTAGGCAAGGCTCAAAAGCAAACCCACCTCCATAGGTATCACAAGGGATAAGAAACTAAGAGTAATGCTACTCAATGCCAGAAGTCTAAACCTCAAGATGCACGCACTCAAAACTCTCCTTAGCATGGAGAACATTGATATCTGTGCAGTAACAGAAACCTGGTTCAAGGCTCCCGAGAGCACCCCAGCACTACCAGGTTATACCTCATACCATGCTTTTCGGCCCCAAAACTTGGACCGAACCACAAAAGGAGGGGGAGTATCAATATTCGTCAAAGATACCCACACCTCCAGGTTGGTGGCACAGCACGAAGCATCAGAGACTATCCATGTGCAACTAACAGTGGGTAAAACTGCCTTCCAGTTTATAGCCTGCTACAGACCTCCCTCCCAAACCCAGGAACCCCACTCAGTCTTCCTGAGAACACTGGAAAATATGAAGGTCTCTCCAAACACCGTTATATTGGGCGACTTCAACTACCCAAACATAGACTGGGAGCATTACTCTAGCTCCAACACCCTAGCCCAAAGGTTCCTAGAATTTATAAACTCAAATGCTATGGAACAACTTGTTACCACTCCCACAAGAGGGGAAAACATACTGGACCTGATCATCACCAACATGGGGACTCTATGCTCCAGACCAGAAGTGTATCCCTCACTGGTAAGATCAGACCATAAACTAATCTCACTGGATATTCACATCCCGACCCCACCCCCTGCCCAGAAAACCACAGTGAAAAACTTCTCTAAAGCAAATTTCACACTCCTCAAAACCGAGGTGGAATCCTTCAAAGCCCCCGGGCCTGTGGAAAATACAGCCCAGACCACAGAATCCTTTATAAATGCATTCTATGAACACCTTCAGGAATGCATGGATCATGCAATCCCTAATAAAACCAAGACCCAATCCTTCAAAGGCAGATGTCCTGTCTGGTGGACCCCAGCCATAAACAAACTGTACAATAGAAGGAGGAAGCTACTACATGATAGAGCAAAATCCCAAAAATGGAAGGCATCTCTGATCAGTATTAGCAAAAAACTACGGGCACTCATAAAATCGTCTAAGGCCAGCTTCGAGAGAAACATTGCACAGGACACTAAGGATAATCACAAGGCTTTCTTAAGTTATGTTAGGAACCTGGGTGGGAATTCCCAGATATGCTCAGAATTAGTCCAAAATGGCAAATAATACACCGAACCCACAGACATTGCCAACATCCTAGCTGACAGGTTCAGCGCAAACTTCTCCCCCCCTCCCCACCAAAAGGGCAAATATTTATCCCAGCAGAGTGCTGCCCCCCTGACATGTCAGATGCTCAGGTAAGAGCCACCCTCTCCAAAGCAAAAAACACAGCATCAATGGGACCAGACGGTGTCCCGGGCTGTGTCCTACATGAACTCCAAGAAGAGCTAAACCCAAACATAAAACTACTGTTCAATCTCAGCCTTACTACAGGATATGTACCCAAAGAGTGGCGTACAGCAACAGTGGTCCCTCTCCACAAAGGTGGTAACTCTACGGATCCTGGAAACTATCGCCCCATAAGCCTGACTAGCTTGGTCTGCAAAGCTATGGAAAGGGTCATCATGGACCTCATAAATAAAGATATTGGGGACCTACAGACACTGGATCCTACCCAGTTCAGCTTTGTTAAGGGCAGATCCTGCCTCTTAAACCTGGTCGATTTCTTTGAAACAGTCACCAAGGCCATTGAGGAGGGGAAGGTGGTCCACACAGCCTACCTGGACCTTGCAAAAGCCTTCGATATAATACCCCACTCGGGCATTATAGATAAGCTCACCAGCTTAAATATAAACCCCTATGTCACTAGATGGGTTGCAAACTGGCTCAAGGACAGAACCCACATGGTTAGAATTGCTGGAGCCATGTCAGACTCCAAACCAGTTACAAGTGGCATCCCACAAGGCTCAGACCTGGGACCTCTCTTGTTCGGTATATATTTCTCGGAGGTACAGGCCAACACAGAAGGACTGTGGCTGACCAAGTTCACAGATGACTGCAAACTGGGCGCCATAATCGACTCTCCAGCCGACACAAGCATCCTCCAAAAGGGCCTGATAGAAACAGACAACTGGTGCCAGAGCCATGGCCTCAAGCTAAATGCCAAAAAGTGTATAGTCATCCCCTTTGGCAAAAACAAAGTGCCCACAAATTACCACATAGGTGGTAATCCATTAAGTACAGAAGAAGTAATTAGGGACCTGGGGACCCAAGTTGATAGCAATCTCTCATTTGACAACCACGTGGCCAAAGTGGTTAGAAGAACATTTTATATAGCCCACCTAATCATGAAGGGATTCACATCTAGATCATGGGAGGTCATCGTGCCTCTTTACTCATCCCTCATCAGGCCCGTAATTGTACCTTACCAGACACCTGCAGCAACTGGAAAGACCCCAAAAGTACCTCACCAAGAGGATCAAAGGGCTCAAACAGATGTCATATGCTGCCCGGTTAAAGAAACTCCAGCTCTACTCAGTGGCATACCGCCTGCTCAGAGGCGATCTGTGCCTGACGTATAAAGCCATGTCCAACCCGGAATTAATGGACATGCTGCATCTCAGAAAATCCAAATCCCATCGAGCTATGCGCTCGAGAGACTTGAACCTCAGCATTGAAATAAATAGGACATGCTGGAGGGACAGATTCATAACCCAGAGGCTCCCTTCACTCTGGAATAAAATCCCAGTCCAGGTTAGGCAGAGTCCCTCATTGACTCTCTTCAAGAGGAATCTTGATGAGTGGATGGGAGATCGTAGGTTTACCCCGGGTTTCACTTCTGTGTCACTGTTAGACAGAGGCACAGTATACTAACCTCGAAAAAGGGCATAGCAAAATTAATTTAAAATGGGTAGTGAAAGCCAAACACACTCTGGCTAGGCTTATAAATGCCCTAGGGCAGATAGCTTAGTATGAACCTATGAACCTATGAACCTATAATAAATAGAACATGCTGGAGGGATAGATTCCTATCACAGAGACTCCCCATGCTTTGGAACAAAATTCCTAACTACATTAGGCAGAGCCCCTCACTAACACTCTTCAAGAGAAATCTTGACGAGTGGATGGGTAACAGAAAATACACCCCTGGGATCACTTCATTGGCTCTTCTTGACAGAGGCTCAGTTAATTAATCAACGGGGCAGCCAAAGCTGCAACACTCTGGCTAGGCTTATAAATGACCTCGGGCAGATAGCCTAGTACCTACCTATGAACCTAATAAAAAATATTTCAAACCATTGGGAATTTCAAGAACAAGTGAGGTTAGTTGTAGCATCATCTGATGGCCTTCACATAATTTCACTGTTTTACATATACTCAAAATTTTAGTAAATACAAGATGACCTATTGCAAGAGTCTTCTCTGTCACATTAGAAAGGTCCCATTCCTGTGTCTAGCCAAAAATTCTGGGATCACTAAACAAAATTTTAGACACATTGTTTTTTTCACAAACCATGAAGATGTTAGTGCTTTTATTTCTGTTTCAGTTTTAACTGTGTGCTTGTTAACAAACACATAATTAAATATAACGGAAGACACAAAAGTAAGCCAACAAGTAACAAGGCTTGAAATGACATTAAATGTGAGAAATAAGTACATTTTAATAAATATTATAGGTTAGCTTAAACAAATGGGCCTTTTATGGGCCTCTTATAGTGGGGTAGAAGATTGCACTGATGTAGTGCTCTGTACAAAGAAGATGAATTCAAAATGACTCATGGAGTACTGCAAAGAAATTTTACAGCAACCTCTGAGTTTTGGAATGAAGGGCTTGTCCTAATCCATAAGGAAGAAACAGCGTTTTATGTAAGGAGGACCCAAGTCATCTAGGGGCATATAGACCAACACAAGAACTTTAAAAATGATACAGTTGACCAAGATTTGAAAGTCAAAAGTATTAGCAACTGCAGCAAAGTCCTCAATTAAAATTAAATGTTTGATGTGAACTATGTGCCAAAGATAATAGTAAGAAAAATTAACAATGACAAATACCTACTGCTGCAATATAACTTGTCATCAAGATTAACCCTGTCATTGAGATTGCTCTACTTAGAAACATACCTAAATGTGTCACACCCATATATACTGCAATGGTTTGGGATCAGGTGACATGTGGCCTTAATGTGGAATGTATTGTCATGACCTCTATTTTTAATGTGTTGATTTTTTTTTTTTGGTTACTGTCTGTCCCAGAATGGGTGTAATTCAGATAATATGCTAAAAATGTATGACTAAGATGTGTTCTTTAGGAAAGGAAAAATATAAATGCATCTTACAAACCAGTTAATAATAAGTCCTGAGATCCCATAAGATAGCAACAAGTTCCATTTGGAGCTAACTCTACTCCATTATATCAAGAAAGTTTCCTCCCACATTGTCATCAGAAATAATTGGAGCAGAGAGCAATGCTTCAAACATTTTTTCCTTATAAAATTGAATTAGTTTTATTTTTGTAGAGACAATACAATAAAATGTCATATGAAAGATAAGATAAAACATAGCACGACCACAGCACAGGTATGAGTTAAAGTTAAAATGTAACATCTATGAAACAGTAGTTTTAAAAGTCCTACATGCCCAGTGGATAGGATAGGTCTTAAGCGACATCTTGAACTACCCTGCATGTCAGTCTGAAGGAGCTTGCCCCAAATGCATGTATCTTTTATGTCTGATGACTAAGGATGCATTCTGAGAATCACCAGCAACCCCAGAGTTCTTGTATGGAGAGCATGGACTGGAACCAACAACTAATTAAGATGACACTTGTTCAGATCATGTAGGACCACTAATGCTATGATTACATATGAACATCTGAATTTCATGAATGATTTTACAGCCAGACGATGCAGCCCCCTCATGGCTGTAATAAGATGCACCTGTGAGTAATGCAGCTTTAAATTTTGTACTAACTGCAAATATTTCAGTTCATTTTTGGATATCCCTAGGAAAGAAGCTGTGCATTATTCCACAAGATAAGAGACAAAAGCATGAACCACAAGTGATGATATTCCTGAGGTGATAACAAAAGGCTTTGACAGCAGCTGACATCTTAAGTGTATGACTGTCATCTAGGATCACACCAAGAATTTGCACCATAGAATGAAATTCCAGCCTTATATTCCTATAAAATAAAGGGGCACAATTCTACAGCTGTGCAGGCATTCAAGTTGGCATGAATGGCTAGAGCCTCAGTCTTGGAGATGCTAAGCTTAAAGCAGTTACTCCATCTATTTATGGATGGAATTCAGATCATCCACTAGGGATTCAGAAAATCCCATACATTTCTGAGGGCAAAAAAAGAGGTATAGCTGACTAATTATCCATGCATAATGATATGCATAGTAATCAGAAAAGATCCTAATGCAGAGCTGTGTAGCAGCCCAAATGCATGGACACAGACACAACCCTCTGAGTATGCTTTGATATGTAGGAGGCAAACTATCTTAAGACAGCAGTAACAGTGACATACCAAAGTTACTCAGGAAGAGCACCAAATAGTCTACCCCCATCAAATGTCTCAGACATAGTACAAGAAAGATCAGCATTGTGTAACAGCTTTGATCTCTCAATATATGGAGATAATTTGAGATGTTCAGAAGGACTTGCTATGGCCAAAATGCAGCTGGAGAAAGATCTGAAACAGCATGAGCCTTCTAAAAAAAGTTTCTGGCATGGAAACAGCCTTCATAATAAGTCTACCTATGAAATAGAAAGTTAGAATCAGTGATATAACTATCAAAACAGCCCTGGATTCAAAGATACTTTCTTGAAAGTTGGTACAATCACTGTCCTTTAATAATAATAATAATAATAATAATAATAATAATAATAAAACTCTTGTTCTCAGGGATATCCTGATTATGTGAGATATAAATGGAAAGAGAAACTCCTGACAAGATAGAAATAACCTACTGAAGTATGAGTTCAGACTGTAGGATGCACTGTACACTGCACAAAGCCAAAATCAAGCCCAGGAGCATTAGATTAATCAGATGGGAAATGCCTTGTGGTATCTTGGTTGCTCCACAAATTAGTTGCTGGAAATAATTTTTTTGTAATCATATAATGTTACTGGACACAAAGCAGTAAGACTATTAACTGTGGGGGTATTGATTCTTGACATGTCAGGACATGTGGAAAACTTAGATGAGAACATGATGGCACAGGAAGAAATGTGCAATGATGAAAATGGAGGAGTTATGGTAAGGTATCCATAGTCCACAAATGACATAAGATATGATTTGATGTTAAAAAGTAATAAAAGGTTTGGAAGAGGTAAACACTGGCTTCTGCCATATATCAGAACCGTG
The DNA here is from genome assembly GCF_019279795.1 of Protopterus annectens. Lineage (NCBI taxonomy): Eukaryota > Metazoa > Chordata > Ceratodontiformes > Protopteridae > Protopterus > Protopterus annectens. The sequence goes on along the minus strand of NC_056746.1, from coordinate 852,476,837 downwards.
GATGACTGTATAAGAAAACTACAACTAGTTAGTGTTGATAATGTTGAGTTTCTGCGTGTTCATCAAGTCTCAATTACACTGATAAGCAACAGTTAGCTGGAATGTAAAACAGAAAGGAAGAACCAGCTGGCTAGGTAGAAAAACATATTACAGCAACTCACTTCAGTTAAGGAAAAGGCTCAAAGAAAGAACATGAGACTGGACTGTTGAATGTGGAGGAAGATGTAGGTTTTTAAGTTTGTGAAAATTAGATGAGGCAGTGAACAAGCTCCACAAACACATCAAAGAAACTGGAAAAGTGTGTAATTTACTACTAAGTGTGAGAGAATATATGACAGACCTACAGCTATTTCAGTTCAGTTTGTGATGACAGGTAATTGTGGTAATGAGGGAACATTTATAGCACTGAGTTAAACTGCATATGTTAGAGTTATTTGGTGCGGCTTGTGATGACAGACATTGCTTGTGTATAATGATTATTTGAATGCCACATTTTATGTAAGACTACAGTTTATGGACGTTTTTAGGGCACATATGCAATGCAAGCTAAAGCACAGCACGGCTTGGCTTGCAGTGTTAAAGTGCTTTCTACAGATGAAATGTTAACTTTTACTAATGGCTAAGCTAAAGGAGTTGTCACTATATTCACTTCATGAATTAATGGAGAATAATTATATGGAGATTGCAAATCCTGGTGATTCTGTGAGCTTGGTGGAACTGAAAGAAAAATGAGAGAAGTCACAAGAATCATGAACAGGCAGGCTGCTTTTGTGTGATACAGAAATGGAAAAGATTTATGCAATGTCTTGGATATCTGATTGTGAAGCATTATGAACAGAAAAAAAATATTAAATCTTAACTTCTAAAGTATTTTCTAGAGGGCTTCTTTGTTATTTGTAAACTTGGTAAGCCACTGGACAAAGATGTCCCTTTTCGGGGTGACTTGGAAGTACTTTCTGGTCAAGTGACTTGCTCAGAGTCTCACAGTAGGGAAACAAAGGTGGAAGGAATCATCTTGTCAGTCATTGCAAGGATGTAACCACTTATCATAAGGTGCAACTTTACGAGTCAATTTTTGAAGCAACAAAATGTAGCAAAAATATCTAATGAGGGTACATCATTCATCTTTTAGCTCATACTTCAAGAATTGGGAAAGGTCTTTTTTATAAATAGTCTTTGTGAGATGCTTTTATGTCTGAGACACACACATGGATTATTTCATGCTATTATACAACCCTGAGGGCCAAGCTTGCCAACAAACATTTATTTCTGAGACAGACATGGATTGTTGCATACTATTTTACAACCGTGGGACCAAGCATTCCACATAATGCTTGTCTCAGCTAATATATTATTTCTGAAAGCACGTTCCATCTTATTTTACCTGGTCAGTTCAACCCCATTCCTATCCCCCACATAGTTACTTAAATAGATATCTGAAGCACCACATTCCCCCCTCCCCAGTACCAAAGTACTTCATCTTCTAGGTCACTATAATACTAACAAATCACATTTCTAAATACAAAGCTCCACCAACAAACATCACATACTGCAAGTTGCTTCCCTTACAATTTTCCCAACCTTTCTACCTTTTCCTCTGTTGAGATCTGCCACCATCCAGACAATCACTCTACCTGTTAATTTGCTATAATGACAACCACACTTATTAATATCTGTATCATACTTACAACTATCCTTTGTCTGTTCTCATCATATCTTTGAACCACAATTCCATTACAAATACACATCACAAAAATATACTCCCTTATATTAGGCCACTTGTAACCAATGCATTTCTCCAACATTCTTCTGCAATTACCTCAATTACTATCTCATGTATAATAGCTGTAATCTACTTACCCTTTGAGCATTACTTCTCAAAAAACCTAAACTGGGGTCCTTCTAAACATATAAATTTAAGCAACAAACCACATTAAATATGATATGTTAAAGTAGCACATTTTCCCTAGGTAACATCATTAGTCTAAAGTATCTTTATGGCATTCCTAAGAAGACAATAACATTGAAGACTTCACTGAAGCTGGAGAAGCTAAATCCAAGCTACATCCGAATCTTAATGTAAAAGGCCTTGACAAACTTGTTAGAGATTTTAAAAGTTCTAAACCAACATCAAATAAGCATATCATACTATAACTAGAACTAAGTATGACTAGCACACAGCACAGACGTAAATCAGTACTTACTTTATTTAGTAGTTTGAATGATTTATGTCCTGTAATTTCTAATTAGGCTTTCAAAACTCAAAACACCACTACAGATTACAATAGGTCACTATATGTCAGAAAAAGAAAACACAGTCTTCTAAATATACTCAGTTCTCTAGAATGGACCCTGCTATAAAATCTATCCAGTGCAGGTCAACAGAAACAGCTTGGACTAATATTCAGGCAAAACCTGTCCTTTAATCAACACACAGAATCAATCACAAAAAAGTAAAGCTGTGCTACAAAATCACTCTGAATTTCTTATCATGTAAATTTCAAACAGATAATTTGGGTATGATCACAGACTGAATCATAATCCTTTGTGCTGAGGACAAGCATAACAGTATAATCAACATCTGTTTGGGATTATATCAATATAGTGGAATAAACGGGGAAAAGTGAAGGCATGGTATGCATATGTAATGACTTTCTATCTCTTTTGGTAAGGTGCATTATTTTGTTTTTGCAGTAACAGGACAGGACAAAGAAATATGACATAATATACAACTATAGATATTAGCTTCATGGGCCTATACTGCATTTATAAAGAATAATGCCATGCTAAGAAATAAAATGCAAGCTAAATGCTGTATACTTAACACTGAGACAAGCTGAAATAAGAAAAATATAATATCAACAAGAATGTTTATCTTAACTTTTGTAATGAATTGTTTAACTGAATAATGAAAGGATATTTTAATTTACATGGATTACAGAAAGTTATCTCTGTATATGTTTTATATTGTGATGCTTCCAAACCCATTAAAGAAGAGTTTTCAAAAAAAAAATCACTTTTCCAAAAGTTTGTCAATCCAGGGGCCTTTGGGTTCATATAACTATAGATTCATTCACACTGGGGAGTATCTCAATGCTTAATGAGTCAGTCTTAACTGCAAAAAAACAAAAAAGAAAGGTATAACATACATTGTCACAACTCATGTAAAAGCATGTCTGATCATGGGACCATGGGCAGGTGGGATAAGATCCTTGTAAGCGGACTGACTACTATTTGCAACAGATCTCAGGTTAATAGGTGACATAATACTACCTTACCCAAATGGCAGTCCTACGATATTGTAAATATCATGCAGAAATACTGTGTTAATGTGAGGTTAACCCTGATGGTAGTACTACATTCAGCCTTTTCTATATTATTTCTAAAGTCAGTGTTTCTGCATGGCTCTAACTCTGTTCATTTTTGGTTGTCTGAGTCTGGTCTGTACTTAAACATTCTCAAATTAAAATGAATGCTGTCATGATACATACCATCCTCTTCTCTATATGGTCTAGACTTATTCTGTGGATTGCTCACTTGCTGACGTTATGAAATCAGCAAAGCTTCTCGGGATCATCTTAGGCAATGACTTCAAGTTTGGCATACATATCACGTTTAACATTGCAAAAAGAGTTAGAGGCTTGGCATGCTATACAGGTAAGGATTTTTGTGACCAACTATACTAAAACAATTACGGCCCATGCTCTCCTACTGGTCACCTTCCTATATTCTTTATGAATACTTATACCCTGCCCAGATGGCCCTGACACCAGCAAGAGATGGGAAAAACTATGGGCTGCTACCTATAACATTACAATATCTATCTTCAGGAAGAAGACAGTTAAGTGTGCTGATTGGTTTGAAGCCTACATGTAAATGCTGACACCCCTGATTGAGAAGTAGAGACAGGCACTGGCTGCATACAGGTCCTCGCCCAATGAGGGGAACTTGTAGGCATTCAGGTGTGCTCAGAGTCAAGTGCAGCACGTAGCTTGGTGGTGTGCAAATGATTATTGGCTCCAACTTTACTTGAAGGTTGAGTAAGTCACGGATATTGATAACATGTGAGGGATGTACGATGGGATCTAGAAGCCATCAGTCGAACACAAAAGAAAATTGCACCACTTAAGTTGGCCACAGGTGAGGTCTTGAAAGACAGAACCAAGCAGATGGGTAGAACACTACTCACAGCTGTATGCCAGAGAGACCATAGTTACAGAGAGAGAGCCCTGAATGCCATCAAGTCTCTGCCATCTATGACTAAACCTGATGCTGAACCCACCTTGGAGAAACTCTACAATGAAGTAAAAGCAACTCTGTTCTGGAAAAGCCCCAGGAAAGATGGTATTCTTTCAGAAATCCTTAAATGTGCCAATGGTACTCTAATCTCAAAGCTGCATGCAGTATTTTGCCAAAGCTCTAGAGAAGGTAGTGTATGGCAAGATATGAGTGATGCTAATATAGTTAGTATGTATAAAAATAAGGGTGACAAAAGTTATTATAACAGCTATTGTGACATCTCACTTCTCTGTACCGTGGGAAGCTGTTTGCACGTGTTGTCTTAAAGAGGCTTCACATTCTTGCACAATGAGTTTACCCCAAATCTCAGAGTGGGTTCAGAGTTAAATGGTCTATGAAAAACGTGGTTTTCTCTGTTAGATAACTACAAGGAAAGTGCGGGGACCAGAACAAACCTTCATTGATCTGACCAAGGCATTCAACTTTGACAGTAGGAAAGTCTGTTTGCCATTCTGGCAAAGATCGACTGTCATCCAACACTGCTTAGCATTATCAGGACCTTCCATAAAGGGTATGAAAGGGACCATCATGTATGATGGATCCACATCTGATCCTTTCAAGATTCTCAGTGGAGTGAAGCAGGGGTATGCATTGGCTCCAACATTGTTTGCCGTCTTCTTTTCTGTTCTGTTGAAATTTGATTTCAGCACTTCTACAGAATGTATCCTTCTCCAAACCAGAATGGATGGCAACCTCTTCAAACTGTAGAGGCTTAGATTGAAGATCTGGGTACTTAGGAAGTGTCTAAGGGAGTTCCTGCTCAGTGATGATGCAGCTATTGTGGCTCACACTCAGCAAGAATTTCAGTCACTAGTGACTAACTTTGTGGATGCATGTATGGAATTTGGCCTCACAATCAGTTTAAAGAAGACCTAGGTGATAGGCCAAAATGTGAGCAAATCTGTCATCAATCAGGGTGAGCAACTATGAGCTGGAGGCCATTCATGAGTTTGTGTACCAAGGCTCTACAATCTCTGACAACTTGGTGCATGACAACGAAATCAACAAGTGCATTGGAAAAGCTGCTACATTACTTTCCAGGCTAATGAAGACAGGATGGGCTAATAATAAGCTCACTGTGCACACCAAAGTGCAGGTTTACACAGCCTGTGTTTGAGAACATTACTGTATGCCAGTGAAACATGGACTCTGCACTCAAAACAGGAGAAGCAGATCAATATATTCCATATGTGCTGCCTTAGGCACATATCTGGAATCTCATGGCAGGACAAGATCCCCAACAACACAGTACTTGAGAGAATGCATACCACCTCCATGTTCACCCTCCTGAAACAGAGACGTATGTGCTGGTTGGGTTATGTCTCATGTATGATGGATAGCTGAATATTGAAAAACCTCCTTTTTGGAGAGCCGGAGTCTGGGAAGAGGCTAAAAGGGTGACCCAAATTGAGCTAGCAGGACATATGCACATGTGACCTCAGCCCTATCTCCATCAGCATGAGCACCTGGTATTCTTTTGCCTTAGACAAGATTTCCTGGAAATATGAAGTGAAGGAAGCTCTCACTATGTATGAAACTACATTGGCAAGGAGAACAGAGGATAACCACAAAGCATTCTATAGCTATGTCAAGAATCTCAATGGGAACACTCAGATCTGCTCTGAGTACAGCACAATGGCACTAAATATACAGACTAATAAAGTAGAATTCGAACCAACAAGCAAATACCAATAAAAACTTCGTCCCAACACGTTTTTAAGGCTTTATTGCATCAACATCCACCAGATTGAGCGCTTTCATCTGCCCTAAGCAGATTTCTTCAGAATACTTTAAAATCAGTGCCACACATTTTTATACTATTCTTAAAATACATAATTATTCAATTAAATTAAATTTAATCACTTAAAAAACTTTTAACCCTTCAATGAATTCCTACAATTCTTTTAAAATTTGGATGTTCAAATGTTAAAGTGCAACTGTGCATATAAATACATGAAGTTCTAGCTTTTTAAAAACACACTTGTTCCCTTTGTACAAAATTATTCTTGAATGTAAATACAAATAACAATAAAAGTCCATACAAAAAAATAAATAAACATAATTAAATTTCATTTTTAAATTTCATTAAGGTCAACATCCAATTTGAACCTATTTCTTTAACACTAAAAATTATCTATAAAATTAGTCTATAAAATTTATTCTTTATTTTTTATTATTTATATATTGTATATATGAGGGTTTAAAAATATTTTATACAAATTATAGTAATCTATAAATACTACCAGAAGGCCAAGGAGTCAACAACCATAACAAACATTGAAATATTATGTGTTTATATATATAGGAAAAAATATATATACACAAAATATGAAATACAATAAATATAAAAATGTTATATTATATGTATTCAATATTAAATAAACTATTGAGGTATGAAGTGTACAATGTGAAAGAGGAAAGGAAAAACACTTCTACTAACAGTTTGGTGTAATTAGTATAAATAAGACATATTTTTAGACTGTGGCCGCCTTGTCCACAAGAATAGCTTTAATATTTATATATTCATTAAGACCAGGCCTAAAATTTGATCTCAGTCTCAACTGCCATTTAATCTCTTTGACCAATAAATGGTTTTTCAAATCACCTCTATCTTTGTCCGTTTTAATGGTTTCTAGAATGGCAAATTTGAAACCCACAAAACCCACACATTCCATAGAGTGTTTGTAAAGGGCACTCGTCTCTTTTTTAATCTTTATATCATTAATATGTTCGTATACTCTTTCTTTGAGTGCCCTCTCTGTTTTGCCTATATAAAAGGCTGTACATGTGGCGCAGGTGGCTAAATAAACTAACATTCTAGTATGACAGTTGCCCTTACTAAAGGATACCTTACTATTAAGACCATTCCTAAGTACTGTACCCTCTGCCTCATTAATATATCTACATTGTCTACAATTGCCACATTTGATGGTACCTTTCCTTGCTTTTTTGTCAAAATCAAATTTTCCTCTTTCAAACAACCTTTTGAAATTCATCCCTGTCTTATATGTCAAAAGTGGTTTATTCCCTACTATATCATAAATTTCCTTGTTTGTCTTTAAGATAGACCAGTTTTCCTCCATTATTCTAATAAAATGTTCTGAAAATTCATTGTATTCTATAATACATGCTTTGGGGAAGTTCTTCATGTTGGAATTTGTGTGTTCTTTACTAATACTTTGCTGCCCCAACAGTGGTTTATATTTCAACCCCCATCCTATATAGACCTCTTCCAGGGTTTCACCAACAAGTTCAATAGGATAGCCTCTTTCCAAGAATACTTCCATCAAAAACCTGAACTCAGGTAATAAATCCTCTCTTTCAGAGGTCATTCTTGCAACCCTAACAGCCTGCCCTTTAATGACACTTTTCTTTTGATGGTAAGGGTGTTGGCTGTTATAGTGGAGGTAAGAGTTACACCAGGTTTCTTTACGAAATACATTGGACTTAAAACCTTTTCCTTTTTTACTTAACTTTATGTCTAGGTAGGTAATAAACTGTTCCTGGACCTCATAGGTGAAAGACAAAAAACTAGAAGTTCCGTTTATATATTTAATAAAATCTTCCACTTTCTTTCCATGACCATCCTCCCAAATGAGGAAGATGTCATCTAAAAACCTAAAATATACCCTTATGTTTTTCATAAATGTACTTGTAAAAACCTTTTCCTCCTCCCATCCTAGGAGAACCAAATTGGCATAAATGGGGGCACAAGCTGCCCCCATGGCCACTCCTATAGTTTGTCTATAGTATTTACCCAAAAAGGCTATAAAATTATTGTCCAGGACTATTTCTGTCATTTCTAACAACAATAATTTTTCATCTAAAGTGGCCTCTAAATGTTTGTGGACCATTTTTTCAAAAAATTCAAATCCTTCAATTCTGGGAATACAGGTAAAAAGGTCTTTAACATCAATTGTAACCATTTTACTTGTTTCAGACCATATTTCTTCTTTAATTTTACCCAAAAAATCCCATGAATCCTGTATTAGGTGTTCCTGCTTTTTTACTACATTTTTTAACTTTTGGTCTATAAAAACTGCCAATGGGTGCGTTTTAGAACCTTTTGCCGAGACTATAGGACGGAAGGGGGGATTTTGTATATCTTTGTGTATTTTAGGAATACCAAAGAATTGGGAAATACAGGGATACCTTTGTTTCAAAAAATTGTATGTTCCATTTTCAATTCTGTTTTCTATAAGGTATTCCTCTAGTAATGAATCTATCATTCTGTAAGCCATTTGAATCTCGTTGAAAGAACAAGTTTCATAGGTTTCACCAGAATTTAACATGCTTAGTAAAATCTCATTATACACTTTTTGTTCAAAAATAACCACACCCCCACCTTTGTCGGGTTGCATAAACCTAAGGTCACCATTGTTCTTAAGTGAATTTAGTAGTTCGTTTTCTTTTTGTTTCAGGTTGTAGTTATTGTACCATTTCTTTTGACTATATGTTTTATATATCTCATCAGTTACTATATTCTCAAAGGTGTAAATAACAGGATGCAAGGGCGGGTTGTAGACACTACTTCTTTTTAAACTTTGAGGAATATTACCTGTGTTACTCATAAAGGGACTAACCTGTTCATTGGTGTTGTTACTTTTAAATAGTTCACCCTGTTTGTTCAACAGACTTAAATTTAACTTCCTCAAATATATTTTTAACTCTGTCAATATATTTGCTAAATCTCCAGGGGTAGACCTAACAAACTTAAATCCCTTTGAGAACAATTCAAAATGCTCCTTTTCTAATTTCATGTTCACATAATTGTGTATCTTATATCCATTATACAGGAATGTAATTCCATTTTTCTCCATTCTAATCATGTCTACTTCCCTCTCCTTCCCATCCTTTTCCATCCAAAATCGCTTCCACCCGTTTGCTCCTGTGGACATAGGTCTGATGGATTCCTTTGTTTGCTTGCTATCCTTTCTGACCTCCGTGGTCCTAAAAAAACTTCTGTTGTTTCGGGGAATGAATCCAACTCATCTAAGGGACCATTTCTCCTATTAGCATATCTTCCCTGTTCATAACTTTCAAATACTTCACTTCTCCTATTACCCCTGCCTTCATTAACATTAGAATTGTTCCTGTCTTTCCTTTTTCCTTGGCCTTCATTCTGTTTCCATACTTTTTGAAAGGGAGTTGGGTAACTTTTACCTTTTTTGTACTGTTCAATATCTCTCAATAGTTTACCCTGCTTCCTCTGATATACTTTTTCTATCTTATTTTCTACTCTCTTCAAAATTCTAACATATAAACCCTCATGTTGTTCAAAAGCTAAATCTTCCACAATTTCTGTTTGAGCACAGTTGACATCTTGTAACATTTTCTTCAATTGCAATTCGTTATGTTTTATAAGCTTTGTTATCAAGCCAAAACCACAGTCATCAAAAAACGAATAAAATTCTAACAATACATCTTCGCTGTAGTGAATACCAAAAGGGTATTTATAAAATCTTAGTCCCTGAGGGACTACTTGTTTTATCAAACATTGCTGTAAATAATTGTTGTCAATCTCAATGCATTTGTATTTATATAACATTTTTTCTAAACGATATATTTTATCCTGTAATGTTTCCTCATTCCTTCTATAAACATTTTCTTTTGTACATTGTGGTATATCACGTTCCACATTCATAGATTTGTCAAATACATACACTTTTTCAATAATGTCTTTAAAACTTGATACATTAGTGTCCGGCGTTTGAACAAATGGTCGTGCCTTATTTGAACTTGTTGCCGTTTGATCAGTGGCTTGTATATTAAAATTAACAGTACCTTTGGTGTTTTTATTAAATCTCGACAGTCCCCTGCTTTCCGTTGTAGATTTAATTCCTTGGTTCACGGTTAACCTTCCTTCTACATTGGAACCATTTCTTGTTTCGTACTCTCCTGCCCCGTCGCTTCTGTTCAACCCACCATTACTCTCTGGATCCGAGCGTGGAGATGGGCTGCTACCTATAACATTACAATATCTATCTTCAGGAAGAAGACAGTTAAGTGTGCTGATTGGTTTGAAGCCTACATGTAAATGCTGACACCCCTGATTGAGAAGTAGAGACAGGCACTGGCTGCATACAGGTCCTCGCCCAATGAGGGGAACTTGTAGGCATTCAGGTGTGCTCAGAGTCAAGTGCAGCACGTAGCTTGGTGGTGTGCAAATGATTATTGGCTCCAACTTTACTTGAAGGTTGAGTAAGTCACGGATATTGATAACATGTGAGGGATGTACGATGGGATCTAGAAGCCATCAGTCGAACACAAAAGAAAATTGCACCACTTAAGTTGGCCACAGGTGAGATCTTGAAAGACAGAACCAAGCAGATGGGTAGAACACTACTCACAGCTGTATGCCAGAGAGACCATAGTTACAGAGAGAGAGCCCTGAATGCCATCAAGTCTCTGCCATCTATGACTAAACCTGATGCTGAACCCACCTTGGAGAAACTCTACAATGAAGTAAAAGCAACTCTGTTCTGGAAAAGCCCCAGGAAAGATGGTATTCTTTCAGAAATCCTTAAATGTGCCAATGGTACTCTAATCTCAAAGCTGCATGCAGTATTTTGCCAAAGCTCTAGAGAAGGTAGTGTACGGCAAGATATGAGTGATGCTAATATAGTTAGTATGTATAAAAATAAGGGTGACAAAAGTTATTATAACAGCTATTGTGACATCTCACTTCTCTGTACCGTGGGGAAGCTGTTTGCACGTGTTGTCTTAAAGAGGCTTCACATTCTTGCACAATGAGTTTACCCCAAATCTCAGAGTGGGTTCAGAGTTAAATGGTCTATGAAAAACGTGGTTTTCTCTGTTAGATAACTACAAGGAAAGTGCGGGGACCAGAACAAACCTTCATTGATCTGACCAAGGCATTCAACTTTGACAGTAGGAAAAGTCTGTTTGCCATTCTGGCAAAGATCGACTGTCATCCAACACTGCTTAGCATTATCAGGACCTTCCATAAAGGGTATGAAAGGGACCATCATGTATGATGGATCCACATCTGATCCTTTCAAGATTCTCAGTGGAGTGAAGCAGGGGTATGCATTGGCTCCAACATTGTTTGCCGTCTTCTTTTCTGTTCTGTTGAAATTTGATTTCAGCACTTCTACAGAATGTATCCTTCTCCAAACCAGAATGGATGGCAACCTCTTCAAACTGTAGAGGCTTAGATTGAAGATCTGGGTACTTAGGAAGTGTCTAAGGAGTTCCTGCTCAGTGATGATGCAGCTATTGTGGCTCACACTCAGCAAGAATTTCAGTCACTAGTGACTAACTTTGTGGATGCATGTATGGAATTTGGCCTCACAATCAGTTTAAAGAAGACCTAGGTGATAGGCCAAAATGTGAGCAAATCTGTCATCAATCAGGGTGAGCAACTATGAGCTGGAGGCCATTCATGAGTTTGTGTACCAAGGCTCTACAATCTCTGACAACTTGGTGCATGACAACGAAATCAACAAGTGCATTGGAAAAGCTGCTACATTACTTTCCAGGCTAATGAAGACAGGATGGGCTAATAATAAGCTCACTGTGCACACCAAAGTGCAGGTTTACACAGCCTGTGTTTGAGAACATTACTGTATGCCAGTGAAACATGGACTCTGCACTCAAAACAGGAGAAGCAGATCAATATATTCCATATGTGCTGCCTTAGGCACATATCTGGAATCTCATGGCAGGACAAGATCCCCAACAACACAGTACTTGAGAGAATGCATACCACCTCCATGTTCACCCTCCTGAAACAGAGACGTATGTGCTGGTTGGGTTATGTCTCATGTATGATGGATAGCTGAATATTGAAAAACCTCCTTTTTGGAGAGCCGGAGTCTGGGAAGAGGCTAAAAGGGTGACCCAAATTGAGCTAGCAGGACATATGCACATGTGACCTCAGCCCTATCTCCATCAGCATGAGCACCTGGTATTCTTTTGCCTTAGACAAGATTTCCTGGAAATATGAAGTGAAGGAAGCTCTCACTATGTATGAAACTACCTTGGCAAGGAGAACAGAGGATAACCACAAAGCATTCTATAGCTATGTCAAGAATCTCAATGGGAACACTCAGATCTGCTCTGAGTACAGCACAATGGCACTAAATATACAGAGCCAACTGATATTGCCAACATCCTAGCAGATAGGTTCAGTGCTAACTTTACCCCCCTCTCACCCCCTAGAGGGCCCATCTCTATACCAGAAGAATGCAAAGTTCCTATAATCACGGCTGCACAGGTGAAAAACACACTCTCGAAAGCCAAGAACACAGCTTCCATGAGACCTGACAATATCCCAGGCTGCGTTCTACATGAACTACAGAATGAACTGGCACCCTACCTAAGTACCATGTTCAATCATAGCCTCACCTCAGGCTTTGTACCCACTGAATGGCGCACCGTGACGGTTATCCCACTCCACAAAGGGGGAGCCATGACGGACCCTGGGAACTATCTCCCCATTAGCCTGACGAGCCTGGTCTGCAAGGCCATGGAACGTATCATCGTGGAACTCATAAACAAAGGCATTGGTAATCTCCAAACTCTGGACCCTACCCAGTTTGGATTTGTAAAAGGCAGATCATGTCTCCTAAACCTGATTGACTTCTTTGAAGCAGTCACCAAAGCCATAGATGAGGGTAAAATGGTTCACACAGCTTATCTAGATCTCGCCAAGGCTTTCGACACCATCCCCCACTCTGGAATTATAGATAAGCTCACTAAACTAGGTATAAATCCCTATGTCACAAGATGGGTTGCCAACTGGCTCACAGACAGAACCCACACTGTGAAAGTAGCGGATTCCAAATCCGGCTTCAGACCAGTGACAAGTGGAGTACCACAGGATTCAGTCCTGGGTCCTCTCCTGTTTGGTATCTATTTCTCTGAAGTGCAGGCTAACACAGAAAGTCTTTGGCTAACAAAATTTGCACTGCAAACTAGGAGCCATAATCGAAACTCCTAACGATGTGGACAAACTACAAAAGGGCCTCACTGAGACAGATACCTGGTGTCAAAGCCATGGCCTGAAGCTCAATGCCAAAAAGTGTATTGTCATCCCCTTTGGTAAAAACTCTGTACCCATGAACTACCACATAGTTGGTAGTCTACTTAATGCCGAAAATGTGATAAGAGACCTCAGGACACAGGTGGACAGTAGTCTCTCCTTTGATAATCACATTGCCACAGTGGTCAGGGAATCCTTCTACGTGGCTCATCTCATCACAAAAGGATTCTCATCCAGAAAAAAAGAGGTCATTGTTCCCCTCTACTCATCACTCATTAGACCCATTATAGAGTACAACTCCCCTTTTGGTATGTACCTCACAAGACATCTACAACAACTGGAAAGACCACAGACATACATCACAAAGAGGATTATTGGCCTCAAACAGATGCCCTATGCAGACAGTCTCAAAAAAACTACAGTTTTACTCCATCGCATATCACCTACTCAGGGGCGATCTCTGCCTAACATACAAAGCTATGTCAAACCCAGAGCTGTTGGACATGCTCCACTTAAAGAAATCCCAATCCCTCCGAGCTACACGGTCTAGGGACCTAAACCTTGTCACCACAATAAACAGAACATGCTGGAGGGATAGATTCCTGTCCCAGAGACTTCCCATACTCTGGAACAGACTACCTATCTATGTCAAACAGAGCTCCTCATTAGCACTCTTCAAGAAAAATCTTGATGATTGGATGGGAAATGGGAAATTCACTCCAGGGATCACTTCTGTGGCTCTGCTTGACAGGGGCACAGGAAAATAATTTTCTTGGGTGGTGAAAGCCAGGGTACATTTTTTAGCTAGGCTTATATAGGCCCTAGGTCCAATAGCCTAGTACCTACCTATGAACCTATGAACCTATAAGAGAGCCCTCAGGAAGATCCATGCCCATGATACCAGACCAACATCTGCCTAATGCTGCTCAGAATATGGAAAGGACTGACACTCCCAGATTGGATAACACAGCCACAGAGGATGCTACTTGAATCAGTCCAGTAGAGGCATACATCCATGATCCTTTAAGATCAAAGGATGCCTATGACAATGCTTCCATATTTTCTCAAAGCAACCACTTATAAATTTGAGATAGCTTATATGAAGACTATGTGCTTTGCTGCTGGCATACATTCTCACTCTAATAACTGTAGCTTTAATCTTGCTTCTATGGCTAGAATTCTTGATTTGTCTGAAATTTATAGGTTCATAAATTTTATGTTATCAGTTTGGAGACTATTACAAGCTTCATCAATAATTAGAGGTCAGAATCAAACTCTCTACTTTGTGTGTATGAGGTAAAGACCTTAACCCTTATGCTAAACTCACTTCCCTTCAGATAGAGGAGCATTTTCCTATTTTTATAGTTTCCTAAGTAAATTAATCTGTAGACTATTACATGTTAGCCAGTGACCAGAATGTAAGCAAAGGTGACAAACCATGTACTCTGTGTCTGTGAGGTAAACACCTTAACCACTGTGCCAAACCCAAACCCTCTTGGGATTTCTTACATCCACTGGAGCTGCCACCAACTCAAGCAGATGAGACATCATTGTTAATGTCTCATCTGAAGGGCAACACATTCAGGAGTGCAGCACTCCCTTTATGTAGAATTGTAGTATCAGTAATCCATTTAAGTGCTGTGGGAACAGAACCCACAGCCTTCTGCATATGTGTGCTATTTGCTACTCTACTGACACCAGTAGTGACTGACAGGCTGTTTTTCTCTCATGACTTCGAAACCTTATCTAATATATTGATCTGGCTTATCCTTATAGGCTATTTTGCCTCATTTGTACAAGTCAGGCTGTCAGTAGACAAAAGGCTACATCTACAATGTCTGCATAGCCATATAATTAAATAATTCCCTCTGAATGTATGGGAACTTGCTTCTTCCAAGTCTTACCTAGCCTAGTCATTAGGTTCATAGGTAGTTAACTAGACATGCAGTCAAAAAGACTACTGGGAAGCTTAGCTCAATTTCCCCAAAGCATTGCCTGACTAAGTGACTTGCTCATGGTCTCATTGAAGGCAATTGAAGACTAAGGGAATCAACCCTGTATCACAGGACATAGCTTGTTAGCAGCTCATAGCTTTAATCTTCTGCGCTGACAGACATGTAACTAGTCTTGCACCTCTGAGATTACTTGACCTAGTATCTAGTCACAAGCCTCCCTTGACTTTTCTTTTCTATGTTGTTTGTCTTTTCGGCTTTTCCTGGTAATTGGTTGCCACAGCGGAACTCCAGTCCGCTAATGATTGACAGTAGACTTTTATGGTGCCAAGTTGCTGACCTGACGCCCAACCTTCAGCGAAGGCACGCCCATTCACACATGTCTTTTGGAAGCCACTCGACCGTGGGGAGGACATGCAGACTCCACACAAAAGGCACCTTGACTTTTCTTGTCTATATTTCTCTGTTTTTCTTGATCATTCAGGCTATGTTTGATCTACTCTAATCACCACCTTTCCCCTCATCCATTAATTTATCTTGGCCTTCCTACTGTATTCACCCACTTCTAGTCTTTTTAGTCTCACCATCCCTATCTAACCATTATCAGAGTCCTTTATAATTGTTAAGTCCTACTGTCTCTATCCATCTGTTCTTCACTCTTATTTATCCTGCCATAATCCATACTTTCATATGTAAAACCCATCTCCACTTACCCATAAATTCTATAAGGACTATTGAATATATATGCATTTACCAAATAGAATACCAGCTTTATGGCTGATACATTTAGTAACTCCTACATGTACCCATTGTAGCAATATACATCCTGCAAAGACGGCATATTGCAAATGCTGTAAAATTCTCATTAGAAATTTAATCAACTGTTGGCTATCGTTGACATGTTGATTCATGTTGTTCACTATCATAGTGCTACCTGTATATTCCCATGCATATATTCTTATTTGCATTTATAGAAAGTATGTTTACATTGTGAAAATTGTGTTATTCAGTCTTGTCTGATTGGCTCTTTTACCCTGCCTCTTCACTGTAAATGAGATATCCAGTCAACAAACAAACAAACATAAATAAATAAAATATTGGTGAACAGATTACGCATGTGCCTTTTATGTTTATATAACCCAGGGGCACTGAGCAGTATAATGAACCAAGCTTAGTAAGAATTTCCTCTACAGCATTAAACCAAATAAAACAAGCAAAATGGAGAGACATAACTAAATAAATATGTACTGCATCACTAAAATAACAAACTTTAAGAATAGAGTGTCTTTCTTGTCATAGTTCAACACAGAAAAGGCCTTATCTAGACACATAGTCACTACAAATTGTGTTCAGCCAGAAGTGGTCTAATAGGCTTTATGCTTTGATGCAATGGGTGATATATTCATTAAAAAGCCTAAAATAGTTGGTTACCTTTTCTTCTTTGCTCAATTAAACTAAAATACATTTAAATAACAAGAATAAGTTAAATTCCAATGCACGTTTAATGTTGACATTATTATTCAGCCCCAAGCCTTTGATGCACTGGTTTTCTGCTTTAGTTTTAAGTATTTCTTTCTTTCTTTCTTTCTTAATATAGGCACATGTTCATTTTCTGCTTTTGTTTAAAGGATTTCCTGTACAGTGAATTATACAATTATAGACTTGCATGAACTTTGACTATACATGACATTTAAAGCAACAGTAAGTACATTTAGGCATTTTAACCATGAGTGGTTAAGGCACATGGTACAGAACTAGAACATGTCTCAGAGTATATTACACATTAAAAAATGTTGCGATATACAGCTCTGATGAGTTTGTACTACACGCAGAAGATAGTATTGTGAAGATTGCGTAGGGAAAATGTAATAAAAATGAACAGCTATGTGTGCTGTTCTTAAACTATTACAATTCATACAAAGTAGTGAATGCATGGCCCAGACAATATCTGACAACCAGATGATGATGACGTCCTCCTCAGGGGACAGCCTTAGATGCATGCAACAGCCTGTATGAGAAACATGCCTCATTTTCTTAACATATTAATAAGGTTGCTGAATTCAACAAAGGTGCCAATCATGTCCCTTTACAGTTTACACCCAGGGAAGCTGCCCCTTTGCCCCACCCTAGCTATGAATCTGCCTACAGTGCTCCTTTAAGAATTCTTTTGAGCTGATTGTCTTTCCTTAATTAGCCGTCTGCGATGCACATCTATAGTCATTATAGCACTGTCTATGACGTGTTTGCAATGGAAAATGACCAGCTTGTGCGGAAGAGTGAAAAGGTCAGAGCTTATGTTATAGTTCACAAGAACTGGAAGCCAATCCAGAGTTTACAAGTCATGTAGAAATTTATGTTGTGAAGGAAGTGATTTGTGAGGAGTTTAGTTTTCTTGCTAGTGAGGTATGACTGGACAGTATTTGCTAATGGTTATGAGAATAACAGCCAGGCTATGATTTTATTTTTAGAAATATGGTTATAACACAAATTCTGTAAGCAATGATTTCCACAGTTCAGCGTTGTTCAAGCTGGTTGCTAAATATGCTGATTAATGTTGAGGTTGAGCATATATAGTACATAGCTGAACCAGGGTTTTAGAACACCAAGGGCACAGCATTTGAGATTACCCAATAAAATTCATTAATTTTTTCTTTTAATCTTGTTCGTGCACAATGGCTATCAAGTGTGCTTTGTGGCCTGCCTTTATCTTTTGCTCACAAATTCAGCTTATGAGAGTTCCATCAAAGAAGGCAGAACTTTAGAGTAGAAATTTCACAATCCATGAGACAGGCAGAGGAGTTGCATCTGTGATGGTATAGAATGTCCTTGGTGAATGCTGGGATTTTTGAATGCTAGGTCTACACCACACCACACACTCACTGTAATGCGTCCAGGAGAACTGCATGCTTCCCTACATCATACATCATGTATGCTAGTCCCCAGCTGGACTTGGATTATTCACCTGCTTTATACATGACATGCACTTCCAAGGTTTTCCTTCACAGGATGTAGTAGGATTTAGCCATCTCTTCTGGGATGGAAAATCTGGCACTAAGACAGCACTGTTTTCCTTCTCCATCTGGCACTTTCATTTCCCAGATCAGTACTCTAATCCTGGTCATCTGTGTATAGTCAGGGCTTTATTTCTCAGCATCATGGAGTCAGGAAAATGATTTCCTTCTGAACAAGAGATCATTTCTCAGAGAAGCTTCTTAAATTTCCCTTGGGTTGAGGGATAGAGCAGATAACAACATGCAGTTTATCATGCCAGCCTACAAAAGAACAAGTCATAAGCCAGCAAGTCAGTACAAAATTTACTGGAAAAGCTCACCCCGACTCTGCCCACAACTTTCTGTGAGGGAAAGGTTAGTTTGCTTTTGCTTTCTTGTATTTTGTATCACCTTATCACCTTCTTCTGTTTTCTATACTGTGATTGTTTTTCTTCACACGTTGGTTTACTTGCATTCTGCTTTTAATTGCATATTAAAATTTGGAAATACACCATAGCTGTGTCTCTTGTGAGCCAAACTAGTACTCCAGAGAGGTAAATAAGCAAACTACCAAAACCAAAACCTGCTGCAGTGCTTGTAGAGAACAATTTCAGCCAGCAGTCAGATAAACAAAACTTTATTACAAAAGTTGAACGCTTCCATTCATAGTCTTTTCAGAACTTCATCAGAACTAATGAAACTTTGATAAA
This sequence comes from Protopterus annectens, assembly GCF_019279795.1. Lineage (NCBI taxonomy): Eukaryota > Metazoa > Chordata > Ceratodontiformes > Protopteridae > Protopterus > Protopterus annectens. The sequence goes on along the minus strand of NC_056746.1, from coordinate 852,457,879 downwards.
AGCAAGTTAAAATACAAACCAATTAAAATCACATGAGCCATAACAGACAATACAATCAACTACGTGATTAAACACTAATTAATTTTACATGCTGTTATAAATGTTTTAACTTTAAAATAGGGTTAATGGTACAAGCTTCATTTAGCCCTGGGTGGTTTGTGCCATTCAGTCTAAGCTGCCATTTAAGCTCGCATAGATTCAGATGTTCATTTGTGATCCAACCCTGTGGGTCATTTCTTATTTGTTCAATAACCATAAACCAAATTTGTGTGAATTAAATTCAGCTATATGTTTATACAAAGCATTGGCAAATTCACCTTTCCTAATATCCAATATGTGTTCGCATATATGTTCCTTAAACTTCTTGGAGGTCTTTCTTACCTAGTAAGCTAGACAGAACAAACATTGTTCTAAGTAAACATTTTTTGAACAACATGAAAACTTTCCTTTTGTCTTATAGGTTATGTTTCTGACAGAGAAGCTGTCCTCACAGATAATGTTGGAACATTTTAAACAACAAACTGTATTTAATTGTTGCATGCTTTCATTTAGTTACATCACTTTGCACCACTATTGGACTCCAAGAAATTTTTAAAGGCTATGTCCCTCCTATGCATAATGTATGTTTTTTCCCCAATTTTATTTAATATGCTGGTATCTGATGAACATAGCTTCCAATTCTTGTTAATACATCCTGCTGTAGCACTACTACCTAAAGTGTAGGTGGAGATGAATAACTTACTACTGTTTGCATGTGAAAAGATTCACTATTATTTGATATTACTACAGCATTTTCTACAGCATTACTACAGAGAATAGGTGCATATATACCCATTTCCCTTTTCATTACCACCTCTTCTCTAATTTCATTTAGAAATGCAGTAGGGTAGCCTCTATTTGGAAACATACTCATTAAAATGACACATCCACTATGAAATACATCACATTCAAAAATCATCCTAGCAAGCCATACAAATTGTCCTTTGACTGCTGACATTTTTTGGTGCCTAGGCTACCAGCTAGAGAAACAGAGGTAGGAATTTGAAAAAATGGGGTTACAAAATATATTAGAACTATACCTATTGTTAACTACATTCTCCTTCACCTCCACATTGAGAAATGCTATTTTATTCTCATCAAATGTGGACGAAAATTTTAAAAATTCCGCAGTGTTATTGATGTATAATAAAAATTCTCATAGTTTATCTGAGGCATCAATCCACAAAATGAATATGTCATCCAGGACTCATGTGTAACGTGCTCAGCTATTAGTATATTCACTATTAAAAATGTACTGATCCTCCCACTCTGCTATCACATAATTTGCAATTCTGATGCCTGTGCACTGGCCCAGGAAAGGATAATAAATAAACACACAGTAAAGTACAATTTCTCTTAAGAGCACACAGAGATCACAGTCAGTCTGGGGCTGGTTCCTCCCTTTCTCTCCAGGTCCTCAGTAAGACTCCCCACTGGCACAGCTATAGGGTCCGGTTCTCAGCCTAGTGGGCAAGCTAAACCCTCCACCACTCTCTCTGTCCAACCAGTGCTTTGTGTCCCTGCCCAAGTAGCTGACACACAAACACTTTGAGATAAGAGTTTATACAACCACACAGACACTCCTGGGGAAGGCTGGCACAGGTTCTCCAGCTGTGCCCCTTTTCCCTAGACTATATGGTAGAAATCACTGCCACCATCCAGCTAATATTTATCAGCTACTCAAAGGCCTTTAGGAAGGGTGGCCAATTATTACTGTGCAATATTATTATCCAAATGGTAAGTGCAACCAAACAGTCAAGACTTATTTGGAGTGACTCGGTACAGTATCACTATATACATGCAATGTACTCTTAGAGCTTAAATTATCTCTACACAAAACAGCCACAGTTTAAAGGTTTAAAAATATTTAATAATAAATAATAAAAACACACAGCAATACGTTTTACTACACAGTGCTAGTCAAGAGTTTAGAGATTCCTCAAAGAATGAATAAAATTAACAAGAGGCAAAATATTTGCAATAAATGTATGTCAGATATTAACATAGATTGGGCTCATATGTTTTTTGACTGCCTGAACATTAAAACATTTTGGAAACAAGCAAATGAGTTATTACAAGCTTTATTTAGGAATAATTTTACTCTTAACAAATCTCTAGTACTTTTCAATACACCTATACCATACAACATTAAAAGAGTAAAATATCCTTTGCTCTGGGAAAGACTGGTGGTGGCCAGAAAGAGTATAACTAAAAACTGGATATCTTAATCTCTCCCACTTTCACTGAGTTTAAAAATATGTTAACTGAAGTATGTGGTTTACAGATTAGAACTATAAATTCTAGAACATCTAGAAAGACCTATAACTACCATATGTGGATAAAATTACAAACTTTGTTGGCAAAGAATGAATCAACACAATAATTATTTTGTCTTTTTTGAATAATATGTGTTACGTAATTAATATTGTTCAATTCTTCACATGTATGCAAAGTTTAATGGATGTCTTTGTAAATACCTCTGTTTTAACTCTTTTATATATTTAATTGAATTTTAAATGCAATAACTTCTGCATTCATTCTTATATGTTAATTTATGTGATTGATATACACATTTCTTTTATTAAAACTAATAAAACTACTAAAAAAAGAGTTCAGAGATCACAGAGAAATACTTAAAATAATACAGCAGCAAAAGGTCTAACATCACAGACAAACAAACTAGTCTAATCTTCCTATGTCATAGTTATATCTAAGGAAAACACAGTTCTAAAATAAACTTACATACAGAGCAAGACAGTACTGGTGATGTTGGATATTCTCAAGACAAATGCTCTAATGGTTTCATTCTTTCTGTCCTTAAATTGATAACACAGTACCACTGATTTATTACAGATTGCATCATTTATTTCTGGTTCCCAGGCTAACAGATTCTCAGAGGTTAATAGCCCTTGATCTTGGAGGTGGTCAGGAAGCCAGAACAATAAAATAATTTGTACATGTAAATTCTAGCAATTAACTCTTGTTTCAAGACAATAGCCAAAATTACTTCACCCAGACATATCGGCTCCAAGTTTTGACATCAAATAATTAACTTATTAGCTTTGTTACAGCAGAGTGCACTGTTGTCACATTTGTGCAGTTCCACATTTAACACCATTTTTTCCCATTTAAGAGAACAAACCTGTGGCTTATATTAATATTTACAAATGACAGAATTATTTACAAAATTCTATCTGGCTAGGCTGGCATCCTTCACCTATCTTCACAGCAATCATGGGGACACAAGCTGCCCCCCAGCCACACTGGTGGTTTGCCTAAAATATTGACATTCAAAAAACAAAAACAAAAAAATCTTTATTACCATGTCCATTAAAACCACCATGGCATTGATTTTATCTGTGTCTATGTCTGTGCCTTTAAATAATTGCCTCTCAAACCATTAAAGACCTACATCATGTGGGATGACAGAGAACAAACTATGGACATCGATTGTCACAAACGTGGCATTAGGTTGAAACACTGCATTTTTTAACAAGCTAAAGAAGTGCCATGATTTCTTGCAGATCTGTGCAATGTTACTTAAATCTTTCTTTAAGCTATAATCAAACAACTTTGCTATAAAAAATGATTTGTTGCATGTTGCATCCACTATGTGCTGAAAAGGAGGATGTACTAAACTCTTATGTATTTTAGGTATGCCGAAAATACTGGCTATAGCTGTCTTATCATTAGACATTTAGTCAAACTCACTTTTTTATTTGTCCCTGAACCAACATAACATCTAATAACAGGTCAATTTTTAAAAATGCAATGTTAATTTCATTGCATGATACCTCTTCGTAGGTATCTTCCATCGATAATGCATTCATACAGTACTCATATGACCCACTATAATGAAGTGGTTAAACAACAATAGCTACAATGGTTCTTAAGCTTTATAATAAAGTAATAATTTAACTGCTGGAAAGATCATAACATGCCATGTACCGAATGAATGCCAGGCACCTTCTTTTGTTGTCCTACTTTTGCAATGTCTTCTGCTATTTAAAAAGCAGCCTTAAGGGAGTTTGCTGTTTATAATGGAATATTTGGTCATAGTATCTTTAATATCTAGTGACTCCAGTGGGGACTAGTGGGTCATATGATGACAAAAAGTTTTAAAAGTTAATGCATGCAGTTTTGAGTTGGATCTGAATAAGTTTGGCAATGTTTAAATGAAAGTGCTAGTAATAAAATTGGGATCTGTATAAATTGAGTTTTCTGCTTTGTGTTGTTTTTTGTTTTCAGCAGCTTTTCATTGGTTTGCTTGCTCAGTTTATTCATTACACAGATATTTATATCATCAGCAAATTCATGAAAACGTTTGTTCTCAACATCAGACAAGGCAATAAATCTCACTTTACAAGGTTGCTCCAACACATTGTGAATATCCAACTTGCAAACGTTTTCAAACACTTATAAGCACTGATTTAGGGGTGGGTTACGTAGATGGTTAAAATCACAGGTTGCATTACTATCGCTGAACCATATATCTAAATTAGATTTGCATGCAAACATTTTAAGGTCAACTGACGTTTAACAGTATTCTTTCCTTCTTACCATAACAGACATTAAATCTGTAGTCAGTATATTACCATTTGTTGATGTAATGAGCTTTGAAGAAAAATTATAAATTTTAAAGTCTCCGCAGTCATTATTAACTACTTGTAGTGTCCCGACATCAGAATCACTGACAGAAGGATTATTAACCCTTAATTCTTGTTGTGGCTGTTCTGATAGTTTCTTTTTAGTCTGGCCCCTTGCTTCAGGTAAATATCGTTTGACCCCTGATACCTCCAGGAGTTGCTCTGTTGTCTTTTGCACCTAATCCATTTGGGTCTCCTGATAGGTTGTTGCTCTAAAGGGGCTGTCCTGTCTCTCTGTTCTCCATTTAATGCAAATAATGAATGAGCCTGCTCATCATCACAAATTTCATATTGATTGGCTGATTCCACATGGTTGCTGTGGTGACCCAGTGGGTAAGGATACTCCTTCAACTTTAAATATTGGTCAGCGTCTCTTTGGAGCTTTTCAATTTTACATTGTAAAATAGTTTGACAGGTTTTATCAACTCCCAAAAACAAAATGAAAAAGTTGGTTTCATAATAACTGAAATGTAGGTCTTCATGAATAGTTTTATTCAAAGCATCCAATTGATTAGACAGCGTTTCCAGTTTGAAGCTGTTATAATTTAACATAATTCGCATTATATCACAACCCAGCTTATCGAACACCATATTCAATTCAAGTAACATTTCAGGTTTTTAGCAACCCCATTAGGGAATTTCTAACATCTTAGACCTTTAGGTACTTGTTGTAGATCAATGTTTTAGTAAGGTAACTATTTTCCAATTGGAGTTTTTTATATGGGGCCTTTCAAATGAACGCAACAGGTCACCCATAAAACAAGAGTTCTCAGTGGGGATGGTATGCCTTAAAGAAATAATGTCTATGTTGAAACAATTCATTTTCCAGTCATGAAACTCAAATGAAGAAGGAGAATCATTGTTGTGGTCCTGACCTGACGTAACTGTGGGTTGATTAAGCGGTAATACAAACCTATCATTATAAAGGCACACCCCACTACTCTGTGTTGAATGAGGCCAAATGTTAGAAGGCATAGATGAAAAATGCTGGCTAACCTGTTGAAGCAAAAGAGTCCGGTCTCCAAAAGCATTTGAGAGTCACACAGAAGTTTTTTTTTTAATCATTTCCCACCCCACATCTGTTGCTGTTGTGTTCTTGTGTTCTTAAACACAACTGTCTTTCAAGTTGCCTGCCCCTTATGTTAATTTGACCACATATCTCCTTCCCTCTCCTCTTTCACTGGGTGTTGTGAGTAAGCACAAATTTATCATTTTATGAAATCACTTCCCTTCAACTATTTAAATTTATTGGCCATCCTATTGTATTCTATAGAACCAGATTACAAAACTACCCCACCTCCCTACCCTTCACTCTGTCTTGTTCTTTTAAAATTAGTGGCTCTCCACTTAGACAGCTAAAGCTTAAGGTACCACTTTTTTCATATATAACTGCTTATTGCACACTACAGTGCTCGGGATATTAACCCATTTTTTCATCTTACCTTTAAACATCTATTGCAAGACCACCAGTTACTGGAGAGCCCACTTTCTGCCTGTCAGTAGTCATTTTGGTATTAGTGCTTCTGTTTTCTCCTGATGAGAGGAGCACAGGGACATTATTTCCTAGAGACTGCTGATCACCAGAATGCCTAATAACTGCTTCATAGGTGGCAATTCCTGACGGTTTCTGGTTGGGGATTGAGGGACTGTGCTTGACATTCCTGATTGTTCTGGTTGCTATTCAAGGCATCCACCAGGAAAATGCTATTGCTGTTCAAGGCATCTACCAGGAAAAGGCTACAACAAGCCTACAAACCCTTGCATCATCTGAGACAAGACTGTGGATCACCAAATAGGCTGTGACCTGCTACTCATCTTGGGACTGGCGCTAATGTTTTGTTTCTGGTGAGACAAAAAGCAAATGGGCATTGTATCACAGCAGAGTGAAGCTGTGGTGAGACCAGTGTTTTTAGTAGCCAGGCAGTAGCCATTCATATGACTCCCATCTCTTCATCATTCATGACAAGCTAATTTTTTGTTTTCAGTAAGTACTGATTGATTTGTTTCTAACTTCAGAATATCTGCCTAAAGACTTCATCCTTACATTTTCTGGGTCTGATTATCAGTTTCCCCTCAAGTGTTTGGCAGTGCCCTGTACAGACACAGACACCTTGAGTGACATTTTTTCCTACAAAAGCAAGGTTGAAGTTTCACCAATAGTAAAGTCAAACCAAGGCAGCTCTCCGGAATCGGCAAACCTTTAAAAACCATCGTCAACGAATAGCAGCAATAATACACTTTAATAGTTGTGCACAGCAACCATATAAATAAAAAAGAACGGTTTAGTTAAACCGTTTTTTATTTATATGTTTTTTTTTTGTTTTGTTTTGTTTTTTATTTATATGGTTGCTTTGCACAACTATTAAAGTGTATTATTGCTGCTATTCATTGACGCTGTTTTTTTAAAGGTTTGCCGATTCCGGAGAGCTGCCTTGGTTTGACTTTACCAGTGTTTGTTTTTCAATTGACGTACTTGAACCTTGAAGTTTCACCGATACCTAGTTGTACACAGGACAACTAGTTTGCAGTGACAAACACTGTCCCCAGAGTTGCAAACCGGATACTCCTGACATTGCTTTATATTCTCACTCCAACTGTCTAATCAACAAAAAGGGTCTGTTACCATAGATACGAACTTTCCCACTATCTCTGTTACCAGCTTGGTGGATATGGGCATCCTGAGGGAATGTAGAAATTGTGTTGATTTTAATGTAGAAATTACCTCATGTTTATCAGTTAATTCTCAAACAAACTGATATGAAATATGAGCGATGTATTTACACAATGTCACTGGAGGCAAAGCTCTCACATAAAAGTATCCTAATGTTAGTAAAGTTGTCAGTAGTATACACTCTGCACACATCACACACAATTTAAAGCAGACATATAGAGTTACATATGATGAGGCACTTAAATGTAACCTTCCTAAACCCCAAAAACCTCTTAGATGAAGTACACATAACAAATGCCTTCAGCAGCCCCAAATGCACTCTTTCAAAACACCCACATCAACACATAGCACCACATCTTATGGAACCTCTATTGCTTGTAGATCAGTGTGCATAATATTCCTCTAAGAAGCTTTCCAGTGAGTGAGCACATGCATGTAAGTACTGAGCACGTGCAAGCAAAAGTACCATTTTGAGTGAGCAGCCATAGTGTGAGCAAGCAAGTATGTAGTCAGGCAGACAGTTTGCTTAAGTTTGATGTTCCTGTTATCCATCCTGATGTATTAGTATAGATAAACTACTTAAAACGAACACCCAAGCCTCAACGTCTGAATCAGTGTTACCGCATCTTGCCTGTGACAAGACTCTAGTTCTCAGAATAACTTGTCCAATGTTCCAGAGTACATTCCATCAACAATCCCTGTTACGGAGAAAATCACTGAAACTCCTCAAGTAGAACACTCTCCAGTGACTGACCCTTTTGCTAAATCCAGTCCTAACTATTATGTCACAAGATCAGGCCACATCTCTCATAACCTACTTCCAGATACATGGCAATCTGGACATGACTAGTGTCTGTATAATTGTATGCCTATTGAAATGTTATTGTTTATATGAGGCAGCTCAGTAAGGAAGGCTGTACAGTACATCAGTGTGTGTGATATACCTTTAAGAAGCTTTCCAGTGAGTCAGCACATGCATGTAAGTACTGGGCACGTGCAAGCAAGAGTGCCATTTTGAGTGAGCAGCCAGAGTGTGAGCATGCAAGTATATAGTCAGCAGTGGCGGCTGGTGACTTTAAATTAAAGGAGGGCTGCAGGAGACAGCTGAATGGGTGGGGCCAACTGGGAAGGGGTGTGGCCAACTAAAAGGGGTGGAGCTATGCTCAAAACCACAGCAACTGGAACTTTAATTAAGTACGCTACCCTGGGTGCCAAACAGTCATTACGAGTCCAATCAAGACAAAATGAAGTGTAGAAGAAAAAAATATTTCAATGTATTGGCTACATGACAACTTGCTTAATATCCAGATGGAAACACAGGTTGTGAGGCATGAAAAAATAAATTACTTTATAAATACATTACTGGAATGCCAGTCAAAATCAAGTATAAAAAAAAACAAGCAGCACTCAACTCAAACAACTACTCCTTGCACTGCAGTTCTAATTATAATTTATATTCATCTTTATAAAATTACCAAGTAACATGCTGAAAGTAGCAATCTCTGTGATACCCCCGCTTGTAAAAATGTTTCTTATCCAAAAAAGACCTGCTGCCTGACATAACTATCTACTTGTTTCATGGGGAAGACATGATCAAAGTAAAAAATGAACAGCAAACAAGAAACAAGCTCAAGATAAATTGCTTAAAGAACTCCTGCACAAGTTATGAACCACACATGCTAGATTGGCATTCTGTTCAGTTTACGGGTTAAGCCTGCAAAGATGACTGCAAGTCTCCAACAAAAGATGACTGCAAGTCTCCAACAAATGTAAAGAGCTTCTGAAAATACTATAATACTGTCCTTTATTACAAATACTGTCATATGCATTTCAATACCCAAGGCTTATACATTATCTAGTTATGTAAATATTCTCTGCATGGCAACAACGAAAAGGCTTTCAATCCTGGTAATTCTTTAACAGTATCCTTATTAAAGCTTACTTGCATCTTACAATCTCCGACAAGCTTACCTGATGGTCATTAAATCATTGCTACTTAAACAGAGCAACAGGGCACTGTGACAGCATGCATTTCCTGAATAATAAGAAGCATAAATCAACAGTATAAAAATATGACAGAAAACCAGAACATTCTGCAAAATCAAGGACAGATGAAAAGCCACAGTCGTACTTGTGGTCTACCTTGGATGGGTGAATACTCTGCACACTTACACTGCATAACTGCTCCTTGCCTTCCTTGGTCACATCCAGAGCCACTACAATGGGGAGTGGGGTGCAACAAGTATGTCACAATTTGAAATGTTTCTAGCTGATGGTGATGGCTCTGACACTCATACAGCTCAACTTCAGAGCAAGAAATCTGGAGAAAGCCATACATAGAACTAGAAGTGGGACACAGGCCCAAAAATAAGGACAATTTTTAAATATTGCTCTTATAAACTTAGATAATAGAACAGTAGTAGGTCTTGCATTAGTATGACTTTTCTAAAGGGTATGAAATCTGAAACTCAAATGTCTGCCATTATTTTCTAACTTCAATCTTTAATGACTTGCCACTAATTTGCCAGAAAAACACAATTTTATGAAAAACAGACCAAAAATATGATGCAAAAATATAATATATATATATATATATATATATATATATATATATATATATATATATATATATATGAAGAATGAATGTTGTGACAATAAAGCATACAAAAAGAATATGAAGGGAATCAACAGCAACTCCAGTATTATTTAGTGCTGTCAGCGTATGTCATATCAAGCTGGGCAGGGGTGAGCATAGCATTGTTACTCACACCACAGGTAGGATACTACCAGTGGGAATAACATTGTCGATCTGATAAGTCTACTTTACAAACAATCACAGGGTAGTCCCTGGTGGGACTACCCAAAAATTGCTAGGATGGTTGGACCTCCGACCATAACACAAGCAAGGGCAAGTATGTTCAAGGACTAAATGGTGGGAGAGCCTGATGATACATGGGTTGGGACAACATACATGTAGGGTCCCTAATGCTGGGGAGAGGGCAATGTGTGGAGGTGTGTCATGGCTGTGATAGTAACTGGAGAATGGATGGTTTGCGTGTATGTCGTACTCAGGTGGGGTGGAGGAACCATGGGTATGAAATTATGGATCCAGGCATGTCAGGGTTGGACGGCATGGTTCTAATTGGACCGCCTCGTGGAGGTCAGCAAGTTCGTTATAAGTATATATGCATATACACATGCATATAGCTATATGTAGAAGTACATTCCCTGTAATACATTCATTCCTTTTGCAGACATAAATAACATGAAAATGCCCCTACAAACCCTCGACAGTAGATAGAATAATAGGTTGTGCATAAGAGGGAAGGGATGAATCTGCAAAAATGCAGAAGTGTGTACATTGTCCAAAGTCAGTGCTGTTCTCAAAAAAGCAAATGTGAGGACTTTCTCACACATGGAATCATTCCTGTGATCTGCCTGCTACGGCAACGCCAATCACTAAACCGGTCCTATTTGTAATATAATTTCACTGAACTTGTACATTATTAGCATTCATGTGTAATGTGTGCATTACCACATAGTCATAGTTATTAATTTATTGTAGTGTCATGTTAACGGGAGTAATGATATAATGAAGTATAGAGTCTAATCATGAAATAAAGAAATGTGTGTCCCAGGTGGGACAATCCAAAAATTGTGAATAGTGTCCTATTGATCACTCATTTCACCAATGTTTGTGGACTAAAAGTTTGGGATGTCTGAGGATACGTGGAGTGAGTCAACCCATGGGATGGGTCTACAAGAGTAGGGAGTGGCCAATGTGTAGTGGTGTGGAAACGCCGTGTATCCAACTGGAGAATGGATGACTGCTGTGTCACTGAAGTGTTGGGGTGGGTGTTTGGGGAACTAGGATCCATGGGTATATGGGTATATATGCAAATGAAGCAGCACAGCAATAGTGTATTGGTTAGAGCATCCACCTAACAAACAGACATTCCCGTTCCGAATCCCACTGCAGCACATACCATTTTCCATTGGTAATCTGTATATGAACATATTTTGACATCTGTGTGCTGTATAACCTGCATAATAACAATTAAAAGTGAACTGGAGCGAAGTGTCAGTGTCATAATGAATAAGGCACTAGTAAGCAGGTTTAAGCATATATAAGCAGTAGTAAGCGTGTTTAAGTCCATTTGTGAGGGGGTATGCATTGCCTTACAGATATATATATATATATATATATATATATATATATAGTTGCAGACATATATATATATATATATATATATATATATATATATATATATATACACATATATATGTGTGTGTGTGTGTGTGTGTGTGTAGATATACAGAGATATACAGCTATGATAGGAAACAGCACATAAAAATGACATATGTTCACAGGGTATGCCAATGGAAGTCAGAGGCCCAAGCAAGAAACCTGTAACATGTAGCATGACCTCCCCCACCAGCCCGACAGAGGAAACATACACACAAGCCCACAAACAATGTAAATAGTCCACTGCTCCCCAGACCACAGGCAGGATACAACCAGGGGGGACAGAGTGCATCTGTGAAATCTAATCTTGGAACAGATAGGAGCGTCCCTTACGGGACACCCCACAAATTGACATATAACCAAAGGAAGCTGATATGATGACCATTCTGGCTGGGGTGTGTACATACCTGGAATACAAGGGTGGGAAAGCCTTATGACCCATGGGTCGAGACAACGTACAACATGGGTCCTGTGGAGAGTGGGCAGTGTGTAGTGGTGTGTTCAGACCTGACCTGCACCCAGTGTAAGGATGGGTGCTGTAGAGGAGGTATGGGTGAGGGAACTATGGGTAGCTAGTTATGGGTCTAGGTGTGCAGGTGTGGGCTGATGTGGGTCTATACAGACAGCCTCAGGGATGTGAGCAAAAGTGTTCATTGGGCAGAGGCATCGACCAACAAGCAGCCACACCACTACGAGTCCCACTGCAGCAGAGAACGGAATAACCAGATGTAGCTGTATATATGTAGAGGAATGTGTGTGCATATCTACCCATAGCTACACGGAGATATACCTCTCCCTCTCCGCAGTACAAATGTATATATACAGAGACAGAATACATATGCATACCCACATATAGATATATACATATGCAGACACCCATACACCCATATGTTGTTAGATATACATAGACAGCAATATATAAATTTATAAATGTATGCATTCATATACAGATATATCTGTATATAGTAATGTAGATATATATATATATATATATATATATATATATATATATATATATATATATATATATATACACATACACACATATATATATGTATATATATATATATATATATATATATATATATGTGTGTGTGTGTGTGTGTGTGTGTGTGTGTGTGTAAATATACACGTAAATAGGTAGGATATGATACAGCAGTTACGAATTACATATGTTCACAGGCCATGCAAATGAGGGTGAGGGGTCCAATCAACAAATGTGTAACACGTAGCATCAACCACCCCCACCTAGACAGGTGAAACATACAAACACACGATACAAGTAAACACACCAATGCTTCCCAGACTACAGGCATTATACTACCAGTGGGAGAGACCTGCCAGGTCTAATTTTGAAACAAAGACATCAATGTCCCTTGTGGGACACCCCAAAAATTGCTGAACATCGGAGTCAGTCCCTGTAATGATTCATCAAACCAGGCTGTAGACGTACATGGACCAGTAGGTTGTGCAAGCCTGATAACTCATGGGTCGACACAAGGTATGACATGGGTCCTAACACATGGAGAGTGGGCAGTGTGTAGTGGTGTGGTTTGACCCCACCTGCACCCACAGTAAGGATGAGTGCTGTGGAGGAGGGGCAGGTGGGGGAACTATGGGTATGAAATTATGGGCCTAGGCATGTAGGTGTTGGCTGACGCAGTTGTATTAGGACCACCCCGGGGAAGTAAGTAATATTCTAAAATGGGCAGAGCTTACGCTCATACCTCTCAACCCCTAAGAGCAAAACCACTTGACAGAACATAAACCATTGGGGGAACAAATAGGGACAGAAAGCACATATTCCACTTACAACCTTAGAAAGCTGATAGAATAATAGGTATGCATTAGCATGACTCGGCTGAAGGATGTGGGGTCCTAAACCCAATTACTTGTCTGTATTTAATGGTGTCATTTCCCAGGTATTTGCCAGACAGGTGCAGATTGTAAGAGGAACACACCAATAGTATGAAGCAAACTCTGGACAGGCCACGGCTTCTGTGCATTCGACCAGCATGCTTACGCCTAATGGGCAGCCATTCCTGATATGGGTCCCACAGCAGCACAGTCCAGTTTAAATGGCTAAGTACAGTATGACCATATGTGTCATTGCATAACACACTACACAACACCTATGAACACATGGTTGCAACACCCCACTGTAGGCATGTAAGCCGATGTAATAGGCATCACAAGGTATTATTGTAGTCCTCACCCCCACCCGGGGGTGTGAGTGTCAGATGCAACCATCAAATGCAGTGCATTGGCAAGTGCGGGAGCAAGCAGGTGTAAGCTTGTTTGGGTGCCGGTATGCGAGTGTCACACTGGTGAAGCAATGTAGAAGCTGAGTGTAAGAAACTGTAACCAGAGGTTAGCATTGCTTAGCTCCGTGCAAACCCATGCACACCCGCTCACAACTGCTTTAAAGTGCCTTAATCACTCTGTACCCAACAGCTCGTGTTCTGGCCAGCAACAAAATAAACAGCCTCTGCAAGGCTAGAACTCAGGACCCTGCACATCATAGTCACAGTAGTTAACCACTACTCCATGATGGCAATACATATAAAGGAGGTATCAGCAAACTAATCCTCACAACAGGGAAATTAAATCAAGTATGTGAAATGAATCTATGTACAGTGTAATGTTCTACAACCTGCCACAGACCATAAATATGTGAATTGGAGTACTGCAGTAAACATAGAGTTGAGGTGTCACTGTAATAAAGTTATGAAGTCCCCAGGACCCCATACAGTGTATGTACACATGAATGACGGATACCCGACACATATATAACCTGTAATGAATGACATAGCTTAGCGTTTTTGAAACCGTGCAATTATGGAAAAGTGCGAGAATCCATCCCTACTTAAACCAAAGAGGCAGGAATATGGCTCATAAGTGGTTGTAGTATCCCCCTGCAGGCAGAATGCCTGGAGTGGGAGAAGGCACTCACTTTAAAGCTGGGGCATCCAGGAGTCCAAATTCATGGTATGACTCCTGGTAAAGCACCATGACAGGAGACTACTGCAGGGCCAGTACAAGGGCTCGCAGTATAAAACGGAGGCCTGGGACAGTCTCACCCATGACCTCACTAGTGCCACAGGTATCCCCCGGACTGGTGAGCAGGTCAGGCACCACCATGCAGACCTGAAGCAGCAGAGGGGGGATGTCCTGGAACAGTGGCTCCAGGAAGCAAGGCAGATGGAGAATGCCCCAGAACTGCGTAAGTACTCCTTCCACTACGTAGTTAATAATTGCCTAGCTTGTGTATACTATGGATAGGTATGGCTAAATATCACTGTACATCTCTGACAGTTGCAGATGAGCGTGCTGTGAACCAGCAAGCCTATGATGCTAGGCTGCAAAGGATGCATCACGAGGCAGGTTAGTAAATAGCCTGCATGTACTGTCATAACAAATAAATGTAAGAGCCTCAGAAAGTGTTGTACCAGTATACAGAGTTGTGTAATATGCTGTAAATAAAGGTGTAACCCCTGCATTGCTTCTATTTACTCTGCAGTCATATGTTGTTGTACTGTTGCAGTTATTAAATAGTACTGTTGTAGTAAGCAGTGTTACCCACACTGTGGTATGCAGATAAAATGTGTATGAAGTGCAGTATAACAATGCTGGAAGTGCAAACAGGTCAGTCATATTAGACTAAATACATTGCAAAGCCACACAACAATTGCCTGATAGCATAGTGTACAGTGATCTTAACTATAATGCTTTTGTCACACAGAGCAGGGCTTTGGATCCCGGGAGCGCCAGTGAGTTGTATGCATAATCATTCCACACAACTGCACACAGTTTGTTAGATCGTTCAGAGAGAATGCTGTATGCATATATATATGTACACATAACAACTGTACAGATTATGCTAGAATGCTCAAATAGAAAGTGGTATGCATATTCATACCCCTCAACTGTTCCAGTCTGCCCAGTATGTCCTGATAAATGACCCACATCACCTGCCTTTTGCCCTGTTCCTCTAACAAATTAGTGTGATGATCCAAGAGATGTAGGCAGCTGTAAATGGCATATAACTGATAGTCAGACTTGTACATAGTCAGAGAATGTACATGCAAACATACCTGTCATCCCAGCATCTCACCCAAAGTGTATGACAGCAGTCTCAAAACATGTTGTATTAACACCTGCATCTTGTCAAGCCTGTATGTAAGACACAGGTCCCATACATACTAATCTACAAACATACCATTGTACAGTATAACGCCATTGGGTAGTGTAATAATACATGTAAGGGACAGACCACTGCAGTGACTACGAATGTTGTGAAAACTACAAGGATTTATTAGTTGTTAATTGAACTCTCTCTCTCACCCCTACCATATGTGCAAAAATAACCGATTTACACAACTCATTTGGTATGTCTATACTCCTAAAATTGGTGGGACATATGTCCTATTGGTTTATAAATATTCACATCTGTTTTTATGCATGTGCCATGTTAAAATACTCCCATATTGGTGTCCTGCTGCCATCAATGAAACCTGCATGTTGTTGTAATGGCTACTGTTTACCCATATATGCATGTGTTCTGCCTGCTCTGCAACTATTTTATATCTGGTGCCCTGGGTAATGGGAATACCTATGCATGCTTTTATAAGTAATCGTGAATGCTGTTGACTATTACTAACCCATATCTGCCTTAAACATGCTACAACATAGCTCATATGGGAAGGTCGGTCCCAGCGGACCCACCTGTCCCACCTCAGCTGGCCATGGTACCGGGCACCAGCACATCTGGGGCCCAGCCTGGGACCTCCTCATCCGTTGGCCCTGCACCACCTTCGAGTGGAACTGCTGCAGGGGATGGGGCTCGCCCCCCCGGGAGCGGGAGCGGACAGGAACCTGTCACCCGTGGTACGGTCCAGGCCGTGGTGCATAGGGAGCTCGACAGGGAGATTAGATACTGCCTATGCCAGCTTGAGGGCCAAGTGGTGCAACTAGAGGGTGAGCCTGCCCCTCCTATACAGACCCTAGCACAGCCACCTTCTGGGCTGTGAAGGTATAGTGGTGACTGCCCATGGGTGGGGACCTCAGTCCCACTGCATCCATTTGTGGGCTCATGGGCTTGCGACTTCCAAATACCCCTCCCCATCCAAGGTGTTTCCTCCCCACATGTGTCATATACCACCCCTGTACGAGTCTTGTTTGTCTTGTCTGTCATCCTACCCATCCTATCCTCCCTAATCATACCTAGTCTCCTTCCCCAACATCCCACTCTCACCTAAAAATAAAAGAAAAAAACAGCAATCTGTTCCCGCAAAAAAAGCATGCCCCATACATAGCTGTCCATTTCGCACATGTGTCCACTGGACACATGTAAACATTTCTAATTTGCATCACAGCATACTATTGTTGTCTTCACCCCTCTCTCAGGGCTGTGAGTGTCCAAATGTACCGCCAAATTTATTGCATATGCACAGCCATTGCTGTAGAAGAAATGGACAGCTATGGAAATTCCCTACACCCCTCCTGCACATCCCTAGCTACCTTGCCTACTGTCTTTCACTCTTTGTGCCCCTTTTGCACCACTTTCCTATCACCCCTTTTTACTTTTCTTTTAAAGAAATTAGTGCAGGTGTAAGCGGGAGTAAGCACTTTTAAGCAGCAGTGAGTGGGTTTCAGCCTGTTTGCACAGGGGTAAGCACTGCCTACACAGGTTAAGCAATCAAGAAGGTAACTGAGTGTAAGGAACTGTAACCAAAAGTAACCACTGCTTACCATCGTGCAAACCCGCGCAAACCTGCTCACAACTGCTTAAAAGTGCCTTAATCACTCCATATCCAGTGGCCCTTGTTCTGCTCAGCAACAAAATAAACGATCTCTGCAAGGCTTAAAATCAGGACCCTGCACACTCCAGCCAATGTGATTTACCACTAAGCCATGGCAGATATACAGACATTGGATGTTATCACAAACATATCATCCAGCACAGTCATTCAACAGTATAGGAAATGTATTCCATTATATAGATGTATGTGTGTGTGTGTTATGTCCAGATATAGATACATACATAGATATAAATATATATAGATATATCAAGAACATACCATGTGACAACAAAGCATTAAAAAAATGAAAAAGGAAACACCACCAACTCTTGTATTATGTAGTGGTGTTGTCCTATGTAATATCAAGACTCCTTCAGACAGACGTGTCATTAATACACGCAAACATTTGTACATTGCCCAAATACATTACTTTGTGCATTTTATTTACATTAACAAAACAGTTCCTGTCCAATCATTATGTGAGAACAGTACTCTTGCAAGGTGCTGTGTGCAACATCATCATTAAAAAGTTAAATGGGGTAACCATAGAGGGACCGGTAGTGTTGTGTGTACAATGGGGGTCATCTGCATCACGTGTACCTGGAACCTTTAGGAGTCATGTGCATACCAGGATCATTTGCCTGAGAGAGGGGTGAGGACAACAGCAGTATGTTGTGATCAAGGTTGCCAACTGCACAGACTTTTTCTGGATTGTCCAGAAATAAAGGCTGTTGTCTGGATTTCACAGTGTAAATCCGGAAATTATTTTTCGCAGGCTCGCAGCAGTTGAAAAAAAAAAAACTTGACTGGTGCCTGCCGAGTTTGACTGCTGAAACATCAGCGAGTTACACACTACATAGGCACCTAACCTTATTGCATGTTGATTTGTGGTTGCTAAGCAACCATATGCATGCATAGACAAATGTAGTGTGTGTGTGTGTCTAGAGAACTATTACTAGTCGTGTAACTCTGAGTCCAAACAAACTCATGTTATGTTTGTTTGTACTTACGTCAATCACAGTCTGAAGCAGAACACCACAGAGGGAACAAGAACAAATAAAAAAAATCCAGAGCATTCATTCTGTTCAGCAAGTAACTTCAGCCTTGTTCAGTAAGAATTTGAAACGTAGCACTAAACTAAGAGTATATGAATGTTATGTGGGAATAGGATGGTGTTTTATCATGCTAAAACTCTTCGGAATCATGATCTTCCATTTATAAGAGATAGAGATGCCAAAGAGTTTAGCACATAGGAAAACTACGTTCAGGTTCATAATCATATACTGTCTTGTTTGTTCTACCATGCTACGTTTCTTATCTTACTGAAATAAAGCTAAACAGAATTAATGCTCCAGATTTTATTGCTCAGTTGACACTTGAATCACTCACTTGACAGTTTAGCTTCTGCATGATCTGTGCACAGTGCACAGCAGCAGCACAGCTGCAGTAGTAACTTGCATCTCTTACTTGCAGCACTATGACTGTAATAAAATCAAACTGGAGAGAGAGGGGGATACCTGGACAGCTGGGCTGCATTTTTTAATAATAAGATGGATGGATGGAATGAGACTAGAGGAGGTCAGAAGAATAGACTCTGTCGCTGTCACTAAATGGAGAGACCGAGACATATGAGAGAAAGAGAGAGAGAGAGAGAGAGAGAGAATGACTGAGATGGCTATCTAAGGGGTTTATTATATTTTATAAATATTAAAAGCAGATGTTTTGATTGACTATTGCAACCATGGGCCTCTCTAATGTTTCACTCCTGGGTCCTGGCTAAAACTGTGCTGTAAAATACAATTCTACTCTACATGTCTACAATCTACATTTGCATTTGCAATTTGCATTATGTATTCATATGACATTTCCCCTGAAGCTGATTGATTAATCTCAGTTTGCAAGTGAAAGCTGAGATAACCCGTTACCACTGATTCAGCACCACACCAGAACTGAAAGCAAACTGAAATCCTACATTTTGACAGCTCCTGAGATGGTGAGACCTCACGAGAGTGAGGCATGTATAAAAATACCATGCAGCCAGCATCCACCGTTTTATGCAAAGAAAAAGCGAAGGTGACTGTGTGGAAAACAACAAAAGGGAATTAATTATCTTTTAGGCGAGAAGAAGAAGAGGAAGGAAGAAGTCATGTCTGTAGAAGAAGTCAATTATTGTAGGTAAGTAAGTACAGTGGATACATTACAGAAAGAGAAGAAATAACTTTCATTGCATATTTACAGAAGGTATAATAAAAAAAATAAATAAAAATACACAAATGCAGTTAGTGCACACTGCATTATTAATGGAATGGTGATCATTTTCATAGTACTTTCCTTTGAATTGTACAGTCAGTATCAGTAGTAGTAGCAAATGTGTGACTATACAGAGACAGACAGATTCGAAGTTTATAGATTGGTAGCAGTGTGGAAGAGTGGAACACTGTGGAAAGTATAGTAAAATTGAAAACCAGTGGGAAAAATGGAGAAGATATGGCAGTCTAGGGTTTAGCTGAAATGTAAAAGAAAGCATAACATTGGTGGTATGTTTTTGTTGTAGTTTTATCCTGGGAAAGTGCAAGAGCACATTTAGGAATCCAAATTTAGGTATTGTGTGTTAGTTGTGATTTGAAGGAGTTTATATTGTCAGTTTGAGGGCGAGAGAGTGTTGGTGTTCTACTTTTTTTGAGACCTTTTAGTATAGTGAGTTCCTGCTGCATTGATTTGGATTACCAATAGCTGTTTCTTTCTTTTGTGGAGCATAGAATTCTGCTTGCAGAGTAGTGCACGATAATGCCATTTATAGTCTCAGAAGGCATGGGTAGTTTTCTGGTTTGTTAATGGGATTATGCATTGTTTGTCGCTAACTTAGCTAGCTCAATCCAGTCTGTTGTAAGACTGCACAATGGTGTAGTTGTCAGTGAGATGACAGCAGTATAGAAGGAAGATAAGATTAAATCAATAATTTAAAATACTAAACTAGATTAAATTAATAATTTAAAATACTAAAATAGAAATCAAAATAAGATACTAAAAATAAAGTAAGAAAAAAATTGAAAGTTTATTTTACAGCAGAAACAAAACAAAACAAATACAACAACAGGAAAAGACACAGTAGAAATATAAGAATATATAACAAGCAGTACTATAAATAGATAAAAAGGCACACAAAAAAATTTACCACCAGCCATCACCAATGTATGCCATACACTTAACGTTTATAGTTTTATAGGGCAGATAGAGATGTATACAGTGGTGAGCTATGTAGAGAGTTATGTAAATAACAATGACATATTGTTGCACATAATGTTTTACCCATTTAGTGGGTTAGGCTATGGGTTTGTTGTTCAGCAGTCTGATTTAGCGTGTATATTGGAAGAAGCTGTTATGGTTATGGAATCTGGATGCCCTGCATCTAATGTTTTTGTAGAGCTCCCTTGTTGGCAGGAGTTTGGTTTCATTCATCTATTATATATTATTATATATATATTATATATAATTCAAACTGTTCAATCATGCAGAGAGTCTGTATATAATTGCATTCTGAATTAATAACAGTACAACAACTTTGTTGATCTGTCCCCTTCAACTTGTTTGCTAATTATATAGTTCATCACCATTATGAACAGTAGTGGGTGCAAAACTACACCCTAATGCACATCCACATCGCTGGAAATCCCTCTGAGTCCACACTGTTTGTACTTCAACAATACTTGCGTCATTGGGCTCTTGTACTGTACATAGCCTGTATGAAGTCTACTGTTTCTGGAGCCTTTGAACTATCTTAGCACTGCCAACATCAACTTTCTTGGAACCTTGCATGCTTTCTCCAAATCTAGAAATGCTCATTTGGACTCTTTCCACATCTCTAGCCTTTTCTCCACAGTCCACTATCTGTCTCATTGCAATATGTTTGTTTATTTGGTTAGTGTATCCTCCTGATGATCTGAATCCAAACTGCTCCTGTCTCCCCCACCCTTACTTTCTTCTAGCACCATTTTACTTATTTCTTGATGGGGGGGGCAAGTAAATTATATTGTTTTCCTTTTCTACTAGGAAATGTAATAGACAAACAGGATTTGCTGCATCACACATCTTGAAATGGATACTGGACTTCCTCTTTCACCTGTAAAGAAGATAACCTCACTTCCTACATGTGCGACTACTAAGGAAGACACTCCACCTAAAAAGAAATGCCGAATTTGCGTGTTTCGACAAGAGTGGCTGAAGGATTCAGAGTTCAAATCATGGTTATACCGGGACGATAAAAATGTCAACTTTGCCAGGTGTAAAGTTTGCTGCTGTTCATTTTCTGTCAGAACTGATGGACTTACAGCCATCCAGAAACATGCAGCTGGTGACAAGCACAAACGAAACTTTGAAAGCCAAAAAATGTCAAGTACAGTGAAGCATTTCTTTCCTACTCCCAACTGTTTGGATGAAGAACAAGTTACTGCATCTGAATTAGCAATGACGTTTCATGGAATACAGTATCATCATAGCTACTGTTCACAGGCTTGTGGTAATAAATTCTTTTGCCAAATATTTTCTGATTCCAAATTGAGCAAAAAAATTTCCTGTGGAAAAACCAAAGCAGAGTCATTCACTGAAAACATTTTATCACCTCATTCCGTGGAGCTGGCTATAAGGGAACTGCAACAAAATAAGCCATTCTCATTAGCAACGGATGCTTCAAACAAAGGCAATTTAAAAATGTATCCAGTGTCAGTCAGGTTCTTTTCATCTAGCAGAGGTGTCACTGATCATTTGATTGATTTCTATGTGGACAGTGATGAAACGGCAGATGGAGTAACAACCAAGATTTTAGAAGTGCTAGAAGGCAATGGTCTGCAAGTTGAAAACTTAGTCAGCTACTGTGCTGATAATGCATCTGTCAGCTATGGCAAACAGCATTCCATTTTTACTAACTTAAACACCAAACAGCCACGTCTTATCAAAGCAAACTGTAACTGCCATGTTTTGCACAACACTGCCGAACACGCATGCAAACAGCTAAGCTATTATGTTGAGCAGTTGATTGTCAAGATGTACAATGAATTTTCATCATCATCTAAATGGTTGGATGAGCTGAAATCTTGCTATGACTTTGCAGGGGAAGAATATGTTACTTTATTACGTCATATTCCTGTACGTTGGTTGTCTCTTGAACCTGCAGTTGAAAGGCTGATAAAATGCTGGACAGCTGTAAAGATTTACTTCATCAGTGAAGGAAAACAGGAAACAAATTGATTTGGAGTTTTATTTCAGATCGGGAAGATGGGTTGTTGAAGAATGGTGAACTTTCTGCCCCAGAATGCTACATCCATTTTGTGTACAGCTTCATGAGAGTGTTCACACATGCTGTTAAGCAGCTGGAGTCAAACACAACTTATATCACACAGCTTTTTGCTGTGATGGAGAAAGTACACAATGAGTTGGTGGAGAGACAAAATTATCAATTTTTTGGCTTTGCTGTTAACAACAATTTCAGATTTATGACCAACAGCCAGGTGTCATTGTTTAAAACAGAAGCACTGAAAGTGTACGATCGAGTGATTGCTTACCTGGATAAGTGGTTTGACTTTGAAACAAGTCTGCTGAAGAAACTGCGTGTTCTAAACCTTGATGAGCCTTGCTGTTTTTCTGACATTTTAGAGACAGTATCAGCCTGTGGTGTGACTGTTGATGGAGATGAACTGTATGCGGAGTATCTTTGCTTGAAACAAGTCATTCCAAAGCTGAAGGCAAATCAAGCTGAAGTTGACAAATGATGAGTTGAATTCTTTAGTGGTTGTGATGCACCTAACTTGAAACAAATCATCAAGTTTGTTTTTGCTATTCCTACTAGCAATGCCCATGTTGAACGTATATTTTCAATTATGAAAAACGTGTGGACTGATGAAAGAAACCGCATGAGGCCTGAACTTGTGAAAGCAGAACTATGTGTAAAAGTCAACTTTGATATATCGTGTTCTCAGTTTATTCACTATGTATCCAAAGAAAAGTAATTTCTGAGAGCTGCAAAAGGTGAGCAGAAATATTCATTTAAGAAGAACAGGGATTAGAGCATTAGACAGTAGTCATGGAACAATAACAGTTTATGGACCTGGTATATATTTGTTTAAAGTGTTAGGACAGTAGGAGGAGGACCTTGTGGGACTCAACTGGGAGACGTCCTTAAAAAGGATGGCTTAAGAACTGTCCTCAGAGGAGACTTTTATTCTATAACAAAAGAACAGCAAGCCCCAGAAACCTCTAGGAGTAGGAGAGCATTGAGTCATTGAGCATCCTAATGTAACTGTAAATATTACATTCCAACTCAGAGAGTGGGAGATTTGATGGCCATCCAGCAGGACTAACTGAAGCCAAAGCAAACCCACAAAAACAGTGCGTGCAGCTGTTGCTGTAACCAGTGCTGTGGATGTGTGGCAGGTCATTTAACACTCGCAGTACTAGACTGAAAAAGGATCCAGGCTGATCCCATTGTGCCATGTTTACTTCAAGCAGTCACACCTTCTACTTATCAAATTATCAGTTTACTGTAGAAGCAGTTACATCTTTTCTGCACCAAGTTATTAATTTGTAGATGAGGAGTCTAAGAGACTAAGACAAGTCTAAGGACTATTTGTAAAATTGTAAATTTTCATCAGCAGAATATATTTAAAAGAAGGGTATTGTAAAATGCAAAATTAATAAAATGAAAGCTGTGTTTGCTAAACTGCTAATAGCAGAAGAAAAAACTATGAAGTTTTGCTTACTGGATTATATATACTTCAGCAAATTTCCTTCATTGTTAAGCAGATTAGTTAAACTGTACTGGAAGAACTGCTGATCCTGCCTTCAGAGGGTGGCTAAAGGGTACAGAGTTGTTTATCTGCAAATTTTCAAAAGACCCCAAAAATGTATAATAAAAGCTGATTATATATTGCATATCCTAACTGCAGACTGCTAAAGGAACTATGTCAAAGAGTGTGTTTAGACTGCATCTGATCCTGCATGGAAACATGGGAACTTTTCTATACTTTAGACATATTAATTGACTAGAAGATTCAGCCAGTAGTAGTGTCAGTGCTAGGGCTAAGGGCTATTGATTTAAATGTGCTTATCCATTTCTCTGAAGGAAGTGCTTTGCGTTCTCTAATTTTTGTGTAAGAGAAGATAAACAAGTGTCCTCTCCTCTGTCCTGAGTTTGTTTTCCTCTGTTTTAACTAGGTTGAACTGCAACTGAGTGTTTTGTTTCCACTTGCTAAACTGTGTGTGAAAAAAAATATTATAAACCAATATTTTGTGTGCCCTTCCTTAACTCTGTGTTAACTTTGCTATAATATGCATGCAACAAAAATATGGTTAGGTGTATCTAGCACTAGCAATTAAAATAAAGTCTCATATTACATATGTGTGCAGCTGTGCATATGCATGTTCATGTTTTGTGTGTGTGTGTGTGTGTGTGTGTGTGTGTGTGTGTGTCTGTGTGTAAGAGTGAGACAGAATTCTGTGAACTGCTTACACTTTTAAAGCATCAGGATACTTATTCTTTTTGGCTAGGAGCCTATGAATGGAGAGGTTCGCTGTCATGTATGAAAGACAAGTGTACATTTCAATGAAGTAAAAACCCTGTGAGTCTTTAGCACCTAGGCCTCCTTCAGACCTTCACAAGCACATATTTGGCTGAAGTTACCTAACATCAGCTCACTGACTCAGCATCTTTTTTTTCCAGAATTTTGCATCTATTAAGTACTGTCAGTTTCCTTTTCAGCATTAGTGAATTGAGCAAAATGATTTGTTATTTTTCTATATAAAATTTCTGTTCAATTTTACTGTCTCCTGGCATTGTCCACTTTTTTGGGTAATTGTAAATATGCCAGTTTTAATTCAGGCTCCTTCTATTGTGTCCACCCCAGCCTATGCTTTCTAGGGATCCTTTTCAAATACATTTATTAGCTATTTATTTTGTCAATTAGCTTTGTTTAGCCTGTACATCTTCATGAAGATTATCTGCAGTTTTTTTACCCCATCCTACAGCAAGATGATTCAAGCATCATCAAGTTCTTGACAGGCAGTGTTAGCCGACAGCAGACAATACATTTTCAGTATTAAGCAGAATAAAGTACTAAGTACTTTCAGCTCAACTAAGCATAAAGAAAGATCATATGACATGTCCAATGTAATGGGAAGCAGGTGGTTGCCACTTGCTACCTTTTCAAATGCCCAAAGTGGGATATTTTTTGTAGAAACGTGAGATTTTGCAGGAAAGAAACATACCCATGGGTATGTTTTGTTGTTCCATGGCTGTGTAAATACAAAATCTTACAGTTTACAGCCAGAAAAAAGTAAGAAATGTAAGTTGCAGATAATAAAAATAATGAGGGAAAGAGATTAATGATTCCAAACATTATTAAGCAAAATTTTGTATTTTGAGTACCAAAATTACATGCCTTTTTTGCTTTCACGGTGTACATATCCAGAATTTTTGACATGAAAATTTGGCAACCCTAGCCCTTGTGACGCAAATTAAAAAGGTTACATGTGTCCAGTGGACATGTGTGTGAAATGGACAGCTATGTATGGGGCAAAAGTTGTTCTGGGAACAGATTGGCCTTTTGTTTCTGTTTTCGTAAGGTGAGACTGGGATGTTGGGGAAGAAGAGTAGGTATGCTTGTGGAGGATAGGTTGAGTAGGATGACAGCCAAGACAGCATACAGGGGTGATATATGACACATGTGGGTGGGATACACCTTGGACAGGGAGGGGTGTTTGGCAGTCACAAGTTCATGAGCCCCCAAATGGAAACAGTGGGATGGAGGTCCCCACCCATGGGCAGCAACCACTGCACCTTCACAGCCTCAAAGGTGGCTGTGCTGGGGGCTGTCTAGGGGGGGGCAGGCTCACCTTCTAAATGTGACACTCTGCCTACGAGCTGGCGTAGCTGGCCTCGAAACCCCTTATTGAGCCCCCTACACACCACGGCCTGGACTGTACGATGGCTGACAAGTTCCTGTCTGGACCTGCTTCAGGTGGGGCAAGCCCCATTCTCAGTGGCGGTTCCACCAGAAGGTGGTGCAGAGGCAAGCAACAGAGGTGGAGGTCCAAGGCTGGGCCCCAGACATGTTGGTGCCCGGTGTCATGGCCAGCTGAAGTGGGACAGGTGGTTCCGCCGGGACCTCCAATCCCATACAGCCTATGGTGTTGCAGTTTTAACACAGATAAGGCTTAGTAATAGTCAACAGCATTCAGGATTACTTATAACATCATGCATAGATATTACCATCAACCCAACACAACAGATGTCATATATTTGCAGAGGGAGCACAACAACACATGCATATATACTGCATGACATCTGTCCAAAGCGTAGATGACTCTTCAGCTATAAACAGTGGCCCATTATTGGCATGTCACTGTGATAACCTCAGGCAGTGACTGTCATACCACTGTTTCATGTGACGTATGTGCAATCAGGGATGCAATCGCAGTAACTCTCATCACTGTCACTGTGTACTGACTGCAATCCTCACACTATGCTTCTGCAGTTCACAGATGTGTGTTCTGTGAATACAAGAAACAAATGGTTCCACACACTGACCAGTCCACAGATGACCCTACAGATGGGGGTTTCCTCACAAACAGAGCACTATCTTGTCAGTTATTAAAACATGCAGACTAGTCATTACCACACACAACCTGTTAAATTGGCAGTAGTCTGAATGAAGCATAGCTACACTTACATGATGTAGTCATGTCTGGCACATCACCCTCCTGTCTTTAGGCTATTTTCCACTGTGTATGTTGTTTGAGGAATATCCAGATTTCATCTGTGATGCTGTTTACCAAGCACCAGATCCAGGTTCCACTCACAGCGACTGTCATGGGCAAACACCAACATGATGTTCCTAGATATTGTACTGTGTTTCCATGCAATTGGCTATGGGAATGTCACCACAGCTGTTCCACATGCAATCAGCTAGAGGAGGACTGCAATAGGTGCAGAGGCCATCACTTACAAAACACAAGCTGCTGCTGAGCAGGTGTACATCTCCACATCCACCAGAGAGTGTGTGGGAGGGACAGACAGAGGCAAAGTACATCAGAGAAGGGCTGGGAGACTAAAACATAAGCATCATCTGTCACACACCTACCAGTACAGGGGTTCAAACCCCTAACAGACTAGCCATTATTATTACAAGTGCATGCAGTTACTCCATGTGCCACATAGCTGACATGTTGGTGTGCTGTAAGAACATATATGTGTGCTGATGAGCAACATCCACAACAGAAATATAGTAGACATACTTTAGGTGTAGCACACATGGCTGTCCAGATGAACATATGTCATTGTCAACACAACCACACTCTCTAAGGGACTCAGACACATTGGCACACTTTGGCAGGCTCACAAATACATTTCCTAACTACTTAGTTTGCCACACTACAGTAATGCACATGTATTACATGCACCACAGGGGTTATCCTGAGGTTCTATGGGCTAGGGCATGTGAACATGACTGACATCAGTCAGTATGCCAATGGGAGTTATACTGGGTGTGACTGTGGTTGTGAACATCATACCCCACATGCAGACACAAGGTGCCAGTCTGACATGCATGTGTGCATTGCTTCATGGGTGTGTAGTGGTTGGCTGTGCAAGATGGCTGTACAAGGCTGGGTGAGGGGTAATCCTTGGCATCAGGCCACCTGCCAGTGGTGTGCAGTGTGGTTCAGGGGTGTAGTGTCTACAATGTCCCACACAGATGAGTATTGTATTAACTGTCCTGTCATCCTGATTACCATTGTGTGTGGCCATTGCTTTGCAATGCATGCCATGTCTGTGTTAGATAGTCCTTGACATGGACATTGCCAGGGATGTGCACGTACCACATTAATGTACAGTGACATGTTTAAGTGTACCTGGTTTGCCTGGCATATGTTGTGTACACAGACTGTTATCATCAGATGTGTCAATACTGGCCTGGTGTGGCAGGACCTGCTAATAGACAGCA
Source organism: Protopterus annectens (assembly GCF_019279795.1). NCBI lineage: Eukaryota > Metazoa > Chordata > Ceratodontiformes > Protopteridae > Protopterus > Protopterus annectens. The sequence goes on along the minus strand of NC_056746.1, from coordinate 852,429,485 downwards.
GGTTGACCCTGCACCTGCATTGATAGCATGATACAGGTATTCCCTGGTGTCAGTGGCATCTGTCCATACAAGGCATGTATGTAAGGCATTGAATGTCCTTTGTGGATCACATTTGATGGCACCACATATGTGCAGGCGTCCAGTGGGGAACATAGTGAAGGCACATTATCCACAATTATGTGCCTAATGTACTGTTGGACAGGGTGCCATGCCCCCTGCAGCCCACTGCAATCACACTATGCCTACTATCTGTCAACAATGTGCAGGGTACTAGCAACATAGCGGGATATTCTAGGCAAGTGTGTTTCTGTATGACACATGGGTTCAGACCATATTCTGGGTAATAGTAGGGTTGCTTACTTTGTTCACCAGGCCTTTTGCCAGATGTAGGGGTATGGTTTGCCAACCCAATCTTTTGGCTGTTTGAAATCTGTAATCCTCATAAGGTAGACATTGTGACATATAATATGGCCATCATATAGGACAACTACAAAACCCGCTCCTCAACATGTCCAGTGGTCAGACACTCACAGCCACCTCCAGACAAGCTCTGACTGTCAAACACAAACAAACACACACCTGCCATGTCTTGGAATAGAACTCCTACCTAACTAGTTTATCATACTACGGCATTACGCAGTTACTGGACGTGCTATAGAGATTACTGGGTTACAGCACTCCCAAAGGTGTATTTCTAGGTGGGTGACATCAGCACCCTTGCCAAAGTTGAGTATGTGAGCTGTAAGGAGTGTGCATACTCTAAAAATCATTGTTCCCTTCTCAGGCAGACATACACACACAGTTGGCATGTCTGGCATTAGAACACCTACCAAACTAGTTTATCACACTACAGCATTATGCAGTTACAGGACACACTATAAACATTACTGGGTTACAGTAGTCCCAAAGGTGTATTTCTAGGTGGGTGACATCAGCACCCTTGCCAAAGTTGAGTATGTGAATTGTAAGGAGTGTGCATACTCTAAAAAGCATTGTTCCCTTCTCAGACAGACAGACACACACAGTTGGCGAGTCTGGGCTTAGAACACCTACCAAACTAGTTTATCAGACTACACCATTACACAGTTACAGGACGCACTACAGAGAGTACTGGATTACAGCAGACCCAGAGGTGTATTTCTAGGTGGGTGACATCAGCATTGGCAAGGAAGGTCATTTCAAGTGTACTGCGAGTTGTACATGTCTTTTACCTGTGTGTACCCGCTGCTTACTGTCGCGAAAACACATTTACACCCACTTACAACTGCTTAAAAGTGTTATTCAGTCCTAAAAGACATTATCAACAACCCTTGCAAGTCTTGAACTCTGAACCACGCACACTGAGATCACTGGACTTACCATTAAGCCATCTGAGTTGTACACATGTTTCATTGCTTTTATAATACACATTTTACTACAGGTATTCCACAGTACTGAAAACAAAGGGGACAGTCACTTTGTGTACATATGTACAGTACCCTTGAATGTACTGTCCTCTCTGAAACAACATAGACATGTCTACATATGTACAACTGTTATAACTAAATACTAAATACATATCTGCACTTATGGGATGTGTACACACACACACACACACACACACACACACACACACACACACACACACACACACACACACACACACACACACACACATATATATATATATATATATATACACACATATACACAGACATAGCTGTAGCCATATATATAAACATGTCTGAACACCCTTTGTGACACAGAAAGGTTCCAAAGGAATTGACGTGTACAGAAAACAGAGGCAACTCCTCTTTTATAACAATTAAATCTTAATCAGTTCACCAGAGAAGGGATGGTTGTTGTGCATGTGGAGTTTGGGGTGGAGAGTGATGGCTAGGGAAATATATCCCTGGGATTGTGGAGATTGGGTGGGGGAATGATGGGTATGGACATACACCCCGGGGACCACATCTGTGTCACTGCTCAACAGTGGCACAGGAAAATAACATACCCAACAGTAGTTGTTCTTGACTGCCTATTCATTTCTATTCCTAACTATGTAATAATTTGTAGACTCCACTCACCACAGATGAGTACCATGGTGTGCAGCATGTTAAAAGACATAACACATGTGTATGCCTGGCTACAGGGTAGTCACACACACACAAACACACACACTTGCCAATATTGTGCTTACAAGTCTTGCCTATGTAAAGGTAACTAGTAGAGTGGAATGCAGTTGGGGTATGTGCCATAGAACCCATACATTTACACTTACTCAGATTCTGCTTCTGAGCTGGGTGACATCACAGGACTGATTACTTGCAGTGGGGAGGGGGGGGAAGGGTGATGACAAGGATAAAGGCCAGTACAAAAGGTGGTTTCTCTTTGGAAAGCAGTAACACCCATTAAGATGACAGGGTGCAGACACAAATACACACACACAACCACACACAGCCATTTGCTGACACACACATTTGCCAGTGGTGGGATCAGAACTCTTGCCTATCTATAGATCACTATTACAGTACTATGCAGTTATGAGATGCGACACAGAGATTGCACATTTCAAGGTAGTCATAATGCCCTTCTAAGATTGAGGACATCAACAGGGATACAGACAGTTAAGATGTACATAGCTGTAAACATGTGTGTTTAAAGTAGGACTCCATTACAACCTGCATGCACAAAGAAGACACATCAGCTGCAGGTAAAACATAGGTAGGCCTGAGAGGTATAGTTGTAGCACAACAAGCCCTGAACTGGAGTATGTCCATCTGTGGAATGGACAACTACTATCATTATACAGGGTTACAGTGGTCATGCTCATACACATAGAATCACAGGACTTGTTTGGATGCATTGACTCCAATTACACAAGGTCACAGTGGGCATGCTCATACACTTAGTAGCATAGGGGTGTTTGGGATGCACTATGACTACAACTACACAAGGTTATACTGGGCATGCTCATACACTTAGAAACAAAGGGCTTGTTTGGATGCACTGACACAAATTACACAAGGTGGCAGTGGGTACACTCATACACTTAGTAGCACAGGGCTGTTTGGGATGCACTCTGATTCTAACCACAGAAGGCCGCAGTGTGCATGCTCATACACTTAGATGTACAGAATACATTGTAATGGACTCCTATTGTAAACACACAGGGTTACAGCTATGTACATCGTAACTGTCAGTATATATGGACATCATACAGGTTTACTACCAGATACCTGTATGTGGCCCTTAAATTATATATCTGCGTCTGTGCTGTATGATACACATATATACATGTACATGAAGTACTGCCATATATATGTGCAGTATACACAATCATGCATGTGTGGAAGTGACAGACAATAGATTAACTGGGCCACACAGGTGGATGCTAACTACAGCATGTGTCACACACATTGCTGCCCTGAAAGGCATACATTGATATCAGGTTGTGGACAGTGGCATTATACTTGGGACAGTGTCATGTGCAAGCATAATATATGAGCCCCATTGTCTAATGGTACTGAGGTGCAGGTGTCAAGATGACCTCTCCCGGCTGTGTTAGTAGTTGTCATTATTAGCAGAACCGCTCCACTAAGTATATCTGACATTGATCATCTACACAACGTCTGCTGCTGTCCGTCACCTTAGATGTAGCATTTAATACCAAGCATAATACTGCCACTCGCAATGATGTCATGGTACGAGTGGCAACTGCTTGACCAAAACAATCCAAAACAATGAGCCAATGGCCTGTTGTAATTATAATGTTGTCCAGTGTCTGTCATTCCAGGATGTCATGACTGAAAGAAGACAAGCCTTTGTTACAGAGCACATGCATCCATGATTCAAGGGAGTGTGGATAATACCTAGGTCACATTTACCCATACAGTGGCATTCCAAGGTAAAAGTCCTAAACACAGAAGTAATACCCTGGCACCTACAAGGCAATTGCATTGGATGCTTATGCTAACTAGTGCTAGATATGTGGCTCTTGTAATCCATTTGCTCAATTTAGAACCTACAATGGGGAATATTGGCATCTGTGCAGTGAGGAACACCTGGCTGAAGGCTCTGTAGTGCACGATAGCACTACTACCATATAACTCAGATCCAGACATGTGGGCCATAACACTGGTATGGACCACTCCAGGTGGTGGTATCCACATATTCATAAAGGCTACTCACAAGTAAAGGCCACTACTCCGACATAATTCACCACAGATGAGTCAGGTACAGCTGACAGTGGCAAAAGCAGCATTCTAGGTTGTATCCTCATATACATCCACCACTATGTCCTCAGACTACCAACACACATCCATACATGTGGTATGAAATAGTATGGTAGAGCACCAAATAACCTTAGACTGGTGGACTGTACCTAGCCCTACATCAACTGTGCAAAGTACCCATGTACTGGCACAGTTGCATAATTTGTTATGCAATGCAATAATATCACTGTTTTTAACCAGGTTAGTTGTACACATACCAGGGTCCCTCAGATGTTGTCAGCATTAACACAGTTGACTGTTGCTGTACACCAGTAAACAACACCCTCATAGTTGGATATGACCTAGATGTACCTGCTCTGGATATGTGCATCCCACACTCATACAACATAAATGAAAATACCACAGCTGTTGTTCTTTGTACATACAGGTGGGTACATTCATTGCACACATGCACATGGAAGATAGGTCCATGGCTGCTGAATGCTAACAGTACATAAGGTTTGATATCTATGTTGACAGAGGTAATATTCCCTTTCTATTGGTCACCCATGGCACCTATCATATCATACAACAACCCATGTGGCATGTATGTAATTAGACATGCCCACCAAATGAAATGCCTGCAAACATACACAAATAACAGGATCATAGGACCTACACACATAGCCTGTATTGACAGACACAGGGAAATACAGTTATGCTCTGTATGTTCCTGAGTAGTTACAGGTGATATGTCCATGACATGTACAGCCATGTATTCCCACAGCTCCTACATATACCCCATGTCAACAATTGCAAGCCATGCATGCTGTGTGCTGTCTAGACATTAACCTTATTACCACAATAGCCAGAACGTGCTGTGGTGAGATGTTTACAAGCCACAGAATGGGGTGAGTTATTTACAAGCCACAGACCTCGCACATGCTTGAATAAGTGTAATGCCTAGCTCAAACAGACCACATTGCTAACACTCTTCCAGTAATCATGAGGTGTGTGTGGCAAATATGATGTGTGTGTGGCAAATATGATGCGCTCACTGTTGACCATTACAGTGCCTTGGCTTCACAGTGGAACTGCAACTAACAGTTTGTGGGATCATGGCATGGAATGTTGTTGTGTGTGTGTCTTGCTGATGTGCTGTTGGCATAAATGTACACTTGGCTACTCAGTGAATGTAGTTGTGTGTCCTACCAGTACATGAATACAACATCCATTATGGTGTAATGCTCAGCTAGGTTTCACATATGGTATGGGGAAGGTGTGTAATGTATCCTCTTGACCTGCTAGTCCACTTACTGATGGAGACTGCATATGTGTACATGTATTGATGTGTGTTTAGATTCCATGCGTGTGCAGTGTCTGATGTTTGAAGGTGACTATTGTCTTAATACATCATGCAGTTGCAATGCAGCCTCAACATTACCAGCTGTATATGGTGATATGCTCAAAGTACAGTAAGCTGTACTTTAGGTATGGACAGATGTTTGGAAATAACTACTAAGTGGTGGGGCTACTTTGCACATGAATGATTACTGAGGACAGCTCACAGGTGTGTTACAACCATTCCTACAATAACCTGTGTAACTTCTAAGCTATGGTTTTGTTAATTGAAGGGGAAGACACACACTGTAGAATGCAGTAAGGGTGACACTGAAGGCATACCTCTTGACACCTGGAACAGTAACACCTCCCCTGTGCATATATTGTGCTTATATCAGCACAGTTGGCAAAGGAAAGAGTTAGTACACTTTGTAGCACATGTGATAGTGCTGTCACTCTGTAATATCTATCATGAGATAGGCAGGTGTTTGATTCACAGTACTGGCATGTGTGGGTGTGCGTGTGTCCATATATGTCACATATTGTGGGGAATACATTCCTAACGTTTTTTCACTCTCTTGTACACTGTTGTAGACATCTGTACAGAGTGAAGTGTAGAAGCTGTTTGAATTTCACACATGTCAAGTGTCTGTATGTGTGTGACATAGGTTATATCTTTGTTAATGCCACAGTGTGTGTGTGTGGTCCCTGGAGTGAGGCTGTATTTTACCATAGTAAAATGATAATACCCCCTTCCCCATCCACTCAATGCAATCTAGTATCCCTGTTGATGTCATCAATCTTAGAAGAGCAACCACCTGTAAACATGTACGCCCTGGGGTGAAGCTTGTTGTTACATAGCCTACTGATGAACCCCCCTCCCCACATACACTCACCACAATCTAGTATCCCTGTTGATGTCCTCAATCTTAGGCCATTCTGACTACCTCTACATGTGTAAGCTCTGTGGCGCGTCTTGTAATTGCATAGTACTATAATGATGCATTGCACATAGGCAGGGGTTCTCATCCCAATACTGGCTACTGTGTCTGTGAATGTGTAGATGTGCTACTGTGTCTTTGAATCCCTGGGTGTGTATGTGTTTGCATCCTGTCATGAGAGTGGGTATTACTGCTTCCCACTGAGAAACCACATTTTCCCCTGGCCTTTACCCTTGTCATCTGCTAAACCACTCTTCCCCACTATGGATGTGATGGCTCTGGCCACAGTAGCTTACTATACAGCTATCATGCTCTTGGGTAATTAGATCAGTAAACATGTTTGAAACATGGGAGATTATAACTGTAATGTGGAAGCTACAAAGGTCATGCAGGTATTGTCATACAGACCTGTGAGTAGTCTACATTTACATATGGGACACTAACCGCAAACACTGACATCCTCCTGCACATGCAATTACACCTGAAAGAGAAAGGCAGAACATCAAGATCAACATGCAGTTACTTTTGTTACACATGATACATAGTGTCAAAAGTGCAAAATGCATTCTAAAACTGTAGTACATGGTATGTCTGCTGCCTATCAACACTACTCAACTATTGTAATCTACAATTGTCTTCCTAGTATGTTCACCCTGTGCATCAAACCATATGAGCATGTCCATGCACCGATGGTGTGGATGACAGAGATGCGGCACAGGCATCATCATATGCACAGGATGATAATGTTTGCCAGAGGCCTAGGCTACACCATTGGATGACATCATGTGTGTGGGTTAGGGCCTTTGATCTCATTGGGCATGTGTGGATGTTATGCGTCTGTGTATTGAGGTGCCCTACATTTGTTTCTGGTATGTGCGTGTATGTATGCACACAGGTCTGGCATGTGGCTGGCCTACACAGGGGTATTATTAACAACTGCAGACTGTACAGGGCAGGTTTCACAGTTCACAGTGTCCAAGCATGGCCAAGTGAACTGCGCCTGCCAGGGTTTGCACGGGCACTACCAGGCAGAGGTCCAGATTGGGTACTGTCTGATGATACATGTCCACTGGAACCGTGTCCCTGTTGGGACTGTCCAGGACCATGTGCACGTGGCTTGCTGTGTCCTGGTGTGGACAGCACAGCACCAGCTGCACTGCTGCTGCTACCGCCACTATGGGAGCAGGCATGTGAAGTAGCATGTTCACGTAGACCTTCAACATGTGATGCAGCTGGCCTACGTCCATGTGCCTGATGCCTCACTCCCACCAGATGTTCCAGCACAGACATTCCACGCTTGAGGATTGACATGCCACAGTCAAGGACTCCCACCATGTCACCCAATCATCTATCCAAAACATCTTCAAGAAGATGGTGAGCATTTGCAATTGCCTGGATGTTGTCAGTTAAAGAATGGACAGCAGCCCTCTGAAGCCTCAGACCTTCTCTGTTGTGCCATTCAGCATGTGCCTGTATCTCCATTACAGCCTGAAACATGCGTCTGGTGACACCAGCTGATGTGCTATGTCTTGCAGGGGCATGTTGGCCAGAGGTCCTCCAATGAGCAGCACTGGGCACATGCCTGTGTGGGACATCAACAGTTAGTTGGCTGGCATAATGGTGTGCAAGCACACCTTCCATAGTCTCCACACTTTCCTGTTCCATGCTACCACCCGCCAACTGTCCTTCCTCTATGGCCACTGGTGATGGAGTATGTGTAGGCATGAGAACTGTGTGTGGAGATGTGGGGGATGCAGGTGGAATGGCAACCAATGGCACAGATTCAGCCCATGATAAACCTGCCTGTGCCTCAGTCATACTTTCATCATCACTGCTAGAGTCTGTGGGGACACTAACATCAGGTGGATCACAGGAAGGCAATGCACCTACATCAACACCTGTGAGGGGCAGACAAGAACTGTACATTACAAGTTATACAGCACAGTAAACACAGACACAAACACAGACAGACACAGACAGAGACACATGCTATGGCACCCAATGGCATGCAACATGCATGTGATATGGCAGAAGGCATTCAGCTTAGACAATTATAGTGGTAGTTATCATATATCCCTGAGTTGCACACAACAGCATGCATGTGTTATAGCAGAAGGCATGCACCTTACACAATTATAGTAGTAGTTAGCATACATCCCTGTGTTGCACCATTTGTGTTAGTAGGTTATGCCCCAAACCTGCAACACAATGCATGCACTATGCACCGCTGCACCGCACTGCCATGTTTTGTGCAACATACCCCACATGTTAATAGACCACCGCTGACCTTTGTACATCTGCCACTGATGCTTTGTGTTGGCCACTGCCCCTATGTGTGAGGAGGACATGAGCAGAAGGGTATGTTGAGTGAATACTATGTTTGCCTGAGCCCTAGCTTGCATATCTCCCCAAAGCAGTGCATGTCTGTTCAACATTATTATGCTTACCCCTGAGCTGAGTCTACAGATAATGTGCATGTGGCTGTACACACATGTTTGACATGGCTGTCCCTACTTTGCAATGGTGCCACAGACCAGCACAGGTTAACAGTACACCAGCCTGATGTGTGGCATATGACCTTGCCAATCACATGTAGTATGACATGTCATCTGTTGATGTGTTGAATTATATGCATACATGTTTAACACAATGGTGTCCTTTCAAATATACAGTGAGGTAATGGTATCCCAATGCAGGGACGTGTTATACTGACATAGACCTTCAGCTGATGCAGTGTTGTCAGCCCACCCTACAGATATACAGTGACATACTGCACATTGAGCTGATGTGCATAGCCATTGCAGGGCATCATGTGGCTTCACTATTGCTATACAGTGTGAGTTACAGACACAGTTCATAGCCATGACTGTGTTCAGATACAATACATATCTAATGTGGAATGTGACTGATGTCACTGAGGTGTATACACACTAAACCCTAATGTGGAATGTGTGACACAGGTCACTGAAGGGTATACAGATGACACCCCTGCACATCTGCAACCATATTGCTGATGCCTGTTAACTATGCCTAGACATGGCTAACTTAGCAGTGCTCCATGTCCCACATGCCATCTGTGTACCTCACACACATGAGGAGCAAGCATGACAGTGATGTCTGACACCAGCAAAGTGAATGTACTGTATCTGTGGCCTGATGTGGTTGTATGTATATGTTGTGCAACACATGTATGCATTTGGATACTGCAGAGGTGAATGCTTTCATGTCGTGACACACTCAAGATGTTCGACATGTTTGGTGGTTTGATGCCATGCCTGCACAAGCTGTGCACAGGCCTGTATGATGTTTAGTGTTTCACATCTGCAATATCACCATTACACAAATGCCATAGTTGTATTGTGTCGAGCCAATGTACAACAGGGTGTACACACATGTACATCACTTCTACTGTGTGTGTTGCTTCATGTCTCTGGCCATCCTCCATGGCCATGTGTAAACATGTTTTGTCCAATGGTTGTGATGGGCATTATTTCACATGTCAGTGTTGTCCCATATGACATACACCCATAGATGTCATATGCTCCACTGAGGACGGGGTTATGCAGACAAAAGGTGGTATGTTTGGGATGTGAGATACCATGTTTTGGAGGATAGTTAAGCAGTGTTGCAGTCAGCCCACTAAATGTCATGGACACGTCAGATAGCACATGACATTGTGTGACATTCATAGCAAGGGTATAATCCACAAGGGTGAATCCTATGGGTTGGTCATACTCCAGCTCCAAAACATTTAGAGTGTGTGCACACATATGCTCTCTGTATAGTACTGTTTGTATTCCCCACATGTGTAATGCTGATCTGTAGTACATGTCCCTACAGTGAACCACACCTCCACCATTGTATTCACAGCTGTCCACACATCTGGCAATGACAGTTTGTAAGGTTTAGTGTAGGTGTTTTATATAGTCTTCAATTATTCCACATGGGTAACCACTGTGATGTATTGCAGGTCTGACCTGTATATATTAATAGGGCCACCATACATTATGTGTACACGTGTTAAATGGCCACATGGTAGATACTATGCAGTTAATATGATCTGTGCATTATCAAGCCTTTTAAATAATAACAATCTCACCTGTGACAGGCTGCTGTCACTGCGAAATGCCAGAGGTATCTAAATAGGAGTGTCACAGCAGTAAGATCATTATCCACACCTGTGTGATAGCTACAAGTTGCAATGTGCATGTTAGCACATAAGCCAGTACAATAGACTATACCATGGATTATGCACATCTGCACATACTTAGAGTAGCAAACTATAGTATGTGGCATGTGTGCATACATGCCTTGCATATGATGTTACATTACATATTGTATAGTAACACATGTAACTTACATGAAATATAGTTGTGTCATATGTGCAGTAGTGACTTACCAGGCAACTCCAGGCTCAGTGGTTGTGAGACACCTACCTCCACAATACCAGCTAAAGCTTGTGGATGGAGTTCTGCAGGTGTCCCCAGGTTGGCCAGTAGCTCCTCATTACGTGTGAGTGGGGGCTGGGTGAGTGGCCCCCCACCTGTTGCACCTTGTTCCCTGGCGATTGCATTTGCATGCTGCTTCGCCCATCTAATGATGTCAGTGCAGTGTCAGCACACCTGCTGATAGGTGTGATTGTGGCTGCCAACATCATTTACCTGCCTGCACAGTTCCTCTCACAGGGCATCCCACTGCTGTGCAGCCTGTGGTACATGGCTGAAGAGTGTTACATGGTTGTCAAGGAGGTATGGAATGAGGACCTCATCCTCCAAACAGATGTATGGTGGCAGCCTAGCACACAGCATACCTGGAAGGCATAATGATGGAGACAGGTCACAGTAACTCACAGAGAAGTACAGAAGCACAGCTGAACATACATGTGTATCACATTTATTAAGATTACAAATATGTCTTTGCAAATCTACATGACACTAACACCACTGACATGTTTAACTCACACACATTTAGTTCATAGTTCATAGGTTCATAGTTTAGTACTAAGCTGACTGCCCTTGTGAGCCATTTTGAGCCTAGCCAATTATCCCTTGTGAGACTCAAACCCTGCATCTTGTGTTTATAAGGCAAACACCTTAGCCATTAAGCCACCCTCCCAACCCCTGGTGATTTGATTTTATCACCATATATGTGCGTGTCAAGTAATGACATTGCTCATACTCCATGTGGAAGTTGTCTTGATGTGGGCATGTCTGTTTGCCTGTACTGGTGTCTTTACCTATCAGCACATGCCTGGATGTATTCACATTAATGCAATAGACCTTAATTGTGTATATGTCACATATATAGTCATACACAGCCTTAAGGGACATGACCTGTGACCCTGCAGACTTGCTCACGGAATGTTTTATGTGTATGTGTTTTGCCATATACATCTACATAACACTGTACAACAGTTTAGCATCCTGCCATGTATTACCTGTGTTGCACATGTGAAACACATGGGACAATGGCTAGCTTGATGGTATTTGAAGGGTTAGATATCAACTATAGCATGTATGGTCATAGTGAACTAGTAGGCTATATGCCCTGGGCCATTTATGAGCCTAGGCTGAAAGGTTACCTAGCTGTAGCCAACAGACAGTTAAGTTTCAGTGGCTAGTTCGAGCAGTGCCACAGAACTGATCCACAGGGTTACTGATATATTTGCCATACGGTCATCACACCATGTCTCAAAGAGGGGCAATGTGCAACTTTGCTGGACAGGGATGCATAGTATGGCAGGAGTATGTAAAGTGTATGGGGCAGGGACCTGTCAGGCATGTTGTGATCCTTGTACTAGAAAGGTGGATGTCCATGAAGTATGTGTTCATTTGAAATCAGGATGTGTAAGTGTAGCATGTCCAACATCTCTGGGTGGGACATGGCTTTATTCAGGGTAGGCATCATGCTACATAGTGGAGCTAGGGATTGGGAAGGCCAGTGTAGGCCATCTGAACATGGCAAATAACCCTTAAAGGAAATATGTGATCTATTATGGGTCACTCTAGTGTTGAGTATGGCTGAACAATGATCTCTATATTAATGGATGGCACCGTGTCATGATCAGGGGTGCCACTTACGACTACCTGACTGGTGTGGTGAAGTAACTATCAAAGGAAAGGCTACTGTCCAGCTGCATCCCATACACACACAGTTTCCATTATGCTGACCACTGCCTAGATAGTAGTTCATGGGTACAGGGTTTTTAACATAGAGGATGACAATGTAATACTTAGTTGTCAGATTGTGGCTATACGTCACACACCACACATCTGGCCCACAAAGGCCCTTCTGTATGTTGCCCGCAGCACTCATTGAGTCAATTATTTCTTCTAGTTCATAGTCATTTGCAAACTTCAATAGGCAGATGCCTTCTGTGTTAGTCTGTGTGGTATAGATAACAATGAGGGGAAGTACCAGGAATTAACCCTGTATTACTGTAACTGGCACTGGTTTGATGTGCATGTATTAGTTAAACACCTTCTGTAGTGTTGGTTCTGCCAGCAGTCCAGTTGCCAATCACTACTGTGACATAGGAATATGCACCTAGTTTACTGAGTGTAGCTGGAACACAGTACAGGTGATGATGTCCTAAGGCCTGGCATGGTCATGATATGCTGTGTAAATCAACCTTACTGTCATCTACATCTGTACTGACTACATCAAATCCAGGTTCATGGCCTTACAGACCAGAATCAGCAGGGTAGTAGTGCACTATTTCCCATTATCAGTGGTGTCTCCCCCTTTGTGTGGTGTGATAACTGTTGCTGTGCACCATTCAGTGTGTACACAGCCTGACATGAAGCTATGATTGAACATGATGTGTGTGTTTTGACATTTGTGTAGGATACAGCCTGGGATGTTGACAGGTCCCATGCAAGCTGTATGAGAATGCAGCTTGTACCTCCATAGTTGTTATTACAGGGGCTCTGTAGTGTACATGGATATATAAATGGGTACCTGTTGGGGGGGAGGTGAGAGTGGGTTTAGGTTATCCAAGACCCTATCTGGATGAACAGGTGCTTTTTCTGTAGGTGCAGTACTTCTCATGCCATAGTGTTGTGAAGCACGGCAGGTCTTGTTGTTGCCATTACGATTCATGACACAGCTAAAGAATGCTCTGTTGTTGGCCTCATAATATGTGGCTGTTTAGTTTCACAGCAGCTTTGTGTGGTTTTATATGGTGTATCTGCGTCTTACTGAGGCTGACCAGGGATCACCTCCACTCATGTGTCTTCACTCTTGCAACAGTTACTACCTTCTGTGGTACAGTTTAAGGCAGGGTACCACCAGTTTGTTTTCCTGTTTGTGTTTGGTTGAATCTTGGTTCTGTTTCAATGGCACAATCACTGCACTTATGTGAGTGCTTAAAGTGCATTTGTGTAGGATTCAGCATTTGCACATGCATTGTCCATCTGCATGGGTGCCATGACAGTCACCACTTCGCTCTTGAGAAGCATAACATTGGCTTTGGAGACTGACTATGTGTAGCATACTGTTAGCCCTGTTTGTGTGACTATGGTGATCCAGGTCATTGGGGTTGATGAAATCCAACATGTATTGAGCACAGGTGTTGGTACATGAGTCTTCCCAGTTCATAATTGGATAATTCAGAGTAGCCATTATTATGGTTTTCTGTCTCAAATCTAATATTCCCCATTACAGCACAATATGACAGTTGGAAATTCTGAGGCATGGTGGTTGATCTGTTGCAAGGTGCAATTTGGATTCCACTTTGGCACAAAGGTAGTTGCCCAGCATAATGCATCTGAAGTTATGCAAGTGCAGCTAGCGTGGGGGTGTACATATCCTTCAGGAATATGGACACACCTGTGGCCCATGTGTTCCAGTAAAGGATAATGGCCAAGAGGTGAGGTATGTGTTATAACATGGTCATGCAGGGGTGCTCTCCGGAGCATTGAGCCATATCTCAGTCACTGCACAAATATGTTCTCCATGTTAAGGACTGACGTAAGTGAGTCCATATTGAGTTTATGAAATGTATCTTTGAGTACCGAGACCCGCAGTTTATTGCTTGGCTGTCCCTGTTACAGCAGTGGACTTTCACTGGAACTTTGCATGATGAAGGCACTATAGGGGAAGCATGAGCCCTAGCCAGTATCCATATTCCCAGGGGTGACAGGTGCAGACCCTGTCTGGCAAAGCATCATGGTCTGTCAACCATGTTATCCCAGGCAGAGAGTTACTGGATACCCTTTGAATTACACCAGTACATTAGACAATTGTGGAATACAATCCTTCTGTCCCTGTACTGCAGTATCATTCTGGCCAGTGGCAGAATGCTACCCAGGCCTTGGGACCTACCTGTATGGGCTACAAGACCTGACAGTTCCTAAATGTGTGTTTCGATGCAGTCCAGGCTACTGCATCACAGGTCCTGCACAATAACATGGAATATGCCAGAGCCATGTGTATAGTTCAAAAGGTGGTCTGAGTGTATGGGTATGTGGCTAATCATGGCAGACAGGCAGCTGACAGTATGTTTGCCCTCATATAGCTTGGTGTGTAACACAGTGCTAGAGTTTGCATTCACAAATGAGTACTGTTGGGCATGTTTCTGGCCATGTGTTCTGAAGTGTGGCACAATTATGCAAACTATGTCATAAAGTTTTTGTATTTTGTTGTCGGTCTATTCCAGCTTGGGGGGTCTCTTGCTTGGCCAGATACTTTGAAGCCTCTGTGAATGTGTGTGATTTCTGGTGGTATGTGTGAGTGTCCTTACTGCATTCTGGTAAGGGCATGTGTTGGTTGTGGTGATGAGATGCATGTGTTAACCTATACCTCATGACTGTCCAGTCCAGTCATAGCTGTAGACTGGACTGCCTTCCAACTTACACCTGTAGCTGCATCCCAGACAATGTGTGAGGGTGTGGTGTTAGGTGGGTTTGGCAGTGTACATGGCATAGAGATTACATTCACCCATGATGGCCACATACACAAAGCTGACATTAGTAAACACCAGTAGCTGACTAGTGGACATGCCTGTATGAGCATTCAGTACTACAAGTACCATGTACTGTATTTAGTTTACTTATTGCTTATGCAGTTGTTTTAGACAGTGATGCTCACAAGTGAATATTTGTGTCATGGACGTGACAGCATTGGCTATTACAGAAACATAGTAGCTACCTTTAGCAGCAGTCCTCCTCTGAGGAGCACATCACATCCTGATAGTTGATTACAGATGATGCAAGTGTCAACAAGTCTGTATCCTTTTCTGGGTATATACTCACATATCCACCAGAACCATGAGTTCTGTTGGGCACAGACACCCACTCCCCAAACAGAGTCAAGTATCAATAGACTCTGCTGCCACTATCAACATGATCAGGATATAATCAGATAGTGTAAGCCATCACCTATGAAGCAGCTATTACACATGGGCAGCAGTCTCCTACATCTTACACTCCTACTGCAGATGTTACACTGGAGTTAAAGATGATATGCAACCTGTTTCATTACCAGCAATGTGCACAACCTTACATACAGTATTTGCAAGCAGCTGTTAAGCTGGCAATGAGAGGTTAGGCTACACATACCTGAAAGTTCAACCAGTGTGTCTCTACTCTCAATATCCACTCTATGTAGGTGTACACATAGCCATTTGGGCCAGCCCTTTAACAAGGGTCACTACACATTTGCATAATATGTGCACATGCACAGCTGTTATTGCTTGAAAACCATACTAGTGAGGTGGATATTACATGTCTTATGTGCATGGATAGTTACCTAGCTCTTCCAATTTTCTTTGCTATCATGCTGCTAAACTGTCAGATGAATACAAGTCATATGTATCCTGTTAATGAGTATTGTAATTGCCAATAGACATAACTAATGTTTGCATAACCTAACAGAAATGCTATGTAAAATGGAATACAGATCTGCCTAAAATACTGTACATTACACAGTTATTGGCACAATATCCCACAATGGAAATCATATTTGCACAGTAAGCCCACCTTTGACATGTTCATCTCACTAATACACCCATACATATGTCTGCTGTTACAATATATCAACATACACTATCCCCTGTTATAGTACATACTTGTTGGACCAACCCTGACACTGACAGTGGCTGGAAAAGAATTGGTGAATTCCAAGCCCATATATACCATCCCTTGTGGTGTATGAGGAGTTTGCCTTGTGACCTACATCAGTATACGCATAGAATACTACAAGCATTACTACTGCTCAACAATACATCACTACAAGATAGCTATTTCCATTATATGCATTGATTACACTGTAATTATTACAGAACGGATACTACATACACAGACATACTAAATGTTATACATACCTTCTTAGTAATTGGAGGTGTTATTGACTGGTATATTAATCATTTCTGGTTTGTGTTTCAATATTCTGTTGGGTATTTTGTACTGCTCTGCATCTAGATACAGATGGTTTGAATGTGTGACAAGGCGTCCTTTTATAGTTTGAGATCAGTAACATGTGCTATCCTGATCACCAATTGGGGTTAAAAAGTAGTTAATTACATGCACATCAGCTGTGCAGCTACTCCCTTAGCCAATACCATGGCAACGGTGGAGTATAACTGAGTACTCCACTTGGGCGTTGTCCCTTTGCCTTACTTGTGAGGAAGACAGCCTGGAAGTGTTGTTTGAAATCCCAAAAAGAGAAGGCATCTCTGATCAGTATTAGCAAGAAACTTCGATCCCTCATAAAATCATTAAAGGCCAGTTTCGAAAGAAAAATTGCCCTAGACACTAAATATAATCACAAGGCCTTCTTTAGTTATGTCAGGAACATGGGCGGAAACTCCCAGATATGCTCTGAATTGTTGCATAACGGTACAAAATATACCGAACTTACAGACATAGCCAACATCCTGGCAGACAGATTCAGCGCAAACTTCTCCTCCCCCCCCCTTTCCCCCCAAAGGAGAAAATGCCTATCCCAACTGAATGTAACCTCCCTGACATCACAGATGCACAGGTGAAAGCTGCCCTCTCCAAAGCAAAAAACACAGCATCTATGGGACCGGACGGTGTCCCAGGCTGTGTCTTACACGAGCCAAGAAGAACTGGACCCTCACATTAAGTCACTGTTCAAACTTAGCCTTACTACAGGATATGTACCCAAAGAATGGCGTACAGCTACAGTGGTCCCACTCCACAAAGGTGGTGCTACAAGGGACCACGGAAACTATCGCCCCATAAGCCTGACTAGTCTGGTCTGTAAAGCTATGGAACGTATTATCATGGAACTCATAAACAAAGACATTGGGAGCCTCCAGACACTGGACCCTACCCAATTTGGCTTTGTTAAGGGCAGATCTTGCCTCTTAAACCTAGTTGACTTCTTTGAAACAGTTACCAAAGCCATAGATGAGGGCAAGGTAGTCCACACAGCCTACCTGGACCTCATAAAAGCCTTCGACACAATACCTCACTCGGGCATCATAAATAAGCTTACCAGCTTAAATATCAACCCCTATATCACAAGATGGGTTGCAAACTGGCTCAGAGATAGAACCCACATGGTCAGAATTGCAGGTGCCATGTCCAAATCCAAACCAGTTACAAGTGGCATCCCACAGGGCTCAGTTCTGGGACCTCTCTTGTTCGGTATATACTTTGAGGTTCAGACTAACACGGGGGGATTATGGCTGACAAAGTTCACAGATGACTGCAAACTGGGGGCCATAATCAAATCTCCAGCTGGCACAAGCATCTTCCAAAAGGGTCTCACAAAGATGGATGCTTGGTGCCAGAGCCATGGCCTCAAGCTAAATGCTAAAAAGTGCATAGTCATCCCTTTGGGAAAAACAAGGTGCCCACAAATTACCACATAGGTGGTAATCCATTAAATATGGAAGAAATAATTAGAGATTTGGGGACCAACGTAGATAGTAATCTCTGCTTTGATAATCACGTTGCCAAAGTGGTTAGAAAGACCTTCTATATAGCCCACCTTATTACGAAAGGGTTCACATCTAGATCAAGAGAGGTCATTGTGCCCCTCTACTCATCACTCATCAGGCCCATAATTGAATACAATCCCCCTTTTGGGATGCACCTTACCCAACACCTGCAGCAACTGGAGAGACCCCAAAAGTACCTCACCAAGAGGATCATGGGCTACAAACAGATGTCCTATGCAGCTTGACTAAAGAAACTCCAGCTCTACTCAGTTGCTTGCCACCTACTCAGCGGTGATCTATGCCTGACGTACAAAGCCATGTCAAACCCCGAATTAATGGACATGCTCCACCTCAAAAAATCCAAGTCCCTTAGAGCTACACGCTCCAGGGACCTAAACCTCAGCACAAAAATAAATAGGACATGCTGGAGGGACAGATTCATTTCCCAGAGGCTCCCCTCACTCTGGAATAGAATCCCAATTCATGTTAAACATAGCCCCTCGCTGACCCTCTTCAAGCGAAATCTGGACGCATGGATGGAAAATCGCAAATTCATCCCTGGGATCTCTTCTGTGTCCCTGCTAGACAGAGGCACAGTAAACTAATCTTAAAAGGGTACCTTCTGTGACCTACTTTACAGAGGCACAGTAGGCTAATCTAATAGGGAGGCGGAAGCCAAATACACTCTGGCTAGGTTTATAAATGCCCTAGAGCAGATAGCCTAGTATCTACCTATGAACCTATGAACCTATGAAATCTATTGCAACAGCTGTATGGAGACAAACACAAATATATTGTGTGTAATGCCTAGAAGAGTTGGTCTAAATGTGAGTACTGCTGTTATATTTCTAAACATTGCTACTTGTGCAGGGTTTGTCTGTACCTAATACTTCTGTATATGTTTCAGTCTGGCCAGGATGTTTGACCAGCTCAAGGCTGTATGGCTATGCATATAATGTTAGGGGCTTTACAGTGTGCTCACCAGGCATCTTTAGTTTGTTGTAAATGTGTATCATACTGTGCTGATAATCAGTAATTGGTAACACTTCCTGGTATAATTACTTTTCAACCCTCTGAAACAGGATTAGTTCAAACAAACCCTGTAACATCAGCAGCTGTTCCATTGTATAACAGCAACTATTTCACATAGGGCCATGTTAGTGTCTCTCTGTCCAGGTATGTTAAGATTTTAGCAGATGTCATACTGTGGGTGAATAATTGGTTGTGGTATGAAAGTATATATTGTTGTAATGTGTTTGGGTGTGGGGGAGATGTTGGTGGGTGTACATAGGAGATGCAGGTGTGTAGGAACTGCTTTTAGACATATTCTATATGTGTGGGGGGGTTCTTTCCCTATGTGAACACTTATCCCTTAGTGTACTAATACTATGGTAATTGCAGGCTGATTCATTAAGGCACTGTTAAATGTTTCCTGTATAGCATGCATATTAGAGGGTCAGCCCAGGTTGGAAGGTTTGGAGACAAAGCAAGAGAGGCAAGGTTACGTTGGTTTGGACTTGCCGAGGAGGGATGCAGATTATATTGGGAAAAAGATGCTAAGGATGAAGATGCCAGGTAACAGGAAAAGAAGAAGGCCTAAGATAAGTTTTAAGGTTTAGGGATGTGGTGAGAGAGGACATGCAGGTGGTTGATGTGACAGAGCAAGATGCAGAGAACAGGAAGAAATGGAAACAGTTGATCTGCTGTGGCAACCCCTAATGGGAGCAGATGAAAGAAGAAGAAGAAGATAGCATGCAGGTATTGTTAGTCCTTGAATCCCTTTGGCAATACATCAGAATGTAATAAAGTTTTGCTAAATGAAAGATGTCTGTGTATTTCTTTCATGGATATTTGTAGTCATTGTAGTTGTGTTGGTGACTAACCCTATTTGGCTCATGTCCATAGAACATATTTGTAATACTGTATCGGCATATGCTCTTCATATGTTATGTTCATATTGTTTAGGGGTGGCAGAATGTGTGATTGCTATGGTCCATGTTATACTCAGATTTGAATACTTCAGATGCTGTATACACACATGTATGTATGTATACATATATATATATATATATATATATATATATATATATATATATATATATATATATATATATATATATATATATATATATATATATATACATATACATATATATATATATATATATATATATATATATATATGTGTGTGTGTGTGTGTGTGTGTATAGATATAGATATATAATATATATTATTGCATATGTTTATATGTACCTCCATAGATGTGTAGATGTTTTTAACCTATCTATATATCTACATATATATGTATATCTCTATATATCAACATGTATCTATGCATCTCTCTCTATCTCTCTCTCTCTGCATATAGGTTCATAGGTTCATACTAGGCTATCTGCCCAGGGGCAATTATAAGCCTAGCCCGATTCTGTATGGCTTACGCCACCCCTTGATTTGAGTATACTGTGCCCTTTTTAAGGTTTAGTTTACTGTGCCTCTGTCTAATAGTGACACGGGAGTAATCCCTGGGACAAACCTACAATCCCCCATCCACCTATCGAGATTCTTCTTGAAGAGATTCAGTGAGGCGCTCTGCCTCACATGAACTGGAATTCTATTCCAGAGCGAAGGGAGCCTCTGGGTTATGAACCTGTCCCTCCAGCAAGTTCTATTTATTTCCATGTGCACCTAACATCAGCCACAACTGCAATGCAAACTGTGGTCTGCTACAGATCACCCTCCATGACCCAGGACCACCACTCCTCCTACCTGGAGACAGTGGAAAACATGACTGTCTTACTGAACACCCTGGTATTGGTCAATGTCAACTACCCTACCATTAATTGTGAAACTTACTCAAGTACTCACTTCTAGGTCCAGCGCTTCCTGGAATTTATCACCTCATATGCCCTGTATCAGATGGTAAACTCCCTAACAAGAGGTGGAAACATACTACAAGTGGTAATCACCAACATGGGCGACAGGTGCACCAAAGCAGAGGTAAACCTGTCACTGGTTAGATCTGACCATTGACTATTCACTGATGATTTCCACACCCAACCATCTCCCCTTTCCAAGAAAACCACAATGAATACCTTTCCTACAACTAAATTCACACTACTAAAGACAGAGGTGGGAGGTTTCACAGCCCCCATGCTATGGGAAAACACTGCTCAAGATACAGAAAGATTTACAAATGCAGTCTATAAGCACCTACAAGGATGTATGGATCATGCCATCACTGGTAAACCAAGACTCGTTCCTCCTAGACAAGGACACCAGTCTGGTGGACCCCTGCAATAAACAGGCTATACAACAGAAGTAGGACAAAAGTCCAGAAAAACAGCAAAACCCAAGAAGGGCAGACATCCGTGACCAAGGCTAACATCAACAGGAAAATAGGCAAGGATTTGAAAGATAACCACAAAGCCTTCTTTGGCTATGTCAAGGATCTAAGTGGTAACACACAGATTTGCACTGTGCCGGTACAATATAGCACAAAATATACTGACCCTACTGATATTGCCAACATCCTTGCAGATACATTCAGTGAAAATTTCACACCCTAAAGAGCCCACAACAATATCCGGAAA
Source organism: Protopterus annectens (assembly GCF_019279795.1). Lineage (NCBI taxonomy): Eukaryota > Metazoa > Chordata > Ceratodontiformes > Protopteridae > Protopterus > Protopterus annectens. The sequence continues at coordinate 852,407,509 of NC_056746.1, read as the reverse complement.
GTACAGTATCCCAGACATCAGAGACACACAGGTGGAAATGGCCCTCTCAAATGGCAAAACACAGCATCAATGGAGGCAGATGGTGTCCCAGACTGCATCTTGCAAGCACTACAAGACAAACTAACCCCCCCACCTAATTAAGCCTTTCAACCTCAGCTTCTACACAGGCTACATGCCCATACAATGGTGCATAGCAACAGTTATTCCACTCCACCACGGTGGAAACACAACTGACCATGGTAACTACCATCTCATAAGCCTGACTAGCCTGGTCTGCAAAGCTATGGAGTGCATCCTCATGGCACTCATTAACAAAGACATTGGTAACCTCCAAACACTTGACCCAACCCAGGTCAGCTTGGTTGAGTGCAGATCATGCCTACTGAACCTGTTTGACATCTTACAGACAGTCACCAAGACATTAGATGAGGGGGAGAGGTGGTTCACACATACTACCTGGACCTTGCCAAGGCTTTTGACACCATTCCCCACTCAGGTATTATTGATAACCTCACCAGCCTGTACATAAACCCATACATCACAGGATGGGTTGCCAACAGGCTTACACACAGAACCCACATGCTAAGACTAGCAGCCTCCAGGTCCAACTCTTAAACAGTCACAACTGGTGTCCCACAGGACTCAGTCATGGGACCCCTACTTAGGTTCATAGGTTAGGTTCATAGGTTCATACTAGGCTATCTGCCCTGGGGCAATTATAAGCCTAGCCCGATTCTGTATGGCTTACGCCACCCCTTGATTTGAGTATACTGTGCCCTTTTTAAGGTTTAGTTTACTGTGCCTCTGTCTAATAGTGACACAGGAGTAATCCCTGGGACAAACCTACGATCCCCCATCCACTTATCGAGATTCTTGTTGAAGAGATTCAGTGAGGTGCTCTGCCTCACATGAACTGGAATTCTATTCCAGAGCGAAGGGAGCCTCTGGGTTATGAACCTGTCCCTCCAGCAAGTTCTATTTATTTCTGTGCTGAGGTTCAAGTCCCTCGAGCGTGTGGCTCTAAGGGATTTAGATTTACTGAGGTGGAGCATGTCCATTCATTCTGGATTTGACATAGCTTTGTATGTCAGGCATAGATCGCCTCGAAGTAGGCGGTATGCAACTGAGTAGAGCTGGAGTTTTTTTAACCGAGCAGCATATGGCATCTGTTTGAGACCCTTGATCCTCTTGGTGAGATACTTTTGGGGTCTTTCTAATTGCTGCAGGTGTCGGGTAAGGTACATCCCAAAGGGGCATTGTATTCTATGATGGGCCTGATGAGGGATGAATAAAGGGGCACAATTACCTCTCTCGATCTAGATGTGAAACCCTTCGTGATGAGGTGGGCTATGTAGAAGGTCTTTCTAACCACTTTGGCAATGTGGTTTTCAAAGGAGAGATTGCTATCAACTTGGGTCCCCAGGTCCCTAATAACTTTCTCTGTACTTAATGGGTTTCCGCCTATGTGGTAATTTGTGGGCACATTGTTTTTGCCAAAGGGTATGACTATACATTTTTTGGCATTTAGCTTTAAACCATGGTGCTGGCACCAGTTATCTGTCTCTGTGAGATGTTTTTGAAGGATGTTTGTGTCAGCTGGAGAGTTGATTATGGCGCCCAGTTTGCAGTCATCTGCGAACTTGGTGAGCCATAGTCCTCCCACGTTTGCCTGTACCTCGGAAAAGTATATACCGAACAAGAGTGGTCTCAGGACAGAACCCTGTGGGATGCCACTTGTGACCGGTTTTGAGTCTGACATGGCTGCAGCAACTCTCACTCTGTGGGTTCTGTCTTTGAGCCAGTTTGCGACCCATCTTGTGACATAGGGGTTTATATTTAAGCTGGATAGCTTATCTATGATGCCCGAGTGGGATATTGTGTCAAATGCCTTTGCAAGGTCCAGATAGGCTGTGTGGACTACCTTCCCTTCATCTATGGCTTTGGTGACTGTTTCAAAGAAGTCAACAAGGTTCAAAAGGCAGGATCTGCCCTTGACAAAGCCGAACTGGGTAGGATCTAGTGTCTGTAGGTCCCCAATGTCTTTGTTTATGAGCTCCATGATGATCCTCTCCATAGCCTTGCAGACTAAGCTAGTCAGGCTTATGGGGCGATAGTTTCCAGGGTCCGTAGAGGCTCCACCTTTGTGGAGTGGGACCACTATTGCTGTACGTCATTCTGTGGGCACATATCCTGTAATGAGGCTGAGATTGTATAGCTGTTTTATTTGAGGGATTAGTTCTTCTTGTAGTTCATGTAGGATGCAACCTTGGATGCCATCTGGTCCCATTTAAGCAATGTTTTTTGCTTTGGAGAGGGCAGCCTTCACCTGAGCATCTGAGATGTTTGGGAGGCAGCCCTCTGCTGGGATAGATACTTGCTCTTTTGGGGGGGGAGAGGGTGGAGAAGTTTGCACTGAACCTGTCTGCCGGGATATTGGCGATGTCTGTGGGTTCAGTGTATTTTTTGTCGTTTAGAATCAACTCAGAACAAGTCTGGGAGTTGCATCTCAGGTTTCTAACATAACTGAAAAAAGCCTTATGATTGTCTTTGGCGTCCTGTGCAATTTTTCTCTCGAAGCTGGCCTTGGAGGATTTTATGAGGGATCGTAATTTTTTGCTAGTACTGATCAGAGATGCCTTCCCTATTAGGGATTTTGCTCTATCATGTAGTAGCTTCCTCCTTCTGTTGTACAGTTTATTTATGGCAGGGGTCCTCCAGACTGGATGCCTGCCTTTGGATGATTGGGTCTTGGTTTTGTTTGGGATAGCATGATACATGCATTCCTGGAGATGTCCGTAGAATGCATTTATATAGGATTCTGCAGTTTGGGCTGTAGTTTCCACTGGCCCTGGGGCCTTGAAAGATTCCACTTCGGTTTTGAGAAGTGAGAAGTTCGCTATTGAGAAGTTTTTCACTGTGGTTTTCTGGGCTGGGGGTGGGGTTGGGATGTGGACATCCAGTGAAATTAATTTATGGTCTGATCTTACCAATGAGAGATATACTTCTGGTGTGGAGCATAGAGTCCCCATGTTGGTAATGATCAGGTCTAGTATGTTGTCCCCTCTTGTGGGAGTGGTGACTAGTTGTTCCATAGCATTTGAGTTTATAATTTCCAGGAATCTTTGGGCTAAGGTGCTGGGGCTTGAGTAGTGCTCCCAGTCAATGTTTGGGTAGTTGAAGTCGCCCAATATAATGGTGTTCGGAGAGATCTTCATGTTCTCCAATGTTTTCAGGAAGGCCGAATGGGATTCCTGACTTTGAGACGGTGGTCTGTAGGATGCTATAAACTGAAAAGCAGTCTTGCCCACTGTTAGTTGCACATGGATGGTCTCCGATACTTAGGTGCAATGCCACTAACCTAGAGGTGTGGATATCCTTGATAAATATGGAAACTCCCCCTCCTTTTGTGGTTCGGTCCGGGTTTTGGGGCCGGAAAGCATGATATGAGGTATAGCCTGGTAGTGCTGGGGTGCTCTCTGGAGCCTTGAACCAGGTTTCTGTCACTGCACAGATATCGATGTTCTCCATACTGAGGAGAGCTTCGAGTATGTGCATCTTGAGGTTAAGACTTCTGGCGTTTAGCAGCATTACCCTTAGTTTCTTGTTCCTTGTGCTGTCTATGGGGGTGGGTTTGACTTTTGAGCCTTGCCTAAAAAAGGTACTATGGGGGTGGCAAGAGCCTTTGTCAATATCCGAAAGCCCAGTGGTGACAGGTGCAAGCTGTCCCTAGCGAAGCAACATGGCTTGTCGAGCATATCATCCCAGGCTGACAGACACTGGATCCCCTTTGAATGACACCAAAATTTTAGCCAATTGTTAAAATCGATCATTTTGTCTTTGTACTGTGGCATCATTCTAGGTGAGGGTAAGATGCTGCTCAAGGTCAGGGTCATACCAGCCTGGGCTACATGATCAGAGAGCTCCTCTATGTCTCTTTTCATGTAGTCCAGGGAGTGCCTCAGGTCATTCACACCAGCATGTACAATGACTGAGTCATATTTGTATTTGCTTTGGAGTGACCTGAGTGCTTGCGTTATGTGTCGGATCCTAGCACCCGACAGGCAGCTCACCGCTTACTGTTTGGCATATACTTCTCAGAGGTACAGGCAAACACAGGTGGACTACGGCAGACCATGTTTGGCAATGATTGCCATAACTGACAGTCCAGCTGACACAGACATCCTTCAAGGGGCCTCACAGAGACCGACACATGGTGTCAAAGTCATGGCCTCAAGCTAAGTGCCACAAACTGCATGGTGATTTCATTTTAGAAAAACTAAACACCCACATATTAACACATAAGTGGCAGCCACTTTAATACAGATGAGGTAATAGGGTATCTGGGGACTAAGGTAGATAGTGATCTCTCCTTTGTAGGCCATCTGATTACTAAAGGGTTTGCATCTAGACATACTGAGGTTATAGTGCCCCTTTACTTATCACTCATCAGTCCCATCATAGAGTATAATAACCCATTTGGGATGTACCTCAGAAGACACTTCCGACAGCTGGAAGGTCCACGAACATACCTCGCCAAGAGGATAACTGGCCTCAAACATATGTCCTATGCAACCAGACTGAATAAACTCCTGCTTTACTCAGTGGCATCTCGTTTACTCAGAGATGATCTCTGCTGGTTAACAAAGCCATGTCCAACTCAGGCTTAATGGATATGCTCCACCTATGGGAATCCATGTCACAGTGAGCCACATGCTGTAGTGAGCTAAACCTTGCCACAACAATAACTATAAGATGCTGGAAGGACAAATTCCTGTCACAGAAACTCCTCATGCTTTGGAACTACATCCCTAATTACATTATACAGAGCACCTCACTAACACACTTCAAGAGAAACCTTGAAGAGTGGATGGGGAACAGTAGATACACCCCAGGGATCCCGCCATTGGCTCTGCTCCACAGAGGGACAGTTAATTAATCAATGGGGTGGCAAAAGCTGACACATTTTGGCTAGGCTTATGAATGCCCTCAGGGAGTTATCCAAGTACCTACCTATGAACCTATGCACCTATACATACAGTATCAGCACATGTTGATAACTTAATTTACTGTTCAGGTGTTGACTTACCTTGTGCCAATAGCAGCTGCATGTGTGCAATAGTTGAGGGCTGCCTATGTTGGATGCACACAGTAAACTGCCTATACATGACAATATACAGGTAGTCTTGCGTGTGTGCCATCCATTTTTACTGTGTGTGCAGGTGGAGAAAGGTGTCAGCCCCTAGGTGCCTACACTGTCAGTGTGTGTGCTATACGTTCCCTTCTTGCCAAGGCATGGGCATACTGGGCACGCCTCTGTCTGCCTACTGGGGCTGGCTCAGAGTGTTCATGGTTTGAGTACCTCTGTGCCTGTGGGGCCCTTGGCAATGGTGGTGGGCTGTTAGGGCCTTCACCATTCTGTCCCTGCTGCACCTGTTTCTGCAGGATCATATTGTGTAGCATGGCACATATTATAATGATGTTGGCACATGTGCCTGGAGAGTACTGCAAGGCTCCACCAGATATGTCCAAGCAATGGAATCGTGATTTAAGCATCCCAAACATACGCTCTATGATGATTCTGGTTTGTGCGTGTGCCTCATTATGGCGTTCTTGCATGGATGTGTGTACATTTCTGATGGGAGTCATCATCCATGGTTCCAGTGCATTGCCAGCATCTCCCACCAGGTGGCCATATGGGATGTTCCCCCTGGCAAATACCTGATACAGCTGTGAGGCATGCCAGATGTGGGAGTCGTGATAGCTTCCAGGGCTGCCAGCACACACATCCATGATAATGCCCTGGGCATTGCACACGACCTGGAAGTTGATGGAGGGGTATCCCTTGCGGTTTATGTAGTGCCTACCCTGTTCACCAGGTGGTGACTTGATGTGTATGTGCATGTAGTCTATTGCACCCAGTACCTCTGGGTATTCTGCCACACAGTGGAAGAGACGCATATTACTGGCCAACTCCTCCTGTGCTCGGGGGAAGTATATGTGCTAATTGGCATGTAGTAACATAGCATCCAGGAACTGGTGAAGTACCCTAGATGCTGATGCCTGTGAGATCCCCATGATATCCCCAGTTGGCCTTTGAAATGTACCTGTAGCTAGTATTCTCAGGCTTACACATACCTTTGTATCCACTGGGATGGGTTCCCCTCTGTTTTTTCTGGCTCTGAGGCATGGCCGGCACAGCTCCACAAGTTGCTGTAGGGTGTCTCTGTCCACCCTGTAATGTGCTACTATCTCCAGATCATGTAGCCCTTGGTAGGTTACCCTGGGTCTGAGCACTCTTCTCCTCCTCTGATACCTGAGGTGGTTGTGAGCATTATCCTCCACACCACCTTCAGTCTCCAACACATGCTGGTGGATCAAAGCTATCACAGACCCTAACATGTACATATTAAAAGTTCCCTGTCTGTATACACCAATGTTGCAGAGTGTATGGGAATACACAAGTGTGTGTGAGGTGCTTTCACACTTTATACTATTGTGCTATGGATGTTGCTGATGTCAGTGAAGTGTGTATGAGCAATTCCAGCTGCAGGGTATCTTAATTATGGGTTTTACAATGAGTACTGCAAGTGTGGGGCCTTTAGTTTGGAGTTATGCTTACCTGCCATGATTAATCTATTGCCCTTTAATTCACTTTTATACCAGGATCCCCTCCCATTATCAGGCATGCCTCCACCTGCGTCTTTCTTGTTTTGCACTTTCCCTACCCAGTCATGTGTTGCAAAATGTGTCTTGTAGCTGATATAATGCAAATCTGCTTTGTTCTGCTGTGACACATTACTGTTTTCTTTGCAGTACAGCCCCTCCTGTTTCCTGTTCTTCAAGTAGCTGCTTGCAGCCTTGTTAGCTGTTGTTAATGGCCCACTGTAGGTTCCTAGGTGTTAATTAGTCATTTGTACTCCAGTTTCCCTGCTGCAGCATTTCCTTATTTTTTTCTTATATCCTTCCTGTTTTATCTCCAGTGTGCGCCGCACGAACCCGTTTACCGAGTTTAAGCGCATTTTCATCTCTGTTCACATGCATACTCAGTTACCTTGTATACTCTCAGCTAAGGAAAGCTATAGCCAGTTCAACACACCCCTAGCCTGCAACTTTGCTTAGCTACGGGCAAACCGGATTAGCAATGCTCCTATGTGCTTACAGCAAAGGTGACACACCCCTCTCTTGATGTCATCTTTATCTCAAGGGCACAGCTCGGTGTTATAATGCTATGCTGTGAGGTGCATCCTTACACCAGTGGGGAATCTGTGATTCACTATTACTCCTCTCATTTGCATGGCATTGCCTACTAATTCCTAGCTACCGTGCATAACACTGTCACAGCCCCTTAGCAACCCTTGCACCATAGTGTGGTGTAGCATGCCTGCCATTGACTATTATGGGGAAATCATGATATGTGTTACATTGCAGTTTTATTCTATATTTTTCTGTTTTCCTTGAGATCCTGTTTGCACGCCGCTGCCCTGTGCTTAAACTTCGCGAAAAAAAAATTAAATGTTATTTTTATATTTTATACGTGTTTTTTTTTTTTTTTTTTACCATTGGCATATATTAACAATATAATACATGTGTTTGGTCAGCTGTCATGGCTCCAATTTTATGTTTGCAAAAATGTAAACCGTTTTTTATGGTTTACATTTCTGCATGCTTACACTATGCCTGCACCACTTCCTGGATCGCTACATAACTTCATTTGCATGCTACACTGCTGCTCATGGCGTAATTAGCATACAGGGCCCGGGAGCTATGCGGGCATAGCGTACGCAGGTAGTGCACGTGGAAACAGCTTGTACCTGGCTCGTTCGTCGGCCATATTTGATGTTGGAACGCCGACGCTACGCCTGCAACTGGCGCAAGCTTCATGAATCCTGGGGAATGCCTGGAAAAACTGGAAAAAGAATAACACTATCCAAGACAGACAAAATTATCAAGAACTACAAAATAAGGCCAAAACCCAAACAAAACTAGATAAAAAAACTACTTCCTAGACATCCAAAACAAGCATTCCAGTAACCCCCAAGTTCTGGCAGGCCATCAATGTGCTCCTAAAACCCAGCAAAACCACCACCCCATCTCCCAACAACAATTCTGATAATGATAGCACAGCTTCCCGATTCAACCATCATTTCACAGAATCTATACTCACTTTATCTACCCAACTATCGAGCAATAGCTCTAAATCCAACCCAACTGTAGAACAAACTAACATACCCACCTTTACAATCTCACCTGTACCAACCTCCACAGTTAGAAAATTACTCTCTAAACTAAAACCCACAGGAAAGAGTCTTTTCTCTCACACCATTGTTAGAGAATGGAATAACCACCCCCAAAATATCTCCTCAGCACCATCCATCTCAATTTTCAAGAAGACACTTAAGTCACACCTCTTGTATTCATGGCTCTGTCCTTGCATCACATAAAAGCTTTCCTGCTCTCCTCCAAATCTTCCACCCCTCATCTCTTCACTGCTTACCTCAGCTAATTTGTACTACTCAAATACGCCCTTTCGGGGACTACTAACCTACAAACTGTCTCACACTGTGACACATCTGCAGAATAGCATACATTTTCTTGGTTGCATTCTTTTACCTTTTATGCTTTGTTCCACCAATAGCGACATCCAAGGCTTACTATCTATCTATATATATATATATATATATATATACATATATATACTAAGCTTGCTTAAGTTCAAACTGTGTACAATATATCTCCCTGACTGTATATATGCCACTGCACAGAAATTTCCTGTAATTTACTTGTGATTTTTTTGTATTTGTTGTTATGTTATGGAGCTTTTCTCCCCTGGCCTCCACTGTAAATGGACCTTGTTCCAGTCGGACTTTCTCAGTAAACAAATTAAAATAAAATAAAAATAAAACTCCCTGGACCAGCTTGTCAATACACCAATCAGGGGTGCAACTATACTGGATCTGGTCCTCACTAATATAGGAGACTGCTGCACACCCTGTACTGTAATGTCTTCCCTGGTAAGGTCAGACCACAAGATGGTCTCCTTTGAAGTGAAAATAAAACTTGGACCCCCAGTTAAACCTGGAATATTCAGGAACTACTCTAAGGCTAACTTCCTGCTATTATGTGATAATCTGGCAAAATGTCATGCCTCTATAAACCCTGAGAACACTGCTGCCTTTGCAGAACTATTCACAGAAACCCTGTACAAGCATGTTAATAGCTACATAGAGGCAGGTGTACCCACCAGGAAGAAGTACAAAACTAACAAAAAACATACAACATGGTGGAATCACAACATCAATAGGCTGTGTAACAAAAGGAAGAAAATTGTAGCAAAAATTAGGAGGTGCAGCACCCTCTCCCATATTTTTGTTAAATTTATCCACTCTCTTATCCTTGAGCTCTTTTTCCAAAATCAGTAGTTCTTTGCTAACATTGCTGTCCCTCATATTTCTTAGTTTCCTGACAAATGGCTGCCTCCTCCAAAATACATTGGTCGCTAGACCTATATGTTAATACATCAACAAAACTCATAGATGCCCTCTGTTGGGCAAGAGCCCATTGTTCTGATAAATTCTCATCTATATTAGCAACTAGTGGTTGAATCCTACCCTAAGACCCCTTGGTGAGATCCCCTTTGCTTGATATGTCTTAAACAATTTTAAATGCCAAACATTTATCCTTAATGTGTGCATACTTTTGGTTAATTTTTGAAAAATGGAAATACATACGGTATCTGGCTCATTCAAATTAGATATCTCATTTGCTCTGGTCTGGGATCCCAGTCCAAATGTCCCCAGATCATCTCTATCAGCTGAGAGACCTTGTAAGATCTTAAGATCCATAGTTTATATAACTGGTCAAAACCTGATCACCTAATAATGGTAATAAAGAAAATTCTACAGTAAATAAAAGTATTATAAATTCTCCCCAAAGAACATATATGTGTAAGCACAAACCAATAATATTGGGATACCCAAATGAAATTGGTTAAAAAATAACGTGAAAAGCCCTATATATGTTATCACAGACCAATAATGCAGGGATGCCAGAATGAGATCAAGAAATAATGTAAAAGAACATCATAGTGGGATACAGAATAATATGGTTAATTGCACTTGAATGTGCTTAATTTCCTTATATAGACTCTACTACATCAGGTCCAGTCCTAAATGTGAAAAAAGATCAAATTAAGGGGAGCAACAGTAGCCGCTGTGTATCCTCAAGGAGAAATTCCTTCCAACAATGCAGTTATCAATAAACACCAAAAACTGGCCTCCATGCAATGCTATGTTTCCCAAAGCACAAGATCGCAATTGGATAGTATATGGCAGTTAATGGCATATACCAATATATAACCCCCCAAAAAGTGAAATATCATTAATAAAGGAACCATAATAGCCCTTACACTTGCCAGAATATGTGAGCATGTTTGCCCATTACTAATATATTTGTAAGTCAATGACCCACTGATCTCCAAATCACTATATAAATATACAGCAATTGTTACTACAGTGCTACGTTCCCCTATATAAGTGAAAAAATAGGTGTGAACAATTTTATGAGACACATAAAAGACTGGATCCCAATGTAGACATGAAACGTGTCAATCATGTATATGTAAATATTATCCCAATTGGTCTTGTTGAGAAATCAACAAGTCCTGATCAGCTACACATGTGTACCACTATGATCTGTTCAAAAATCAAACTAAAATAGAAGTTAAATATTAAATATTAGCAACATGAATACTACAATACCATATTGCAAATTCGTAACTGCAAACACAACCTTGACCATTATGAACATTGGTGGCCAGGTTCTATATTAACCAATTCCCCGTACATGACTAATGTATAGAAATAAATAATAGATTGTTAATTATTCCAAAAGATCAAGCATAAGCCATATTTGGTTGAAAAAACTAGAGATCATATATCCCTGTAATCTAAGAAGTTAAACAGGTTTTAAATATTAAATGCAGGCAATACCAATTGGTAGTAGGGCATTGCTAAATAATAAATATAAACACAACTTGGACCACTACAAACTTAGTGGTCAGGATTTACCTTAAATCAACCTGCATATGTTGTTCATATATCATAATATGCCAGTCCTTTCTCCACAATGTCCAGTATAAACCGCATGCGATATAAACCATGAAAAATCACATAGAATACATTTGAAAAATTATATAATCAGATAGTCACCATGTCCGTATGTCCATATAAAATAAAGTTCAATCTTCCTGTAGAGAGGGGTTCAAGATGGTATTGTTCAGCTGTTGTTTCATGATGTAATAATTCACCAAGTGAATCAGCCAAAGTTATAACAGTTCCAAATCCAAATAAGGCCTCATGAAGAAAAAAAGCTTAATAACCCTGTGAACTCTGGAAAATTTCTCCCCGGGCCTCCGCTGCAAACAGGCTCTGTGGAACCTAGTCGGACTTTCCCGTTCAACAAATGATAAATAAAATAAAAAAATAAAATAAAAAAATAAAAATGACACAACCCCAGACAAAACAGAGCCAACCAGTAGGGAGTCAAGTTTTATATGACTTTTTATATCCTAGTTTATCAGGTCTGCTATGACTTATTTCATTGCCTTAGAAGTGAGGCTTGTCAAGCTGCTGGGTCTGTAAAACCTGGGTGTCTGTGGTGGGGCTACTTTTTTGGAGAGCATCACAACTTCTGTGAGACAGACTTTGAGTCAGTGGTAGTTCATGCTATTGGATAGCAGGACTGCAGCCCCTCCAGCAAATAAAAACAAAATTTAAGATTAAAAGGAAAAACTAAAAAAAAAAAAACCAAACATGAATACCAGACTTTCCTGGAACCCACTCATTCACACAGGAATCTGGACTGCTGGTGAACCAGTCCGGATTAGGAACACACCATTCTGCATACAGAGATCCCAGAAGTCTATGCAGTTACAACTGCATAGACTGGAAGAGATCAGACTGCAACATCTGCAGGCTGGAGCCTTCTCTCGCAGGAAGGACAGGACTTTGGCTCTTTCTCATGGGGCTTTCATTTTGAAACTGTGCTGCTGCAGTTTTGGACTGAAACTCTGCAGGTATTTGTTTATACTAACAAAGGGTATGGATATGTGTGTGTGTGTGTGTGTGTGTGTGTGTGTGTGTGTGTGTGTGTGTGTGTGTGTCCGTGTGTGCGTGCGTGCATGCGTGCGTGTGTGTGTGTTTGTGTGTGTGTGTGTGTGTGTGTGTGTGTGTGTGTGTGTGTGTGTGTGTGTGAGAGAGTGAAATGCCCCAGTAGCTAGAAAGAAGTCAGAAAATATACCTGGTAGCTAGACTGAAACCCTGTATCTTGGGAGTAGGTAGCAAGAACTTGAATTCCCTACTCACCACCACTTGTGATATTTTTGCCTCATATTTTGTTCTGTTCCTCATAAAATCTGTGTATTTTCTGGATTTTGAATTCACTAAATAATGGCAGGCATTTGAAATTCAGACTTCATATTCTTCAGAAAGTACATGGTAATACAAAGCCTTTTATTCTAGTAATTTCCTGTTTATAAGATCAATATTTGAAATGTGTCCCTATTTTTGGGACTGTATTCCCCCATTATTGGCTTTGTCCAGGTTTTTTGTGCTAGCAGGTTGAGAGGTATGGTGAGAACTGAATTAACTGAATATGTTTGGGGGCTGTATTCCCTCATTATTGGCTTTGTCTAGGTGTTTTGTGCTAAGGAGTTGAGAGCTATGGTGAAGACTGAATTCACTAAATGATAGCCATTTAAGTTTCAGTCTACCTGTCTTTCAAGAAACAGCTGATTTGGCATAGTGGTATGTTGCTCTGACTGTAGTGCACAGGGCCCTAGGTTCAAGACGTCGCAGTGAAATGCATGGTGGTAACACATCATTTTATTCTAGCAACTTTCCAAGATTATGCAAGCAATGTTTAAAATGTGTCCCTAGTTTTTGGACTTTTGTCTCCCCAATACATTTTGGCTTTTACCATATTTCTTGCGCTTCAAAGTTGAAAGATACAGTTGAATGTCGAGTGCATTTTGCAAGGAGCTGAGAGCTTGAAGAGAAGTTTAGTGCTGTTTATGCTATGTCAGCTTGCATTGTTAATAGCACAACAGGTAGTGTACTTGCTTTTAATGCAAAAGACTGTGGGTTCTACTCCCACAGTATATAGATGCATTACTGTACTGTGCTGTACTATTAAAGGGGGTGGTTGCTGCAGTCTTGAGAATGTCCTCTGGTGGAGATACCTAGTAACAATGAGCCTGTTATCAGTTTGCTACCCATTCCCTATTGCAATATTACTAGCTTATCATTTTTAATGCAGCATAGGCAATTTATTCCTCAAGAGCAATAGGCACTTTATTTGTAGATAAAACAATGAAATATAAAGTTGTGTGCTAGCAGCAACCTCTTCATTAGTTACAGATCTCTTTAATGTGGAATTATTTAGATGACTTTTACTTCTGCAGAGATTGTGCATATTTACTGATACTGGTGGATTGTAGAAGTTTGAGTAGACTTTTATGATGGAAATGTTCTGAATTGGGCAGTTTTGTCATTATTGGTGCATGAATTTTGTTTCATTGTTTACTGGAAAAATGTTCAAAACAATAAATTTAAAATGCCGTCTAACAACTGTACTGTATTATATAAGGAATATAATTTAATACAATCAGGAAGGTGTATCAAAGAACACATGTATGTTTCCTGTACAAGGGGCCTATGATTTGAAAACAGCCCGAAGTTAATCTTTATCTGCCACTGGCCAAATGTATTTTCTTTGAATGTGGGTTTTGATGCTGTTTCAATGAGTGCGAGTTTCAAGGACAGAGAAGTTTTAATACTAAGTCTATTTTCATTGTAAAACTGCATTGCTTTGTTTAGCAGATGTCTATTAATGTTTGTGCTGTAAAATGTAAAATAAAACTTTTAAATTAAATCCAAATCATCGTAGCAGTAAAGCAGTATGCACATTATAGTGTTTATGGTAAATGGGGCAAAATAGCCAACTAATGGGACATTCGAACAGCAGCAGGGGGGGAAGTTCCATTTGACCATGATTTTGTGAGGGAAGGGTGGCAAACTCAGCCTCGGCTGAACTATACCTCTCAACTGTCCAGAGTTTTGCAGAATGAGTAGATTTTTGCTTCTTATTTTTGGTTTGTTCCTCATAACATTTGTGGTTTTCTGGCAAATCACTAAATAATGACATACATTGAATTTCAGACTTCATACCCTTCAGAAAAATGCATGCTAAAGCAAGACCTGTTATTCTGTCAACTGTTTAAGACTATACAATAGCAATTGTTAGTACTGTTTGTATGTTCCCCCAATATATTTAGCCTTGCCCAGATTTCCTGCATTAAGAGGTTGAGAGGTACGAGCAAATAAATCACTTTATAGAATTTGGTATATCCAAACCTCTCAACTGTCCCTGATTTTGGCTCAAAATGTTGCTCTCCCCCTAATAACCCCTCCACAAAATGGCAAATTTGGAAGAAAACTTGGAGGGTTTACAATTAATTAATAATTGTAATAATCAGAGTAATAGATTACTTTTAATTTCAGAAATGCATGTAGATTCTCTTATTTTGTCAGCTGCTCAAGTTAACAGTAGTAATATTAAAAATGTGTCCCTTCTTTGACAGATTCCCAGCTGTATTGTGTGGCTATTTTATATTTTTGCATCACATTTTTGGTCCGTTTTTCATAAAATTATGGTTTTCTGGCAAATTAGTGGCAAATCATTAAATATTGAAGTTAGAAAATAATGACAGACATTTGAGTTTCAGATTTCATACCCTTCAGAAAATTCATACTAATGCAAGACCTACTATTCTATTATCTTTCTAAGTTTATAAGAGCAATATTTAAAAATTGTCCTTATTTTTGGGCCTTTGTCCAGCTTCTATTTATGGCTTTGTCCAGATTTCTCGCTTTGAGGTTGAGAGGTATGACAAATGTGTCAGGGCCATCACCATCAGCCAGGGACATTCCAAATTGTGACATACTTGATGCACCCCACTCCCCCATGTAGTGACTCTGGATGTGTCCAAGCAAGGCAAGAAGCAGTTATGCAGTGTAAGTGTACAGAGTATCCTCTCATCCAAAGTAGACACACAAGTACTACAGTGGCTTTTCATCTGTCCTTGATTTTGCAGAATGTTCTGGTTTTCTGTCATATTTTTATACTGTTGATTTATGCTTCTTCTTATTCAGAAAATGCATGTGTTTAAGTAGCAATGCTTTAATGATCATCAGGTAAGCTTGTCTGAGACTGTAAGATGCAAGTAAGCTTTAATAAGCATACTGTTAAAGAATTGCCAACATTGAAAGCCTTTTTGTTGTTGCCATGTAGAGAGAATATTTACATAACTAGATTGTGTATAAACCATAGCTATTGAAATGCATATGACAATATTTGTAATAAAGGACAGGATTACAGTATTTTCAGAAGCTCATTACATTTGTTGGAGACTTGCAGTCATCTTTGCAGGCTATGCCCGTAAACTAAACAGAATGCCAATCTATCATGTGTGGTCCATTACTTGTGCAGCAATCATTTAAGCAATTTATCTTGAGCTTGTTTGCTGTTTATTTTTTACTTTGATCATGTTTTCCCCATGAAACAAGTAGATAGTTGTTGTCAGATAGCACCTTTTTTGGATAAGAAACATTTTTACAAGTGGAAGTATCACAGAGATTGCTACTTTCAGCATGCTACTTGGTACTTTTATAAAGCTGAATATAAATTATAATTAGAACTGCAGTGCAAGGAGAAGTGATTTGAATTGAGTGCTGCTTGTTTTTTTTTATACTTGATTTTGACTGGCATTCCAGTAATGTGTTTAAAAAGTAATTTCTTTTTTCATGCCTCACAACCTTTTTGTTTCCATCTAGATATTAAGTAAGCTGTCATGCAGCCAATGCATTGGAATATTTTTCTAATACACTTCATTTTGTCTTGATTGGACTCTCAAAATGACAGTTTGGCACCCAGGGCCATTGATTTGAAGCCACCAGCCACCACTGATTTGAATACAAAGACAGTGAATGAGCTCAAGATGAATAGCTGTAAGAAGGGGTTCTCCTTCATGTTTAGTGTGTCTCCACAGAGGATATATTTCTTGTTTTGGAAAATATGTTTAACAAATGTGCTTTTGTGATGATAGCTAGAGGATTTGCATTGATGTCTCTGAGGTGAAATTTGCATTTAATTAATTTGCTAATATATTTGTAATATCTGCTAGATCAGAGCAGGCAGTGCCATTATGAATAAGTTCAGAGCAATGCTGGGTTTTATTTTGAAAATGTTTTTTTATGCAAGTAAAAAGGATTTGTAATTATCCTTAAATTTTCATGTCAGTCTAAGTATAAACTTAGGGAAGCCTTTGTTTTTGTGATAGTATTTTTCAGTACCTTGGATAATCTTTTCATGTTGACCTTGATTTGTGGTTCTTTACTTTTGCTATATTTTCTAATGAGTGGTTTCTGTTATTGTAATCTTTATTTATACATGTGGACCAGCAACCTGGTTTGCTCTTACCCTTCCCATTTTGTTTAGTTTTGGGAGAGACTGACAGATTTATACAGTTTTCTTGATGAGCATAAAATTTATTTGATAACTACTTTTTGGAGGTAACAACTATACCTGAACTTTTAAACTTCATATTAGAATAGTAGGACATTTCTACATTTGAAGTCTTTGGAATATTAATGTGTATTCAGGACGATCCCAATAAGTGCACAACTCCCTCGAAATGTTTAGGTTTTTATTGTGGACAACAAAATAAAAACTGAGAACCTGGTACAAGTTTGAAAAAGTTTAAGCGCTTTCACTCACTATGTGAGCTTCTTCAGAACACTATTGTACAGTGCAGATACCATTAAATATTCAAACTTGGCTCGAAAAAATCGCCTGTGACGTGTACTTAAAGATACAACTTGTGTCAAGTAGTATTCCATGAAAAAATTCCATTTGGATCAATAACCTAAGAATATTTTCTTTTTCTTTAAAACCATTTGTTGTAAAAAAATCTTTTTAAAAAAATGAGTTATGTTATATATGTTAAGAAGGTTTGTATTTGTATATAAAAAAGCGCTTAAAAAACACTATGCTAAAATGTAACTACGTATAACACTGACACTGGTATGCTTCTCATATTGCTGAACCAAGTATAAACACTAGTGAGAACTGGTAAAAATGAGTGTTCAGGAATTAATATGCTACACATTCAATATAAAAATGGAATGTAATATGTTTTACACATACGAAATAAAATATCTCGGTCCATAAGAAATCCATAAAATGTATGAACTACAATCTTTGTGTATATATTCATAATTAAACACATTTGTTGACGTTCATGTACCTATTGTCTGTCAGTTTTCCATCTCCAAAATAGGTTTACAAGAAATAAAATCATTCAAACCCGGTGGGTTTGTTGCATCTAAATACAATTGCCACCATATTTCCTTAAAATTCAACAGTTTCTTAACATCCCCTCCTTTTGGATTGCTGTATATAATATCTAATATGGCAAATTTGAATTCATGGTTAATCCCCATTTTTTCTACGTGTCTAGAAAGTGCATTGGTAGAATCTTTTTTTGTTATACTATAAATGTGGTTATATATACGCTTTCTGAAATTTCTCTCAGTCTTACCGACATAAAAACATGTACATGCCCCACACTTTGCGATATATATTACCATCTTTGTATTACAATTGCCCTTTTTTGGTTTGACGACTTGTTTGTAATCATTATAAATACACAGTTTGTTCACCTCTAGAATGTATTTACATTGATTACATGCTCCACATTTTCTAGTACCTTCCATGGAAACCCTCCTATCAATAATGTTCATGTTTTGCATGTTTTTCATACCATCTCTGGGGTTTTTTTGTAAAATTTTCTTAATATTGTCCCCCATTTTGTACACTATTCCAGGTCTACTACCTACAATTTCTTTAACATTGGCATCAGAATATAACAAATACCAAAATTTATTAACTATGTCTATTATTTTATCAGATATGGGACTATAACATAATATTAATGCCCGTTGATATCCAGATAGCTCCTTTGGGTTATTGAAATTTGAACTTCTATTATAATTAATTCGTCCTGAACCAAATAAGGGTTTGTATTTTTTGCCCCACTCATTGATCACATATTTCCCTACTTCATTCAACATTTTGATTGGGTATCCTCTGTCTTTGAATAATCCAGTTAATTAATCAATTTCATCCTTCATAATCCTGTAGTCAGATGTCATCCGTGATGCACGAATACATTGACCCTTAAATATGTTCTGCTTTAATCTAATGGGGGACAACTGTCATAGGCTAAATAGTCATTGGAAAATGTATTTTTTCTATAAATTTTGGATTTTAGTTCACCCTTGTCTTCGTATATGTAGGTGTTGAGGTATGCTATACCTTCTAAACTCTTTGAATAAGTGAATTTTAGAAAATCACTACTGTTGTTCAAAAATTCAATGAATCTATCCAATTCATCTTTGGTACCATCCCATATTAAGTGTATGTCATCCAAAAATCTTGAATAATGGAGAATGCTCTTGTACCAACGACTGGGAAAAAGAATGGTTTCTTCCCAGTCGAGCATCACCATGTTGGCAAATATGGGGGCACAAGCGGCCCCCATTGCTACACCTTTTGTCTGCCTAAAATATTCTCCTTCAAAATAAATGAAATTATTATCCAAAACCATAGACATACATTCAGTTATGAGGCAACTCTCATCCCATTCCAGTTCTGAATGTTTAAAAATACTATTAGCGAATGCATCTAATCCTGCTTGTTTAGGGATGCATGAGAATAAATCTATTACATCTATAGTGACGAAACAGTTCTCCTCCTTCCAGAAAGTTATAGGATACATACTCAAAGATTCCCACGAATCTTTGACCATATGTGGGATTTTCTTGTAAACGTGTTTTAACATGATGTCAATGTATTTACCTATGGGGTATGTTTTGGCTCGATTACCTGACACAATTGGTCTAAATGGGGGGTTACTAGTATCTTTATGTATCTTAGGTATTCCTATCAGGGTAGCCATTATAGGAAGTTTTACTCTAAGATAACTATGTATTTCTCCAGATATCCTTCCGTCTATTAAAAATTCTTCTAGATATGAGTCAATTCTCTGCTATGCAATATTTACTTCATTAATAGAAATAGTCTCATAATTACCTGATTTATGCAATATATCATGCATTTTCATGATGTATTGCATCTTGTCATATATGACTACCCCTCCCCTCTTGTCAGGTTTCATAACCCTGATTTGAGTATTCATCCTTAATGAGTCTAAGGTTTCATACTCTTGTTTGGTTAAATTATTTGAAAAAATGGATTTGTAATTATCCTTAAATTTTCATGTCAGTCTAAGTATAAACTTAGGGAAGCCTTTGTTTTTGTGATAGTATTTTTCAGTACCTTGGATAATCTTTTCATATTGACCTTGATTTGTGGTTCTTTACTTTTGCTATATTTTCTAATGAGTGGTTTCTGTTATTGTAATCTTTATTTATACATGTGTACCAGCAACCTGGTTTGCTCTTACCCTTCCCATTTTATTTAGTTTTGGGAGAGACTGACAGATTTATACAGTTTTCTTGGTGAGCATAAAATTTATTTGCATAACTACTTTTTGGAGGTAACAACTATACCTGAACTTTTAAACTTCATATTAGAATAGTAGGACATTTCTACATTTGAAGTCTTTGGAGTATGTTGATTTTGCATCTGCTGGTTTAGGAATTTTGAAAGAGAAGTTTACCAATTTGTAGTCAGAGTTGACTGAGGAAGGGTATAATAGTGGTATAATGGTTATAGATGTTATATTTGTATGGACCAGGTCAAGAACAGTTTGACCTCTAGTAATCCTTTTGAATATTTGATCCTGGGAGCTTTTGTTTATGAAACTGAGGAAGATTAAAGTATAGCCTACATTTCAGGTAAAGGTCTCCCAGTTTATTGAGCAGTAGTTAAAGTCTCCCAAGATGATAGAGTTTTTGTTTGTATTTGAAGTTCATCCAATGTATTTAAGAAATGGACATGATTTTCAGGGAGTCATTGAAGGGATCCTATAACATGCTATGTTCTGACAATTGTTTTTATTTAAAGTGAGTTGAATCTCAATAAGTTTGATGGTTCTGTCAGAACCTGACTTGAGGTAATACAGTCTTTAACAAATATGGATGCTCCATCACAGTTCCCATTTGGTCTAAAGTTGTGGTAGGCATAACACCCTGGTATAGAGGGGTGCTTACTGCACTCTTAAACCAGATCTCAGTAATAATACACACATCAATGTACGACAAATGCAGGAGGGCTTCAAGACTGGAAAATGTGTAGACTCCTAGTGTTGAGCAGTATCTCACTGATTTTATCCAGTGCTTTATTTAGTATTTTTAGGCTGGTAAATCCATTAGGTGAATCTTGGTCTGTGGGGTCAGCAAATACTTTAGCCAGTATGTGGAAACCTTGGTAAGAGAGGTACAAGCCATCCTTGGCAAAGCAACTAGGGCCATGCTGCAGTTCATCCCATGCTGTCACATTCTGGATCCCCATTAAATGATACCAGTTAATCAATCAATTGTTGAAATCAGTCCTCTTCTTGTACCTTGGCATCATTCTTGGCTAAGGTTAGATTCTGCTTAGTACCGCAGTCTTTCCGGCATTTTCTGACATGCATGGAGAGCTCAGAAATATCTCACTGATATCCCTTAGGGTTTTGGGTATCATGTCATCCAGACTGACATGGAGCACCGCCATGTTGTTCATAGGTTCACAGGTACTTACTAGGCTACTGATCTGTGAGGATCGTAAGAAGCCAAGCCTTGCATTCCATTGGTAGCTTTTAGCCTTCATATTTTACATACGAATAACCCAAAGGCATACAGAACAAGGATATTTTGGGACATCTACTTGTTGACCCTAACCATGAGTAGCAATGTTGCTAAACTGGTACTGAATTTGTAGTTTCTGATATTCATTTAAATTACAGTTGAATAAAGTATGAGAAGTACATTGCCTTACTGGAGTGGAAGACAGTTCCATTGAAGATACATACCTATCACTCCAGCATGTTGTGTTTATGTTCCAAAAGAGATTTAGATCCCTTGATGGGGTGTTCCTGCTACCATTTCACTTACAGATCTGTAATAGGTTTGACAGGATTGGGTCTGCTGAAACTTTATACATGAGGTAGAGGTTGCCTGTTATTAGCCTGTATAATACCAAAAAGAGGGACAAGGTTTTGAGACGGTCTGTGTGTTTTTTCTGATTTAGGCCCTTGATTTTTTAGTGAGAAGGCATTGTGGCTGCTCTAGTTGTGATAAATGTTTGGACAGGTGCATACTGAATGGAAATTATATTCAGTGATTGGCCTGATGAGAGCTAAGTGCAGTGGAGAGATTGCATCTTTGGAGTTGCTCACCATTTGTTTAGATATATGTTGTGTGATGAAAATGGACTCCCTTACACAGTGGATACATAGTGATCAAAGGACATTGTTCACATAGTTTCCCAGATCCATGACTATTATACTAACTTTCACAGCTACATTGTCAATGTGGTAGATACAAAGTAAGTCATGCATGTCAAAGGATATGATTATACATTTCTTGGCATTTAGTTTTAGTCCATGGTTTTGACATCAGCTATTTGTTTGCAAAGACCCTTTTGAAGGATTCTGATATCCTGTAGGGAGTTTTTGATAGCACCAAGTTTACAGTTGTCTACAAACTTGGTCAGCCATAAACTCTTAATATTTGTCTTGACCTCCAAGAAGAAAATATCAAAAAGGAGTGGTCCAAGGATTGAACTCTGAGGTACACTGCTAGTGACAGGTATTTTGGAGGAGGGAGAAACCCCCTCCATACGTTTCTGGGTTCTATTTCTGAGTCAGTTTTCTATCCAGTGAGTCACATAAGGATTTACATTTAGCTGGAAGAGTTTATCTATGATACCTGAGTGTGAGATGGTGCTGAATGCCTTTGTGAGGTCTAGATATACACTGTGTACTGATTTGCTCACATCTATTGTTCAGAAAAACTTCTTGAAGAAGTTGACCTGGTTAAGAAGGCACAATCTGCCCTTAATGGATCTGTATTTTCTTAAGTTGAGAGTTTGTAGGTTATATATGCCTCATATGCCTTTATGTATTAATTTCATCATGATCCTTTCCATAGCCTTACAAATGAGGCTGGTCAGGCTTATGAGTCTATAATTACCCTACTTTTGGGCAAGGGGGGTGACTTTTATTATCTTCCATTCACCTGACATGAAGCCTGTTTAGAGGCTGATACTAAATAACTTTTTGTAGGGTAGAGGTGAGAACAAATATTTCAGGATAACCAGTACACAGCATGATATGTTATCTGGCCCTAGAGAAGTAGTGTTCTTGGCTTTGGATAATGCCTTGAGGACTTATCCTTGAGAGATTTCAGGGTGTGCAGATGAAGGTATATGCTCTGGAAATAAAGGAGGGAAAAGAGAGAGGAGATAAGCTGAAGTCTGAACTAAATTTGTCTGTTAGTACATCAACTATATTCTCTTTGTTAGAGTATATGATATTCTTTAACTTGTGCAGGACATTGCTTCTGATCTTTCAAAAACGTTGTGGTGATGCTTTTCCTCTGTGACTGTTTTACTTCATATCTGGCAATGGCTGACTTAATCAGGGCCTGGAGCTTCTTGTTAAGTTTAGCAGGAGTGTGATTGAAAGTTAAATTTGTTTTTTTATGCAATAAGTTTTTTTTCATTTAATATAGAGCCTGTTAATACTAGGGTTCTGCCATAAGGGTTTATTTTTAAATGTGTCATTGTATTTACTTCTGAGCAGGACATATGCAACTATGCAGCTATATACATGTGCATAGAATTCAGCTGCAAAGAATTCTGCATAAGCATTCTGGTTGTCAAGATGGAAGAGGCTTTTGAATTTAGCCAGATCATTACTTAGTTTTAGCTGATTAGCTTTGCTATAACTTCTGAATACCAAGGCATTGGAAGATGCTTCCAGCTTCAGTCTTAAAGTTAATGTGACTGATGTGTTGTCTAGTCTGAACAGAAAGGAAGTTACAACTGGTGGGAAGTAAAGTTGGTCCATATTGGTAAGAACCAAGTCCAGGATGTTCTTGCCTCTGGTGGGAGTGTGGACTAACTGGGCCAGGGAGTTTGCATTGATGAAGTCCAAAAATTTCTGGGTATACATGTTTGAGAATGTATAAGTCTCCCAGTTAATGGAAGGATAGCTGAAGTCTCCGAGGAGAATGGTGTTTGGGCTAGTGCAGAGGGACACCATACTGGTTAGGTTAGAGGGATGGGTAGAGAGTGATATAGAAAGGGTTCTATAGTTAGCTATGATATGATAAGGGGTTTCTTACTAATAAGTCAGATGTGGAGAAGTTCCAGAGTAACCTTGCATAACTATGCCTCCAAAAACATTATATAGCTATATTAGTTTATTTAAGTAGTAGGTGGGTGTTGTATGTGTTTCTACATTGTCTCAGGATGCCCATTTCAACAAGGCTGGATACAGAGACAGTTGGAAAATGCTAATCCATAGTTCCAGGTGCTTACCCTTATGGACTAAAAGGGAAGTAGTGCCTATGAGGTTTGGAGTTGTTTACTGGAGGTGCTATCTGTACTATTGATTTTGCTGGACTCAACATAGCAATACAAATCTAGGAATTAATGATCCTTTGCACCTTCTCTCATCAGAAGCAAAAAGTAGCACTAATAACAAGCTGTGTCCTGAGAAGTACTGTTAACCCAGATGTTGCTGAATTTAGTACATCAGCAACAGTCTTCTCCTGATGGATACTCTGAATAAAACCTACAGCAGTTGGATGCAACAAAAATCCAAGCTGAAGAGCTTCTCACCAAAGCTGCAACCAGACCACTCAGTGAAGTCCCATACACACTGCACAGTCATATTCCAGCAGGAATCAATGTCTCTCTGCTCCTTCGCAAACCAGGAGCAAATTAGTAGTAGTATTAATACCACGCTGGCTCCTAGGAAGCAGTTGTCAGGCTTTCTGTGATTAGTAGTTTCTATCTTCTTCTTCTTTCGGCTTTTTCCCAGTTAGGGGTTGCCACAGCGGATCACCTGTCCGCTCATGATTGGCAGTGGAGTTTTACAGTGTCGAGTTGCCAGCCTGGCGCCCAACCTTCCACAGAAGGCACACACACGCACACACTCACACCTAGGGCCAATTTAGAGTGTCCAATCCACCTACAGCATGTCTTTGGGATGTGGGAGGAAACCCACGCAACTACAGGGAGGACATGCAGACTCCGCACAGAAGGCACCCCAGCCGAGAATCGAACTGGAGAACCTCTTGCTGTGAGGTGGCAATGCTAACCGCTGCACCACCATGGCTGCCCCTAATAGTCTCTATAAATATAAGAAAATAATGTCTCTCTGCTTCTTCTCTCACTAGGAGCAAAACAGAAGTACTAATTCTAAAACGATTTCTGAGATGCAACTCCTAGGCTCTTAATCTCTATAAATATAAGAAAATGATGTCTCTCTGCTTCTTCTCTCACTAGGACCAAAACAGAATTACTAATTCTAAAATGATTTCTGAGATGCAACTCCTAGGCTCTTCAGTGATTGGTAGATTAATCCCAGATGTTACAGCTCTTAAAAGTAAGATGAAAAAGGGATTAATACTCTGAATACGTCTAGTGTGCACTAATTGAATGGGATGATATGAAATAGAAACTAACACAAGCTTTAAAATTCTAAGGGGACAGCCTTCCCAGTCCTATCTTTAGTGCCCAGTAAAGTGAGCACATGAGATGAGACTGGAATACATTTACACTGCAGGTGGACAGCTTAAAAGGCAGCAAGTTTAAAAGAACAATGGGAATTGGAAGGGTAGAGAGGAAAAATCCAATGCACTGAGACATCACAGCACTTGCAGGAAAATACCTTAAATAAAAAATCCTATTTCTCAGCTCCTGCCACTTAATAGCTAGATTTTCATTCCTTTTCGATCAGTGAATTTAAAAGGAATGTTTTCTAACTGACCCTAGGGAAGAACTTTTAAAACTCCAAGAAAAAAACTTCATTGTGAAACAATAATTAAAATAAATACTTAGAGCAAAATTAAAAAAAAATTATAGAAGCATCCAAACCTTAAATGAAGAAATCCAATCCAAAATCCACTACAGTCACACACCAACACTGGTCGCACAATACTAGTCATACTTGTTTGTCTTGAAGGTCTTGAGGGCCCTAGAAGCATCAGAGGTCTTGACACCCAAAAGTCAACTCACTGTCAGAATATTCTTCATTAATTCATTTGTATTAGTACAGTGGTTTGGAGTAGTAGGTGTGAAGTGATTTTACACCCGGTAACACTTTACTCTAGGTGTGCTTGAAGGAGAGGAAGCGCTGGATTTAGTCTGAAATTTAGACTTCCAAGATCTAGGTGGCTTTGGTAAAGATTTTTTACAGCCTCAGTATAAGATTTTTTAAGGTGACTTTGTTTAGATTGTGGTGGAAGTGTGTGCACTGCTCATAATCCATGTTTTTTGTTGAAAGGAAACCTCTTGATTAGTTAAATATTAATGCCTTTCACAAACAGAATTATTTGCATTCAGAAAAAGGTTGTTGCCTGTCAACATAAGGCAATAACTACACTGTCTGATGATACCAAGCTCAGAAGCTGACAAAAGATGGGAAACCACCAGACCGACCTTTCTCTTTTGTCCAATGATTTGGAAAATGTTGTTAAGAAGTGCACATAATAACCACTATATGCACTGATTTGTGGAGGAATGTAACAAAGTGGATTATTCTTGGAAGGATTGGGACTACACTGACGTAGAATAATTACATGTAGCTAAATGAGCTAATTTTAAGGAGGAAAGCACACTCTAATTTATTAATAAGAAGTAATGAAAACTAGATTTACGGTGTCTTTGTGGTATGCACTTCTATGTGAAATAACAGGTGCTTATTGGCTAAATGGCAACAGTATAATTAAGAGCAACCTTTTAGTAGCTATAAGCTGCTTGAAGGACTAGACAGTAATCCAAGAGCACACTGCCCTTTGTCATGCAGCTGTGGGTAGCTGTGGGTACTTGTAAGTTCTACTAGTAGCACTGACTAAACATGGTCTGACAGATGTAAGAGAAAGGCGAACAGATCAAGAAGCATACATCTATACATTGCATTTTGTGACACTAACCGCAACATCACCCTAAACTCCACTAAAATACCTTATTTATAACCTTATTTATGATAATGAAAAACAGGAAGAGAAACTTCAATAGAGAACCCCTACCAATATCAACACATTATCATTCACCTCAGTAGGAAACACAAGCCTAGAACGAGTCTAGTTTCTCTTCTGCCACAAGAAAGAACAGCAATTTAAATACAAAGCAAGGTCGCTAAAGTCAGTTAGAAACTGTGCCGTGTGTATTAGAATACTCAGTGTTAAGCAAAATAAAGCAAATGTCACTTAGCTGAGGTGATCCAGTAGCACATTCAGATCCTGTCTGAACTAGTCCAGTCTAGAGCCTTATTTATGACAGTGGAAAGCAGCAAGAAGAAACTCAAAAGAGCACACCAACACACGTGTAACCATAGACGCTTAAAATGCTAAAACAAGGTCTCTCATGCATTACTTGGTTATTTGACAGAGTTCTTTTTCTGCTTGCTTTTTGGAATCTTCATGGAATACAGATGCCAAAGAAAACAAAACTGATTTGGCTTTTTGTCTTTATCTCAGAGGTTTCTATTCAAGAAAGCCACTTGAAAGCCAAACAAGTGGTTACATCCAATAAGAGCTTCTAATCATCCACAGAATGGTACAGATTGCAAATAGGTAGCTATCATCATCATCAAAATACTTTCTAAATATGAAAAAGAGTCTAGTTAAATTAGGCATTGAAGGCAAATACTGTATTTTGGAGATTTTCCCCAAAATGAATTATCTGCCTCAGTATAAGCTCCCTGCCAAATTAAATCACATTTTCCAGTCAACCAGCATAAATATTTAAATCTCTCTTAATTGTTTTGACCGGAGACTGGACTCTATAACTAAATTTTCTCGAGCTCACCACTAATATTTCACCAAGTAACTCTAATGCAGAAGCTCTTGGAAAGCTCAGGTAATTTGTAATCTGGCTAACACATGCAGAACATACTTTCCACTCTGAACAGAATTCTTATTTTATTCCCAGGTTCATACATTTTGGTCAATAATAAACTACATTCTCATGTTAGGCACTTTTTCACAGACACAAAATGTGAGAATAGTTACCAGAGTTTTCTCTGATCATTTGGCTAGTTCTAATCTGTTTATGTGAAGTCTCCTGTTTAAGTAAGCAAACAGAGACCAAATTCCTCTGATCTTTATGCCACGAGGGCCCATAAAATCACAAATGAAAGACTAAGTGAATTTCATTGCTATCCCCATGATAAAGATATACCTATTGATGTCAAGTAGAAAAGTTTTAAATCATCTGTCTGAAGTGACTTTATAATCCTGGTTTTGTATTCAACAAAAGAAAACAGACACAATGTATCTTGACAGTGAACTTAGAAAGAGCTGAAATAATGCAGGTCAGCCTCACAGAACACTAGGCTCCACTACTGATGTCATACACAGCTGATTATACAGGTTTTAATACAGAATGTGCCCTAAATACATAGAACAGGAGCAAATGCTTATACATTTACTAGCTAACTAAAAACAAGATGCTTAAAAATATACTCAATCCATATTCAAGGAAGACAGACCAATGCATAAACTCAAGGAGGTAACTATTTGAAATGTCAGGACCCACTAGAGTGGGTCCCCAAATGCAAAGACTGAATGGTTGAAAGATCGGACTTGTATACACAAAGTCCAAGATGCCATTTCTCAGAATATTCCCTTTATCTGAAGTATGGCAATCTCATAGTTGGTATATATAAGTTTAGGGGTTGTGGAGGGCTTGAACTTTCAAGATTCACTCTTCTCCTGTGTTTTGGGTCTTTTTTTTTTGTTTGTTTTTGGCACTCAGCATTTCAAGCACTGACATTTCAATAGGAAGCCACAGCAGGACTTTATCTGAAGATTTTATGCTTATCAGTTTA
Organism: Protopterus annectens; assembly: GCF_019279795.1. Taxonomy (NCBI): domain Eukaryota; kingdom Metazoa; phylum Chordata; order Ceratodontiformes; family Protopteridae; genus Protopterus; species Protopterus annectens. Next base: position 852,379,383 of record NC_056746.1, on the reverse strand, counting down.
TCTATAGTAATCTGAATTCAAACACTACAGACTCAGACATTGTGGAATATCAGAGCAATTATACCAGCTTAAACTTCTCTTCTTCTTCTTCTTTCGGCTTTTCCCGGTTAGGGTTTCGCCACAGTGGATCACCTGTCTGCTCATGATAGTGGAGTACAGTGTTGAGTTGCCAGCCTGGCGCCCAACCTTCCATAGAAGGAACACACATGCACACACTCATGCCTAGAGCCAATTTAGAGTGTCCAATCAACCTACAGCATATCTTTGGGATGTGGGAGGAAACCGGAGCACCTGGTGGAAACCCACGCGACCACAGGGAGGACATGCAGACTCCGCACACCAACTTAAACTTCTCTAAATAGATCAAAAGCTTTATCCACTCAGCAGTTCAGAAAATTGAGGTATTAGTAGCTATCTATGGTAAGAATGTGAGCAGATGTGTAGCCATCAGCTTTCTATAGCACCTTTGCAGGAAATGTTTATTTTATTTATATAGTTATCATTTATTTGTTTGATACAGTGGACTAATCCAGAAAGGATCAATTTCTGCTACTGCCCAGGCACATAACAGCAGAAATGTTATTAAAAGTTACAAATTAAACCATTCTCAAATGTGGCAAACATTTTGCACAATGATATAAATAAGTATATGGATGCAGCGCAATGAACAAAAGTCTTACATTTCATATGAAAAGGCAGTTGTAGCTAGATCAAATGACACCAGAGCAGTTCCCCAATTGGCACTCCTAGCCAACACTGAGAACAAAAAGTCCTCCGATCATGTCCTTTAATAGCTTGTGCCCCTTTGCCCCAGTCCAGTTATGACTTTCTAAAAGGGAAATATGTCAAAGGTTGCGAACTTTGCACAGTGAAGAATAACAAAAAATGTGAAATGCAAAACTATATGTACATGTACATGTACACATATAAGGTACATATACAAGGTAACAGTATTAATATAATAAATGACTGTAAATATAAAATACCTAAGTTATAGAGGGTCAGCAAAAGAGAAAATTATTACTTTGAGGATTAGAATCATACAGAGTAAGGTGGTGTCATCTGCTTAAATAAAGACCTCAGATTAGAATAAGAGACATATCATGAATGAGATGGGAAAGACTTAATTAAAAAGAACTACAATTTAAATCCCTGAGGACTACATAAAACAGGGGCAGGATGAAATATATTTTAGAATAGCTTTTCATTTGAAATGTAGTTTAACGGTTGCACTGTTGCTGACTTCAGGAGGTACTTTATCCCATACTTTTGGAGTAAGAAAAGGAAAAATTCAATTACTAGAAGCTACTGAATTTTGTGGTCTGCGGAGAAGGGGATAAAGTTGATTTAGAACTGAAGATTATGCAGTGTGATTCTAGAAGGAAGTTTGGAGGCTAGCTGAGGAGAGATGTCCTTAGCTGAAAGCCATTTAAGATGAAAGAAGGTTGTATGGTGAAGTTAGCATTTGTGACTTTGTAGAATGACCCTACTACTATATAGTTACTAAGGCTTTGTAGATCTCTGATATATTAGGTTGGCAGAATAGCAAGATAATGGTGGAATCTTTATTTCACCTGGCCAAATGATTCACATGCCACTACTGTTTGTATATTATTACTGATATCTTAGATTACAATATTACAATAAATTGGGGAATGCACGACCCTTACTTGAACTTGCCTTATATATTTTTAACTGCAAATATACAAAAATCATTACTCAAATAAGAAATCACTGCCCAGTCTCCCCTATTAAATTAGACATTAAAATGCATGCCACAACAATGGCAGAAAGTTTAGATCACTGGAGAATTATTTAAAATCTCATTTTCATTCGGGATTTGTCACAAGTTCAGCCAACATAACAACATGACTTTACAACTAATTTTGAATCACCATATAAAAAGTCAGTAATGCAGCAATAATTGTTCCAGATAGACCTTTGACAGAGAAAAAATTCCTTTTATTATAAAATGTATTAGAAACCTTACATTTTCCCTGTTTGCATAGAAGCTATCAATAAGCAGCACATTAACAATAATTATTTTTAATGGAGGGGGGGCTAGCTTGGCCAGCTTGTGTTGCTGCAAGCACACCACAGGGCTGTCTGTTATGCTCACATTTATTTAACTATTACATAGATCTTACCTTCTATTCAGTATAACAACATTTTCAGATTTATAGTATTTACTTACAATATGTGAAAACCCTTTCAACAGTCTGTGCAGATTACATGATGCTTTATATAGCAATGTCCCCGTGTGCCTATTATTCTAAGGGTAATAAATGAGTTTGCTGCAATTCCAAACTGTAAACTAAACTTGACCAAACAATGCTTATGTGCTTTAGTCATCATTATAAATCCAGTTCTCTATAGGAGAAGTAAGGACTGCAACAATTAATCATAATAAATATCTATGTATCTAATACCCAGTCAGCTCTAGTACCACCATGGCCTTGAATCTTACTTCAGCTTTAGAACAAGATACAAGAGATTATGAACTAGAGAACAAATTCAGTTTCCAGTATTAGAAACACTACTACTAAAATGAATATATTTTCTAGAATCATTTATTTCATGCATAATACCTTCCAAATTGTAGATATCAGCATTTTCCATTCAGTTAACATGATGGCAACTACCTATATCTGGAAAACAATGGTCCAATGATTCAGCTTCTACAAAATATAGAACTTAAATAAAAAGTGGATTTAAACTTTTCAGCTTGAGACTGCATTGTTTGAATAGCAAATTTATAAAGCTGGCCGAGCCTGTAAATGGTCCACTGAGATCAGTGTACTACCCTGGTAAACAAATATAAATTAATAAAACAAATAAAAGTAAAATAAAGCATTTAAGGTTGTCAGATTATCTAGTCAATGAAGAACACTGAACTCCTCATTGCTCTAAGGTGCTATTGGCATATGTCTCAAAAATCTATGTTAAAACCCAAGTATGTCCCAAGAAAACTGTCATCACTGGAAAATAATGCAATTGACATTTTCAGTTTATCAAAAAATAAAGTGTTTACTGTTGCCAGATATTAATCTTGATATGATAGTCACAACTGGGCTCTAATCAACAGATTTTTTCACTAAACAGAGTGACACAGATAACAGACAAACCTTCCAGGTTCAAGTCCACTAACAAATTTTTCTCCATCCTTAAATTCATAATCACTAACATTCCTCACAGACTATGTCACATTGCTATTGTTTCTAATTCTCAAAGTGGCAGCTGTCCCATCTCAGGAATTCATTCTTTCAAGTCTCTCAAACCCAATAAAATTATACAAACCAGATGTTTTCCCAAATAAAAGGAAGAAATTCTGTACTCTGAGCTTAATACCATTGTGCAGGAAAATGAGCTCAGCAAAGCCATCAACTTCTTCAGCACAACTCTAACCAACTCTTTCAGTAAAGTATCTTTCTTATAAATAAAATAGTTAGAGATAGTTATTTGCCCTGAATTTCCTCCATACTTAGACAATTAAAGCCTCATATTTGCTTGGAAAAAACATGGAAACATACTTCCCAGTAAAAAGTATCTCGTGGTCTCCTCTCATTAAGAAAAAAGTGTAAACTTATGATCAAGGACATCATAACAACCTATCTTTAAAACAAATAAGAATTAATCTCATAGAGATACGACTGCTGAATCCTATACAATTGCACTTTATAAGCACTTACACGAGTACATGGATCGTGCTATCCCTAACAGAACCAAGATGCTATCCTCCAAAAAAAGGAAGCCAATCTGGTGGTCCCCTGCTATAAACAAACTCTACAACAGAAGAAAGAAACTGTTGCAAAAAAGAGTAAAATCCCATGATTGGAGGAACTCCGTGGTCAGCCTCAGTAAGAAGCTGAGATCCCTCATAAAATCCTCCAAAGCTAGTTACGAAAACAAAATCGCCACGGATTCTAAAGACAACCACAAAGCATTCTATAGCTATGTCAAGAATCTCAATGGCAACACTCAGATCTGCTCTGAGTTACAGCACAATAGCACTAAATATACAGAACCAACTGATATTGCCAACATCCTCGCAGATAGGTTCAGTGCTAACTTTACCCCTCTCTCATCCCCTAAAGGGCCCATCTCTACACCGGAAGAATGCAAAGTACCTGTAATCATGGCTCCACAGGTAAAAACACACTCTTCAAGGCCAAGAACACAGCATCCATGGGACCTGACAACATCCCAGGCTGCATTCTACATGAACTACAGAACGAAATGGCACCCCACCTAACTACCATGTTCAATCATAGCCTCACCTCAGGCTTTGTGCCCACAGAATGGAGCACAGCAATGGTTATTCAACTCCTCAAAGGGGGAGCCACCATGGACCCCAGGAACTACTGCTCCATTAGCCTGATGAGCCTGGTATGCAAGGCTATGGAGTGCATCATCATGGAACTTATAAACAATGACATCGGTAATCTCCAAACCCTGGACCCTACCCAGTTCAGGTTTGGAAAAGGCAGATCATGTCTCCTAAACCTGATAGACTTCTATGAAGTGGTCACCAAAGCCATAGATGAGGGTAAGGTGGTTCACACAGCCTACCTAGATCTCGCCAAGGCTTTCAACACCATCCCCCACTCTGGAATTATAGACAAACTCACTAAACTAGGTATAAACCTGTATGTCACAAGATGGGTTGCCAACTGGCTCACTGACAGAACTCACATTGTGAAAGTAGCAGAGTCTAAATCCAACTTCAGACCAGTGACAAGTGGAGTACCACAGGGTTCAGTCCTAGGTCCTCTCCTGTTTGGTATCTACTTCTCTGAAGTACAGGCTAACACAGAAGGTCTTTGGCTAACAAAGTTCGCAGATGACTGCAAACTTGGAGCCATAATCAAAACTCCCAAAGATGTGGACATCCTACAAAAGGGCCTCACTGAGACAGATGCCTGGTTTCAAAGCCATGGCCTCAAGCTCAATGCCAAAAAGTGCATTGTCATCCCTTTTGGTAAAAACTTTGTACCCATGAGCTACCACATAGGCGGTAGTCTACTTAACACCGAAAGTGTGATAAGAGACCTTGGGACACAGGTGGACAGAAGTCTCTCCTTTGATAATCACATTGCCACAGTAGTCAGAAAATCCTTCTACATGGCACACCTCATCATTAAGGTTTCTCATCCAGGAAAAAAGAGGTCATTGTTCCCCTCTACTCATCACTCATTAGACCCATTATAGAGTACAACACCCCTTTTGGGATGTACCTAACAAGACATCTACAACAACTGGAACGGCCACAGAAATATCTCACAAAGAAGATTACTGGCCTCAAACAGATGCCCTATGCAGACTGTCTCAAAAAACTCCAGCTTTACTCTGTCACATATTGACTACTCAGAGGCGATCTCTGCCTAACATACAAAGCTATGTCAAACCCAGAGCTGTTGGACATGCTCCACGTAAAGAAATCCCAGTCCCTCCGAGCTACACGGTCTAGGGACCTAATCCATGTCACCACAATAAACAGAACATGCTGGAGGGATAGAGTCCTGTCCCAGAGACTTCCCATACTCTGGAACAAACTACCTATCTATATCAAACATAGATCCTCATTAGCACTCTTCAAGAAAAATCTTGATGATTGGATGGGAGATAGGAAATTTACCCTGGGAATCACTTCTGTGGCTCTGCTTGACAGGGGCACAGGAAAATCATTTTCTTGGGTGGCAAAAGCCAGGGTACCGTTTGGCTAGGCTTATATAGGCCCTAGGGCCAATAGCCTAGTACCTACCTATGAACCTATGAACCTATTCAATCCTAAAGGGTTCTAACAACCATTAAAGAAATTGCTAACTCCCACCAACATACACCTTCAAGAAAATGCATTATAATAAGCAACAAAATGCTGCAACAATTCAGAGTGTATTACTAACATCCCATCTTGTACACCTGTTTAACCCTCAGTAGGGCAGCCCTCCATCTCTAGAAGTCAAACCACCTCAGAAAACTTTCTTTCTATTTTTACTTTAAACAGATCACTGCAAAATCAGTTAAGGATCTTCTCTAAAGAGAAGAACAAAAATTAGCAGCAAAGGAAGAGAACCACAGGTGCTAAATCCAGTAAAATGCCGTTCATTGGTAAGTGCTTTTTGTACAGATAATCAGTTTTCCTATAAGCCACATTTACTTCATTTAAAGAAGCTTCACTATAAGTCTCACTACACAAAACTTGAAACATTCTTTGTACATAATCGTCCCATTGCATAACTACTATCCCACTCCCCCCTTGTCAGGCTGCATATATTTTATGTCATGGTCGGTACACAATTCCAAAAATGTTTAAATTTGCAGTATTACAGCAGATACAAAGTGAAGCTCATGGGGGCCCATGGAAGCTATATTTAGAAGAGAAAGAGGTATGGTGGCAGATTTATTTGAATGCTAGTTGTCCACCAGGATTAAATGATATGGTGTCCATTTCTAGCTTGCTTAAATTAAAAGCCTATGATAGATAGAATTACATTCTTTAGCAGTAGAAATGTTGTGTAACGTATAAATTTAAATGGTAGATGGATGTAATGCAACATTAATGGTGATGTGAATGTCTCTTTAAGGAACATGCATTTTTTAAAACTTGTAGGTTCCTGTTTTTTTAAACTTGTAGGTTCCTGAATTTTCAAATGTTTCAAATGAATCATACGGGGGTGTTTACTTGATGTCATTGACTGCTGGTAGTTATGACACTGGTATAAATGGCTGGTCATGGCTGGGCATGTTTGTAAAATGGTGTCTGAAGAAGTTTGGTGATTTTAAACCTGATGAAAGCACTTACCAATAAATAGTATTTTACTGGATTTAGCACCTGTAATTCTCTTTCTTTGCTTCTAATGTTTGTTCTTCTGGTTGGTGAAATTTTGCTTTTTCCTGGCTGATCTTCTCTAAATATTCAAGAAGAAACACAACCCCAACCTTAATGCACTGCAGCCCTTCTTCCTAAAACATGGCTAACATTTGGTTTCAAAACTTCTAGCCCATATTTTCAATCTTCCCATTTTACTTTAACCATGCTTTAATAGCCCTACTACCTAAACCAAATCCCCAATAAGCCAGAAAACTTCAAACTGATCTCAATCACCTGCCCCTAAACAAAATTATTTGAGTGATTAGTTTACAGCCAAATTACTAAATATATAAACACATACGAGTCACTCATAGAAGCACAAAATGGTATTCGTTAAAGGCATAACACTATGACAGCTCTTATAATCAAGGAAGATCTTTATGCAGGAGCATTTTTGACCTTTAAAGGGCTTTTGAGGGTACATCCTACCTCTTGGAAAAACTTGAAAAAATAGGCTTTAAGACTAATGTTATTAAGTGATTCTCAAGTTACCTATCTAACTGGGCCTTTACCTTATTAAACGACAGACAGATCTCCACTATTGGATCCTTCTTCCTTGGCTGTCGCATGGATCAATACATGGAACAATTTTTGCATTAGTTTTCATCAATGACATAAACAGTGTCATACCCTCCAACTCATTTGTTGAATGTACTGGCAATACCTTTCTTTTTCACTCATCTCCTGCAGTAAAACAAATTGAACAAACTCACCAAAATTACTTCACCTTTATGCTTAATTATTTCCTTGACAATAAACTTCCATTAAACCCTTAGGATCTGTGGTTATGTGGCCTACTTCATTTGACCTAAATTTCATTTGACTGAAACCCATTTGATCGACACCCAATTTACCTAAATTTCATTTGACCTAAAACTCATTTGACTGACACCCATTTCACCGACAAGTAAGACATAGACTTGTTGTGGGTTTTCCTTCACCTGTGACTTCTTTGTGATAAAAAGAATTTTGTAACTTATAGTGCTGAGTGTTAGAATTCCAATTGTCATATAGAAAGTAGTGTTGTAGTGTTTCTAAATGTGGGTGTTTCTATTTACATTTTTATGTGAAGTATCTAAAGTACTTTGGCAATGTTTTGTGCGTTCTCAGCAATAGTGGCAGTGTGCAGAGTACTGTAAGGCAAGTTAAAGGTATATTCCCTTTTCCCCACTGTAGTGTGACCCTGGAGTAAGTATATATAATTCTGGGGGGAGTGTGGGAGGGGAAGCCCCCCACCTAGTTTGATTGTACATTGTCTTGTTTCTGTTATGAGGGTTAGTAAGTAGTTTTTAAGTTCTGGAAAGGGTTAGTTATTGGTGTTCTAAGTGTGCTTGTCTATGGTTTAAGATTTAATATTTTGCAATTCAGTATTGTAAGATGTCAATGAAATGTGTGTCAGTCAGATGAGTTTTAGGTCAAATGAAACTTAGGTCAGTTGGGTGTCAGTCAAATTAAATTTAGGACAAGTGAAGTAGACCCATGGTTATGCTATTTGGCTCTAGAAAAAAGTAAACACAAACAATTCCATCAACATAGTTGACACAAATGTAGCCATAATTCCACAATAGACAACCTACCATTATTTTGGGCTACAACTATACTCATCTCTTAATATCTCCCATCATACTTAATAAAACATTGCAAAAGTCCTCTCACAGCTAAAAGCATGCTACACTATATTCAACCATCGCACTCCTGAGGCAAAGACTGCCTTAGCTAAGGGTCTCATTATTCTAAGATTAGAATATGGCCTATGCCTCCTCACTCCAGACTCATCACACAGTTCAAATTTGCTGCTGATCAACATCAAGGAAATTTTCAGTGCTTATCTAAGCAATCCTTTCTTGGTATGTGATTGACTGTGCATTAGCCTGGCAACAGAAGTTTTTATTTGAATGTATATTTTATTTTTACCACTCTTTTCCACTATTTATAGGAAGGAAGAGATAACTTGTAGACAAGAAGATTTACTTTGGTTTATATTTTGTTGTTTTACCTGTAGTTTTCATTGTTTGTTTTTAGAGAGGTATAGGTTTTAGAGAGTCAAGATCTAGTCATCATAAGGGGCCAAGTCAGCTATAACATCACACATACTGCAGAAAGGACAGTCTAGAGCTCATCTATACAATCCTGTCTTCAGTGTGACTGCAAGTGTTGGTGAGCAGAAGCTACTGTGTGCATTTGTGCACAATGTAAAGGAATTCCAAATTTGTATGACTTTCACAACTTATCAGTGCAACATGTTTGCTGTACTTCATTTTATATTTTCCATATAAGTTGATTAAAAATCTCTATGCATTCTGTGGAAACTGATTTTGATTATTCTTTTCTTTTAGCTGAATAAGGAACATGAACATCTCATTAATTATTTGCTAAAGCACAAGTATTTTGTACAGTGTGCTAAATGTTATGTATATTTAAAGAAATGCCTGATAACACTGGTGATCTGTCTTCCTCATATCAAAACTTGGATGATTTGCTTGCCATTATTAATAGTAAATCTAGACTTACTGATGCCGATTGTACTTGTGTGCAATTGGCAAAACTTGGAGAACTGTTGTTACATATATTAATGATTGGACTTAGGAGATAAATAACATTAGGCAAAGAGCAAACAGAACACAGAAAAGGAAATGTCTATTGTCTGAAAAATCACTCAATCCTGATCGAACAAGATAATATCACTGACAACTTTGAAATTCTGGATACAAGTATTCAGTAATCTAAGGATTCAGAGTCTATAGAAGAAAATGAAAAAGAAAGAAAGGAAAAAGTTCACATTAAATAACAAGAAAGAAAAAAGAATCTGATAGATGTCTGTAAAGCAAAGAGAATACATATTAAAAGGACACTGCTTTGTTGTGTAACGCACAGGTTACGGGCAATGATAACATGTTTCTATCAGAAAACTTTCAGTCTACAAAAAAGCATCATTTTTCCAAAACAGAAAAGAGGCAAGGGGCAGGTGAATAGGAAAAAATCAAAACTGAATGTAGAAGGAATGAAGGACATTACTGTAAGGAAAAAGTGGAGAAAGACAGATGTTGACTACATGGCTCAAGCTGTGGATGTACAAAGACAGCTGGATGCTTGCAAATGTAATACACAATGAAAACAGTGAGATTAAAAAGACTAATGGTGATGAAGATCATTCCTTTGTAACAATTGATAGAGCAGATATTACTGTTTGTTTGTTTGTTTGTGTCTTTCGGCTTTTTCCCGGTTAGGGGTTGCCACAAATTATGGCAGTAGAACAAAAGAGCAATAAAAGAAAGTCATATGGAACAAAGGATCATTTGTTGTTAAGTAAAGTCATAGTGGGGAACTGTAAAAAGGGGAAGAATCTAAGTATGGCATGGATTGACTACAAAAAAGCATTTGATAGTATCCCGCATTCATGGATAAAAGAGTGCTTAAAAATGTATAAGATGAACAAAATGAACTGGCACTCATAGATAAAAGAGTACTTAAAAATGTATAAGATGAACAAAATGAACTGGCACCTCACCTAAGTGTCATGTTTAATCATAGCCTCATCTCAGGCTTCGTGCCCACTGAGTGGCGCACAGCTGCAGTTATCCCACTCCACAAGGGGGGATCCACCTTGGATCCCGGGAACTGCCATTGCATCAGTCTGACGAGCCTGGTCTGCGGGGGCATGGAATGCCTTATCATGGAACTTATGGATGGGGACATTGGCAGCCTTCAAGCATAGGACCCCACCCAGTTTGAGTTTGTGAAGGGCTGATCTTGTCTCCTGATCCTGATTGACTTTTTCAAATCAGTCTCCAGAGCTGTGGATGAGGGTGAGGTGCTTCACACAATCTATCTGGGCCTCACCAGGGCCTTCAACACCATCCCCCACTCTGGAATCATGGATAAGCTTGCTAGGCTGGGCCCCTGCATCACTTGATGGGTTGCTGGCTGGCTTACTGACAGAACCCACACTGTAAAAGTAGCCGATTCCAAATCCAGCTCCAGACAAGTGACAGGTGGGGTACCTCAGGGTTCATTCCTGGGACTGCTCTTATTTGGTGTCTGCTTTTCTGGGGTACAAGCCAGCACTGGGGGACTCTGGCTGGCAGGGTTCGCAGGTGACTACAAACTGGGAGCCATTGTTGAATCCCCAAATTATGTGGATATTCTACAAAGGGGCCTTGCAGAGGCAGATGCTTGGTGCCAAGAGCCATGGGCTCAAGCTTGGTGCCGGGAAGTGTATGGTTATCCCCTTTGGGAAAAGCAGTGTGCCCATGAATTACCACATGAGTGGCAGTGCACTTCAGACTGAAAGTGTGATGAGATACTTAGCGACACAGGTGGACATTGGCCTCACCTTCGATGGCCACATCGCCACAGTGGTCAGGAAGTCCTTCTGTGTGGCACACCTCATCACTAGGGGCTTTTCATCTGGAGGAAGGGAGGTCATTGTCCCACTATACTCATTCCTCCTTGGACCCATTGTGGAGTGCGGCGCCCCATTTGGTGTGTGCTTCGCATGACATCTGCAGGGGCTGGAGGGGCCACAGAGGTGCCTCACTAGGAGAATCATGAGCCTAGAGCAGATGTCCTGGGCTGACTGTCTGGAAACACTCTGGCCATGCTCTGTGGCATGTCATCTGCTCAGAGGCAATCTCTGCTTGGCATGCAGGGCCATGTCGGGCCCTGAGCTGTTGGGCATGCTCCACTTAAGGAAATCCCGGTCCCTCAGAGCCACACGCTCCAGGGATCTAAACCTTGTCATCACAGTGAACGGAACATGCTGGAGGGATGGGTTCATGCCCAGAGACTCCCCATACTCTGGAATAGACTGCATATGCATGTTGAGCAGAGTGCCTCCTTGGCCCTCTTTGGGGGGAACCTTGATGATTGGATGGGAGATGGTAAGTTCACCCCGGTGATCACGTTGGTCGCCCTGCTAGACAGGGGTCCAGGAAACTAAATATTGTGGGAAGAAATATCCAGGGAATTGTTATGGCTAGGCTTGTATAGGCCCTAGGGCTGATAGCCTAGTACCAACCTATAAACCTATGAACCTATAAAGATTCTTCAGATCTGGTCAGAAAGAATATTCCTGTAACTGGAGATTCAATTATTTGAGGAAATGGTACGTAAATTTGCAGAGAAGATAATGAATATCAAATAGTGTTATGTTTGCCAGGAGCAAAAATAAAAGATGTGAGACAGGTCTTAGAATGCCTTAATGTAAGGCAGTATGGATCTATTTTTATTTATATTGATACAAATGATCTCATCCACAAGGACTCTCTGAATGTTTAGTGAATTTACAGTCCCCTTAGATAGCATAGCTTTTACATGTATTGGGACATATTTTTCACAAATCACATATAGAAAAGAGGCTTGGGTCATCGTGAATGACAAGGTTTTTTGGATAAATACCAGGGGCGGCTCGTGGCATCAGACTGCCGGACTGCAGCCCCCTCAAGAAAAAACAGAAAAAGTACATTTTTGCATAGTAGTGAACTAGTGACGCAGTGTATTATTTATTTATTTATTTTTGTTTACTGTGTCTCCGCTCCGCAACTCGGCAGGTTCCTTCCTGCCTCGGCAAGTACGCGCATGTGCACTTTAACCGCCGCAGGTTGCGGTGGTTTTAAATAAAGACTTTTTTTTTTTTTTTTTTTTTTTTTGTTGCAGCCCGGTGAGGGAATGAAGGCATCAGTGTGATGCCCAGCAGTCTATGCAGTTCCAAACCACATAGAATTGTAAGGGGTTTGGACTGTGATGTCCGCAGGCACGTACATGACATGCTTGGGCTAAATGCTGTTGATTGGTTGTTGCTCTCTTCCCGGGCTTTATGTGCTGGGAAAAGAGCAAGAATCAAACAGTTTCAGTTGTGGACTGATTCGTGACTGAGTGTGAGTCAATCTCAACTCAAGGGAAGGAAGGATTTACCTATATAGGGTCCGGTTCACTAAGGTAATACTAGAGAATGCTGAGAAAATGTATTAAGTGACAAAACAGTGTTAACAGTTAATCAAGGGGGAAAGCTAGTATGAAAAATAAAGTGAAGGCCAAGTATGTGAAGAATAGAGATTTTTATGCAAAAATTATTAAAACACTTGCTGAAACTCTTAAGTTTTGAGAACTTTATTTATAGTTTAAGAAAAAAAAAACAACTAAAGAAAAAATGTAAACATATTTTGAATGATGTGAAAATAAGGATTTGAGGGGAGAAAGCAGTGAAAATATCCCCCTCGGTCCTGACCAGATGGGATTTTTTTTATTAAACTAAGGAGAACGTGTATATCTTTTCCACAGGGAAGCACTACAAAGGCAGTTTCTAAGTGTTCACTGGCTGGAAGTAATTCCTTTGTTTTAAGAATTCCCATTTTCCTCACATTTTTGAAACAATGGAACTGGTATGTTTAGGTTTTCTGGATGTGTGAGACTTGCCCCTCTATGAGAGAGTACAGGTTTGGTTTTCCCCATGTAAGAAACAACTAGTTTTAGGCTTTTCATTGCACCGGGATTCTGACAAGTTGATTCAGGAAAATTCTGTCTTCAGTGCGTTAGAACTTGAAGGAACTAGTTCAGTTTAATTATTAATACTTAACATTTGTGACTCATTGTACAGTATCTGTTTCCTTCTACCAGACCTCTCAACTGGCCTTATTTTCGCTTTTCAGCCCAATTTACACCTGTGTATGATGTACCTATTTTTGAAAGTATGTCCCTATTTTCAAGCTTCACACACAACACCCCCCCATGACATTTGATTTCTGAAGCTGTCTAGTACTCAGAAAACCCAACAACATGATCGATATACTAATGGCACCACTAACCATCTGAGTGACGCCTCCAGGTGCATCTGCAGTTACCCCCTACTGCTCCTCTAGGTGTCAAATATTACTTGTTCATACTTGCATATATAATTCCAAAACCACACTACATACAAGGTATCACAATATTTTATCTTGAAGCATACATGATGAAAAACACAATTGTACTGATATTTGACCTCTGTCAACGAGTATTTATTAGAATTGTAAGGTGATAACTTCATTTTTAAAGGCTTAGGCCACACCCACTAGGGGTTAAAGGTACACACTCAAAAGACTTGTACTGGAGGGAAAGAAAGAGGGCCTACTTACATCCGCCTTTTTCAACAGCATACCAGGTCACTGAAGGAGCTGATCGGTGGTGTTCTCATTTGGGCTGAGCTGATTGCTGGTTGGAGGTCGCTGATCTAGTTGTTTACTTTGGCTGGTAGGAATGTGTGTGAAGGAGCTGATCGCTGGTTTAGCTTGGCTGGTAGGAGTGTGTGTCAGTGTGTGTGTGTGTGTGTGTGTAATGCCCCAGTTACTATATACTGGTGGCTAGGGAGAACAAATGGTGGTGGGTAGAGATACCCAGGCTTGAACCCTGTACCTTGTATGCAGGTGTTAAGGACCTGAATTCCCTACCCACCATCATTTATAAAAAAAAAATTGCAGAGTTTTGCCTCATATTTGATCTGGTCTGTTCCTCATAATATCTGTGGTTTCTAAATGTTGCAGTGCTTAATATTTGATGGGGCAGTGGTAGCATTGTTGCCTCACAGCTGCATGTTCTTAGGTTTGATTCTTTGCTGGGGTGCCTTCTGTGTGGGGTCTGCATCTTCTCCCGGTGTTTGTGTGGGTTTGCTTTTGTGTCCTCCCATGTTACAAAGACATGTCTGCATTATTTCTTCCTGGGCCTCTGCTGAAAATTGTTTTTTTGTTCCAAGTCAGATTGTCCTGATTAACAAATGTTAAATAAAATTGACAGGCATTTGAATTTCAGACTTCAGGTTTCTGAATGTTTAATTCCTTACATATTTGATGGTGCAGTGGTAGCATTGTTGTCTCACAGCTATAGGTTTTCTGGTTTGATTCTTGGCTGAGGTGCCTTCTGTGTGGAGTCTGCATCTCATTCCTGTGTTTGTGTGGATTTGCTCTGGTGTCCTGCCATTTTACAAAGACATGTCTGCAGTATTTCTCCATGGGCCTCTGCTGAAAATTGTTTTTGTTCCATCAGAAGTAAAATTGACAGGCATTTGAATTTCAGACTTCATATTCTTCAGAAAATCCATAGTAACACAACCTTTTATTGTAGCAATTTTCTAAGTTTATAAGATGAATATTTGAAATGTATCCTTATTTTTTTAACTGTATTACCCCATTATTGGCTTTGTCCAGGTTTTTTGTGCTAAGGTTGACAACTGTGGCAAGAACTGAATTCACTGAATATGTCTGAGGGCTGTATTCCCTCATTACTGCGTTTGTCCAGGTGTTTTGTACTAAGAGGTTGACAGCTATGGTGAGAACTGAATTCATTAAATGATAGCCATTTAAGTTTCAGTCTTCCTCTCTTTCACAAAGCAGCTGATTTGGCGTAGTGGTATGTTGCTCTGACTGTTTTGCACAGGGACCTTGGCAGTAAAATGTATGGTGGTAACAGCATTTTCTTTCACAAAGCAGGTGATTTGGCATAGTGGTATGTTGCTCTGACTCTTTTGCACAGGGACCTTGGCAGTAAAATGTATGGTGGTAACACAGCATTTTATTCTAGCAACTTTCCAAGATTATACAAGCAATGTTTAATGTGTCCCTGGTTTTTGGCCTGCCTTTTGACCCCCCCCCCCTATAAATTTGGCTTTTTCCAGATTTCTTGTGCTGCGAAGTTGAGATGCAGTTGAGTATTGAGTAGATTTTACAAGGAGCTGAGAGCTGCAGGTGAAGAGAAGTTTAGTGCTGCTTATGCTAAGTCAGCAATACCACTATGCCAACTTGTGTACTTGCTTTTGATGCAGAAGGTTGTTGGTTCTACTCCCACAAGGGGTGAATGCTGCTGTACTGAAAAAGTTAAGATACTAACTATGAGCCTGTTATCAGTTTGCCATCCATTTCCTATTGCAATATTACTAGCTTATCATTTTTAATGTAATGTAGGCAATTTATTCCTCAGGGGCATCAGACACTTTATTTTTCGATGAAACCATGAAATATAAAGGTGCTTGCTAGCAGCAACCTCTTCATTAGTTACAAATTTTTTAATGTGGAATTATTTAGATGACTTTTTTTACTTCAGAGATTGTGAATATTTACTGATAATGGTGGACTGTATAATTGTGCATATTTACTGATAATGGTGGACTGTAGAAGTTTGAGTAGACTTCTATGATGGAAATGTTCTGAATTGGGCAGTTTTGTCATTATTGGTGCATGCGTTTTGTTTCATTGTTTACTGGAAAAATGTTCAAAACAATAGGAAGGTGTATCAAAAAGCACATGTATGTTTCATATGCAAGGGGCCTATGATTTGAAAACAGCCCAGAATTAATCTTTATCTGCCACTGGTAAAATGTATTTTCTTTGAATGTGGGGAATGTGGGTTTTAATGCTGTTTCAATGAATGTGAGTTTCAAGGGCAGAAAAGTTTTAATGCTAAGTTTGTTTAGCAGATGTCTTAGTGTTTGTGCTGTAAAATGCAAAATAAAACTTTCAAATGAAGTCCAAATCATCATAGAAGTAAATCAGTATGCACATTAGTGTTTATGGTAAATGGAGTGAAATAGCCAAGTAATGGATCATTGGAATGGCTGTAGGGGGAGGCTCCTTTCGACCATGATTTTGTGAGGGGGAAGGGCAGCAAACTTAGACAGCCCCAGCTGAACTATACCTCTCAACTGTCCAGATTTTCAAAGAATGAATAGATTTTTGCTTCTTATTTTTGGTTTGTTCCTCATAAAATTTGTGGTTTTCTGGCAAATCATTTAGGAATTAAGTCACTAATGACACACTGAGTTTCAGACTTCATAACCTTCAGAAAAATGCATGCTAAAGTAAGACCTGTTGTTCTATCATCTGTCTCTGTTTATACTAGAGCAATTTTTAGCACTGTTTATATGTTTCCCCAATATATTTGGCCTTGTCCAGATTTATTGCATTAACAGGTTGAGAGGTACATGCAAATAAATTGCTTTATAGAATTAGGCATAGCCAAACCTCTCAAATGTCTCTGATTTTGGCTCAAATAATAATCCCTCCGCAAAACAGCAATTTTGGAAGAAAACATGGAGGGTTTACAATTAAGAAATAACTGTAATAATTAGAGTTATAGATTATTTTTATTTCAGAAATGCATGTAGATTCTTTTATTTTGTCAGCTGCTCAAGTTAGCAGTGCTAATATTAAAGTGTCCCTTCTTTGATAGGTTTCCAGCTGTATTATGTGGCTATTTTATATTTTTACATCACATTTTTAGTCCATTTTTCATAAAATTGTGTTTTTTTTTTGGCAAATTAGTGACAAATCATTAAAGACTGAAGTTAGAAAATAATGACAGACATTTGAGTTTCAGATTTCATACCATTCAGAAAATTCATACTAATGCAAAATCTATTCTATTATCTTTCTAAGTTTATAAGAGCAATATTTTTAAAAATTGTCCTTATTTTTGGGCCTTTGTCCCACTTCTTTGTATGGCTTTGTCCAGATTTCTTGCTCTGAGGTTGAGAGGTATGACAAATGTGTCAGGGTCATCACAGTCAGCCAGAGATATTTCAAATTGTGACATACTTGTTGCACCCCACTCCCTCATGTAGTGACTCTGGATGTGTTGAAACAAGGCAAGGAGTAGTTATGCAGTATAAATGTGTAGAGTATCCCCCCATCCAAGGTAGACACAAGTACTAGAGTGGTTTTTCATCTGTCCTTGATTTTTGCAGAATGGTCTGGTTTCTGTCATATTTTTTTGTACTGTTGATTTATGCTTATTACTCAAAGTGCCTGTTGCTCTGTGTTTAAGTAGCAATACTTAATGACCATCAGGTAAGCTTGGCTGAGATTGTAAGATGCAAGTAAGATTTAATAAGCATACTGTTAAAGAATTGCCAACATTGAAAGCCTTTCTGTTGTTGCCATGTAGAGAATACTTAACTAGATAATGTATAAGCCTTGGGTATTGAAATGCATATGACGGTATTTGTAATAAAAGGCAGGATTACATTATTTTAAGAAGCTCATTACACTTGGAGACTTCCAGTAATTTCTGCAGGCTTTACCTGTAAACTAAACAGAATACCAGTCGTGTGGTCCATAACCTGTACAGTAATCCTTTTAAGCAATGTATCTTGAGCTTATTTCTTGTTTGCTTTTCATTTTTTACTTTGATCACGTTTTCCTCATGAAACAAGTAGATAGTTGTCCGGCAGCAGGTCTTTTCTTGGATAAGGAACATGTTTACAAGTGGGGGCATCAGAGATTTCTACTTTCAGCATGTTACTTGGTACTTTAATAAAACTGAATATAAATTATAATTAGAACTGCAGTGCAAGAAGTGGTTTGAGTTGAGTGCTGCTTGTTTTTGTTGTACTTGATTTTGACTGGCATTCCATTAATGTATTTAAAAAAGTAATTTATTTTTTCATACCTCACAACCTTTTTGTTTCCATCTAGATATTAAGTAAGCTGTCATGCAGCCAATGCATTGAAATATTTTTATTCTTCTGCACTTCATTTTGTCTTGATTGGACTCTCATAATGACGGTTTTGCACCCACGGCAGTGTATTTAGCTAGTTTTTGTGGTTTTGAGCATAGCTCCTCCCCTTTCTAGTTGACCACACCCTGTCCCAATGGCCACACCCATTCAGCTGTCTCCTGCAGTCCCCCTTTGATTTGAAGTCACCAGCTGCCACTGATAAATACCTACATAAAAAAATTGCTTCATTTTGGGCACGTATTCAGACAGGATGAGTACAATTGTCAAGACCAGGGAGAAGATTTTTTGCAGCAGATATTTTGCAATATTTGACAAACACAAGGAAGGATTTTTTCCAGGTTGAAAATTTAACAGTTAACAGATAGCAACATCTGATGCATCTCTGATGGTTATTAATGCTAGGAGCATTAATAATGAGCTGGATTCAATAAAGCCTACACTAAGTGTACACTGTTCTGAGGAACAGACAACACAGACATAACACACACCTTCTTCCTCCCAATTTTAGTTTTCCTACTGATATTTTTGCTGCTTTAAATACTGACAGGGATTCATAAAGGTTACCACAAAGTGTAGACTACATGTACACTTACCGTAATCTTTCTGAGTTACTAGAAAACACAAAAATGAGATAAGAATTATATTGAATTAAGTGTACACTTAATGTAGACTTCATTGAATCCAGGGGAATATTTTTTATTGGAAAAGTTTCTATGTTCCCACAAGACTGATGTTGTTATTGTTTGTGAAACATGGTTAAAGAACAATACCTGACAACCAGTTCTGTTAGGATATAAATGTTTTTAATGTAACAGACAGTCTAACAAAAAAATCAAGTGGATGTATTATGATGTGGATGAAAGATAGTTATGAGACCTGTGATTATTACATGTTCAGTGATAACACCAATACTTTAAATTCTGTAAGTGTGACAATAAAGACAACCCTGGAACATATACAATTGTTGGAGTATATAGACCACCAAAGTCAAGTGCTGATGACCTAGAGGAATTCATACATTTCTTGCATGAAACACAGGAGACAAGAATAATAGTGGCCAGAGACTGGGCAGACTGGAATAATATTGATTCAGCATTAGTAAGGAAATTATTCAGAACATATTTTCAAGAACAACATATGTTTCATATTGTAAAAAAGCCTACCAGGGAACAGAACATAGCAGACATTGTTTGTGTTCCTAAAGATATTACTATTACTTCGTGTCAAGTTTTACCATCACTGATGAACAGTGATAATGGGGTTATAAAGATTAATCTGTTGCTAGATAATTCTACAAAACTGAAATCTAAACCAATGCACAGCAGATTAATAACAGATTATATGGTACCAAAACAGTCACTATGTAAAACGAATTGGAGTGAGGCATTCAGTGGAAATACTTTTGAAAAAGAAATTGAAAGCAAAAAAAAAAAATCAAAATATGTTTAACATGATGATCTAGGCACACAATGTCAGGAGGAGATATTGCCATAAGAAAAGGATACCTGATTAAGGTGAGAGACAAAAATATAAGAAACGGAGAAGAGGTCAAACTACAACTCTGAAAACTGAAATAAACAAGCAGCCGGACAGACAAATTAAACATAGTATGAGACAAGATCATGAAATATTTGACAACATTTTATATAAAGATATTGATTATAATAGGAAATCATTTCATATCTACGTAAGATGTGGAAGCAGTAAAGAAATGCAAATTGATAAACTCTGTGTAGACATTAAAATGTATTATCTGACACAACAGATTGTAGATATATTTACAAAATATTATGCAAAACAGTTTGGCTCCAAGAAAAAAATAATTAAAATAATAAATTGTCCTAGTAATATCCAGGTAACTTCAGAAACTGAATTCAAATTAGATTATGTAAACTTAATTCAAACAATGCACAGGCAGGAGATGGAATTAGTAATAATGACCTGAGAACACTTCAGCAAGAACATACAATGCCATTATAGCTAATATTTATTAGGCTGTATAAATATGGGGATATTCCTCAAGACTGCAAACATACATTTGTTAAACCTGTCTTTAAGAGAAAGTGGAGTATATCAAACCCAGAATCATACAGGCACTTAAGTTTACTTTCATGTTGTGGAAAAATAATGTAGAAGGTAATACTGGATAAGTGATTGTCAGAATTGAAAAAGTTGGGACATGAAACCATATATCAGCATGCATATGTTGAAAATAGATCCATTGCCACCTGTAACATAATGTTCTATAACAATATAATAACAGCTATGAATGAAAAATTGTGCTGTGATTTAATTTATATAGATTTAACTTCAGCATTTGACAGGGTCATACACAAACCACTAATCAATAAATTAGAACAACTAGGTAGTGATGTACTATTGATAAGATGGATAGCTGTATGGTTAACAAATAGGACATGGCAAGTATCAAACAGCAATTGGACAGGAGAAATTTGAGGTTACAGTCAGAGTGTCCCACAGGGCTCTTCCTTAAGCCCATACTTGTTTAGATTGTATATTTCAGATCTGAGGTATTCTGCAGTCTGTATGCAGATGACTTGAATTTGGGTAAACTGATTAAATGTGTTACAGATAGGGCATGTCTCTAAAATAACTTGACTAAATTGGCTATTTGCACACAGGAAAATAATATGCTGATAAATGCCTCAAAACTAAGCATCTGAGATTTGGGAGACATAAATTGAAATGTGAATATTTAATATAGCACACAGTGATTAAAACTGCAGTTTCGTTTAAGGACCTGGGTATATGGGTAGATCCAGCTCTGAGTTTTTCTAATCATAATAACCCAATTGGTTAATGATAATTGTAGAACTATAGTTTGCATAAAAAGATTTATAAAGTCTAGGAAATCAGAAATGATGAAGGCATTGTTTGTTAGTTATATTAGACCTAAACTTGAGTATGGAATAACAATATGGAAACCTTATAAAAAAACAAGCATGTGTAAACAGGAAAGAGTAGAGTGGAAATATACCAAGGGCAACCAGGGATGTGAAAATTTAAGTTAATATAAAAGACTAAAATATCTGACCTTGTACAGTGCTTCATATAGATATTTAAGAGTAGACCTTATTCAGGTATATAGGGTTTTTAGAGACAACTACCTCTGGAAATGTTTGGGGTTATCTAAAATTAGTAGAGACTCATCAGACAACCTATGTAGAAGATTCTATAGGAATGAGAAGTGTAGTTGGTTCTCTGAAATAGCAGATAATGTATGGAATAGACTACCAAATTACATTAAAGTAAGCACTAGTTTAGATATTTTTAAGAACAATCTGGACACTTACTATAGGAACAACTGTTTTGGTATATTGGCAGGCTAGAAGGGCATTACACTATTTTCAAGACTGTGGAATGTAAGATTATGCCCCTGGGGAGTAGATGTTTATGATTGAGTGGTACAAACAATGTTCACTCTCCCCTCTTGCACCACTGGTCACAGCTCCTCATTTTCCTACCTGCACTCCTTATACTGCCGAATAGCATACCTTTACATCACCCTTGTTTATTACTCTGTACTGTCCTACTTCTTTTTTCTTCTGTCCACTACCTGAATATCTACATTCCCCTTCTGCTTCTGTGACATTACCCTCCCCCCTTCCATCATAGTTTAAAGGTTGTTGAGGTATACCTTTCCAATATGCATTAATCACCACCATCCCTTTTGCCTAATATAAAGTCTGTCCCTAGCACAGAGATGGCCTCTCTTTGCCTGGTCTCTGTTCATTCTCCTACTAGTCCCATTCCTTTGTGTCTTGTCCATTGCCATATAAGTCATTATAAATCCTAATTCTGTCTAGTTAGCATGTCTGCTGCTAGAACAGGTAGCATTTCTGAGACTGTTACCTCCAGCACCCAGTCCCTAGAACTTTCAGCTACTTCTCTGGCCTTGCTTGCTACAACCTCACCTTTCTCATCTGACAGGTTATTTTGCCTACTGAGCTACATATTAAGGAAAAATACAGAGTGAAAGGTAGAAGAAATAACTTGTGTTCATCCCTCCTGTTTGTTGACTATGTCGATGACCCCATCATATATCTTACTGAGAATCTCAGCCCTAAAACTGGTGTCACTGAAGTCTAGTTTATTTCACACCTGCACAGATTCTTAGTCTCTTTTTTGTTTCTCTGATCACTAAAACTATATTTTCTGCCTGTTCACTGGCTCTCATCACATTCTACTCCCATTCCATTACCACTCTATACTGTAACCTCACCCCTCCATTTCTACCCCACTCAGCTCTCCTCACTGTCACTGTTAGTTACCTCTTTCTCTGCACTGCATCAAATTCCATCCCTTTCCCTCTTGTGCTCTTCCAAGACCTCACCACTGTTCACTATCTTTTACCCTCTGCTTCTCCCAGTTGGTTGTGTCCCTCCTGTCCTATTGCTTTCTGCACTTCTTCTTCTGCTGTTAATTCCTGTATTGTTTCTTCTGATTCCATTCTCATTTATCTCCTGTCATTCCTCTTTGCATCCAATCTTTCATCCTTGCATCCTTTTCCTTGACCCCCATCATGACTGGTTCTCCCAGTTTCTTCCATAACCTTTCTGTCTGCCACACTTCTTGCCTCTACACCTCTAACAATCTCTGCCCATATCCGTTTGTCCTCTATCTGCATCCTTACATGTTTTCCTACTCCAACCTTTTTTCTAGTCTCTTGTTTCCTCCTCCATTCCTGCCCCTCTCTGTCCTTTCTCACCTGCCTACTACACCTTTCCACTACCTTCTGTAGCTGCCACATCATACCATTAAATGTCCCTTTCTCCTGACGATCCTACATTCTCTGCCACCCAAAGCCTAAAATCCCCCTGAGCCAAACAGCTTCTCTGCATGATTAGCACTTTCCACATCTCCCTCCCACTCTTCTTGCCCTGCCACTGCTACGCCATTCATGTCTCAGTCATGTTTTCCTTTCTTTATCTTATTATTATTTTTTTTTTTACAGATATAGCTTTTTAATCTGCTTAGGCTTTCCTGCTCAAGTTGCAATCTACTAAACAAATGACAGGCAAGTAAAAAAATGAAAGATAATTATGATTAAGGAACAAACACCAATGACATAATTTGCCTTAAAATTCTTTCTTTGGGGACAAAAGATTAGATGTATCCAGATCATATTCTCGTGAAGAAGTTTCACATGCCATTCCGAAGCAATCAGTTCACAACTAGTAGTGTCCAGATACTAAATGATTTCACAAAGATACAAGTCTTTCAAAAGCTGACAAACAAGTCACACCTAGTTCTGTTTACATACTACAGAAACAAACTAATTAATGATTTCTATACACTAAAATGCAGGGGAATGAGACAATTAACTAATATGACTTATTCCAGTTAACTTCACTAACTACAAATGAGTTCAAATGAATTACATACTAACTGCAAATCAAATCAAATTAATCACATACATTTGTAAATTCTGTCTTCTCTAACAACTGTACAGTGTGCAGTTCTGTAGGACCCAATAATAGAAAATTGTAAACCAACATCTCTGAATCAAAACCAAAACTTGTCAAAGATTTGGGATGCATAGCTAGGCTTAAAAAGTCGGTATGGTCATTAGCCTAATAAACACCTATGAACCTAAAAAACTAAACTAAACTAAACTTAAAAAAGTTCTAAGTTTCTATTTATACTTATTAACCATCTTCCTTCGTGGTGTAGGTATATGTCATTGCATTTCTATTTGTTTTAAGTGTGTAGAACAATGAAAAGACCTCGGTAGTAGGTTGTATTTGAATCCCCTTCCAAACATCCAGAAATCCAAAGAAACAAGAATGGCATGTAGATAAACCAGGTAGACAGGATACAAGATGCAAAACAGTAGTAAAAAATCCAAAACCTGGAAACGCTGAGGTAAAATGCAGCGTTTATTCCAAACAGGAAAAAAATCACAAAGCTTTCGGGATCAACTCTTTATCAACATTTCCAGGTTTTGGAATTTTTTTACTCCCCTTCAAAACATCTAATTCTCATAACATCGAAACTCAAAACACTGAGACCATAACATCAAAAACCCTAAACACTGAAAACTCATAGCATCGAATTTCATAACAATGAAAATGTATAACATCGAGTAGTGTATCTTCAAACATGTAAATATTATAATTCAGTCTTTTAATCTTGTGCTATCACTATAAGATGTTGCAGTTTTTATATAGTTATTATTTATATAGTGTAGTAATTTATATTATTTATATAGTGTTTATTTTGCCAGTCTGTATGTGTTTTTAGGCCATACCAGTAAGTGATTTAGACATTATGTGTACATTCTGTATGGTGATCGTGATACAGTGGGGTTAGGAAATTAACTTTTTTCCACTGTAGTGCGATCTTGGAGTTGATATATTTAATTTACAGGGGTGTGGGAGGTACTGAAATGTAGTAAAAAGTGTGTTTGTTAGTTTGGTGTTGTTATAAGTGGAGGGGATGTTATTTACATGTGCTTTGTAGTTTTCGATGTGATGCAAAGTTTCAGTATTTTAAGTTTTTGATGTTGTGAGTTTCAGTGTTTTGAGTTTTCGATGTTATAGTCTCAGTGTTTTGAGTTTCGATGTTATGAGAATTAGATGTTTTGAAGTAGAACTGTTGTATTTGTATCATCTTCTTTCACATCAGCTAAGTTTTATGTATATTGAGCATGTGCCCTTAACAAGCATGTATGTAATTTAATTTCCTGGTGTTTTGGCATATTTAACACTCATTTGTTGCACTGGTTAATCAAGTGAATATTTACTAAGGGATAGTTTAATATTGTGCTTATCATTGTAGCGATATGTACTGATAATCTGCTCTATACAGCTTTATACGCTGTATTACTGTGGTTCTCTAGCAGTACACCTTCTGCTAACTCTATTTTGACCTTACATTCATAAGCTTTCTTACAATCTCTCTGCTCTTAACAATAGTCCATATTTTCTTGATCTGGTCACAATGGAATGGTCTTCCCTCCATTTCTGTGAATAAGTATTGACTTTATTGCCTCCATATAATATTACAGTTTAATAGACTTTTTGTCTTTTCTTTCTTTCAGAGCCTGTGGTCACTACATCCAGTCTTGACCCCGATATGCAGGAGCACAACCACAAAGCCCAACTCTCAAAGCATTTTACAGAAAATATTGTTTTTGTGAAATGTAAGCAAGTTTAACATGAAGAGCCTTGTTGTGTATTAACGTTAACTAGTCTAATACATGTCTTCCTTGTGCTGAAAAGTGGCTGCGGCATTCAGTAATCCTTGAACTCTAAGGAACACTTACTGAGTTGGTTATCTGTCATTTCTCTTGACCAAAAGATTACACTGTGCATGTCAGTTACCTAGCCTCCCTAGTTTCCTGTTTTCTGCATTGAGGAAGTGAAAGAAAACCCATTCTACCTTGTTACTCCTTATCAATTGCTCCAAACTGGCTATAAACTGATTGCTCTCTGTAATAATTGACCTGAGGATGGAAAACCTACTATACTTGATATTACTTCTCCCCCCCACACCACCTCTTAAACTACCATTATGCTTCCTGTGTACACATTTCACCTATGACAACCATTCCCTAACCCTCCCCAAACAACCTTATTACTGTCATACAAACATCCTGTTTCTATTTTTCCTATTTCTTAATTTCCATCTAAATTTAGCATCAATGCCAACAACCTTTCTCTCTCCCATAGTGCTTTGTGCTATATCTATTCATACTCAGACCATTCAACTACAGTACTTATCTATTATTCTACATTTCATCTTTTACATTTTCCATATAAATCACACTACTTCCTGTCTTAACTATATCCCTATGCTCTCTCCTTTCAAACCTCTGTAGTTCTTACATTTCAGAAACATAAGAGAAGATACCATGACAACCTAACTTTCTTCCTTTATAGAAAATGCTTCTTTCTTTCCTTCCTATCTACCTTCTACCAGCTTTCAGGCTCTACCACCACTGAATATCCTACAGCTCTGCAACTTCTTGCTTCCTTCTTGATTCCTACTTCCACACCACCTGCCATCATTAAAAAGGAGATCCCTTTACTTAATCATATTATTGCCCAGCTTATCCTTTATTCTTCTCCTCCTACTGAGCCACAGTCCATGCTACCATGACACAGTAATAGCTCTCAGCATTTCTCCAACTCTTTTTCAACCACTTATCCATACGTCCTCCCCAAACTCTCTATACATCACACCAAAACTATTTAATGACACCCCTCACTTTTACCCCAAATATAGACTGATTAATTCCATTTCAACTCAAGTCAAAATAAAATTAAGTGGAAATTACTTTTCAACAAGAATCAATAATACCACAAATATACTAAAATCCACTTAGTATGAGACATTCAGTCTAATCCTGGCCCCAGCTATTACAACCAACATCAAGACAATTCCCTCCACACACTACTGTAACCCCATAGTGGTCAACCCCCAACCATGGTAATCTAACTTTTGCCATCATAAATATTCAAAGCATAAGGAATAAAACCACTGAACTACTTGTCGCAATTAACCAACAAAAGACTGATATTCTTCCTATAACTGAAACTTGGCTTAAACCCAGCATAAAAAAACTCTGGAAATTACACCTTCTAGCTGTAATATCATCCATGATGACTGTATAAAGAGGAAAGTTGGTGGTATTGTGTTAATATTTTTCCAACAACTACCATATTTCCCCTACAAAAAAACAATACCCAAAATTCAGTTCAGGAGAGCATCTTATCACTGCCAGAAAATAAAGTAATATAAACAAATATGTATTGATCTCCTTTACATCAATTCTAACAATAATACAGCTACACTGGAAGATACCCTACATTAAGTATCCATAACAGTTCTACAAGAAAAAAATACTGCAAGGTGATGTCAATATCAGTTAGTTGGATATAACCTCTAACTCCCTTACATCTTTCATGAACCCATACAGGTTTACACAATTAATTAATAGCCTCACACATTATAGCAAGATATCAAATTCCTTATTAGACTGCATCTTAGTAACAGACCACACAGGTACAATGTCAGACTCTCAGTGACCATCTCCTAATCTATACAACCAGACATCTCACAGATCTACTAAAACAGCATGTTTCTAAAACAACATATATCCTGACCAACTTTGATCCAGAAATTCAGCTATCCAAAAAAGTAGAATTCAAGCTAGAAAAAAGCATGGAAAGAATGAAAAAAAAAAACCCACAATATCTTGAGAACTTCAGAACGCTCTGCAACCATACTAAAAAGAAAATAAATGAAGACAAAAACCTATAACAGCATTCAGAACAATAGTAAAGACAATCCTAAATATTCTGGTCAGCCATTAAAGAAATCTTCCATCTCTGTGAAAAATTACCCCCCTAACCCCACTCTCAATAACTCAACACTCAAAAGTGCAATACAATTCATATGTTAGTTAATAAATACATACTTATACATATTTCAAGCATGGGCATTATTGCCCTTCTAGCCTGCCAATATACTAAAACAGTTGTTCCCATAATAAGTGTCCAGGTTGTTCTTAAAATATCTAAAGTAGTGCTTGCTTTAATATAATTTGGTAGTCTGTTCCTTGCATCAGCTGCTCTCTCAGAGAAGCAATTAGTGCAATTATCATTCCTAAAGAATCTTTTCCATAGGTTATCTGATGACTCTCTAGCACTTTTTGATAACCCCAAACATTCCCAGAGGTAGCCGTCTGTAAATACCCTATATACCTGAATAAGATATCCTCTTAAATATACTTTAGAAGTTCAGATATTTTAGTCTTTCATAATAACTTAAATTTTCACATCCATGGATGCCCTTGGTATATTTCCACTGTACTCTTTCCAGTTTATTCATGCTTGTTTTCTTATAAGGTTTCCATATTGTTATTCCATACTCAAGTTAGGGTCTAATGTAATTAACAAACAGTGACTTATTAATTTCTGATTTCCTAGACTTTATATAACTTTTTATACAACCTATAGTTATATAACTATCATTAACCAATTGGTTGATATTATAAAAAAAAAATAAATAATAAATAAATAAAAGCTGGATCTACCCATATACCCAAATCCTTAAATGAAACTATAATTTCAGTCACTGTGTACTATATTAAATATTCACTTTTCAGTGCCTCCCAAATCTCATATGCTTAGCTTTTGATGTATTTATCAGCATATTATTCTCCTGTGCCCAAATGGTCAATTTAGTCAAGTTGTTTTGCAGACATCCTCTAATTTCAAGTCATCTGCATACAGAATGTAGAACACCACAGATGAAAAAGACAGGCCTGAAAGATACAATCTAAACAAATATGGACCTAAGACAGAGCCCTGTGGGACATCCTGAGCATAACCAAGAATTTCACCAGTCCAATTGCTGTATGATATTTGCCACGTCCTAGTTGTAATCCATGTTCTAATTTATTTATCAGTGTTTTACATATGACCCTATCAAATAATGAAATTAAATCCATATAAATTATATCACAGCACAATTTTTCATTCATAATTTTATTATATTGTTATAGAACACCATGTTACAGGTGGTAAAAGATCAATTTTCAACATATGCATGCTGATATATGGTTTCAAGTCCCAACCTTTCTATTTCTGAGAATAACTTATCCAGCATTCCCTTCTCCATTATTTTTCCACAACATGAAAGCAAACTTAAGGGTCTGTATAACTCTGGGTTTGTCCTACTCCCATTTCCCTTAAAGATAGGTTCATTAAGGCATGTCTCCAATCCTGAGGACTTTCCCCATATTTATACAACCTAGTAAATAATACATATAATGGTACTGTGAGCTTGTGCTGAAGTTTTCAGGTCACTATTACTAATTCTGTCTCTTCTCTGTGCTTTGTTTGGATCTAGTTTGCATAGTTTTTATTTTCAATATAATCTAATCCTATTTCAGTATCTATGGTTACCTGGATGTCATGAGGACAACTTATCACTCCCTTTGTGGAGCCAAACTGTTTTGCATAAGATTTTGTAAAAATATCTATAATCTGTTGTGTCTGAAAATAAATTTTAGAATATACACATACCCCTGGATTCAGCAAGCCATGCATGTTGTGCAGGACTAGTGCAGGAGCTCAAGTAGGCAGTATATCTGCCGTGCAATCCAGGAATAAGCTGTATGGATGTCCATGAGTGATCCTGCACTAGCCCTGCATGGACTCAGCCCCTGTATGCAAATTACCCCATTTGGAGGAAAAATCCATGCAAATGAGGTGAATTTGCAATCCAGGAAGCTGGAAACCGGCCGTACAGGACTAGTGTAATCAGCAGAAATGTACTCAGCCAGTAAAGGAGTACATTTCTGCAAACTACAAAATGGAGCCATGACAGCTTCAAATAAATGGTGGATATTATGTAGAAAGCATGCCAATGGCCAAGTATAAGGCCATTAGCATGGAAAACAGTTGCAAAAATAAAAAAAAAAAAATCAACTTTTATTGTTTTTAGCCAATCTCTGCTGTTTAAGCATAGGGCAGCGGTGCGCAAATGGGATCAGGTGAAAAATAGGAAAAAATACCTAAAATAAGCATTCTAACCAAAATCACTATTTTGCAATTATACTCAATGGCAGGCAGAAGACAACATGGCCAGTGAATAGTGGTTGCTAAGGGGGGAGGCTCAGTGTGGGACATGTAACTATGCATCAGCAGGCAATCCTATGCAAATGAGGGGAATGATACTGAATCCCAGATTTCCCCTGCATGCTAGTCAGCACCCAACAGTGTAAAAGCAGGAATAGCTTGGTGCAAGCCTAGGAGTTAGTTGACATCATAGGAGTGTGTGTCAGGCATACTGTAAACGGATTGGAGCTCTGTGGCTCGGGTTTGCCCTTAGCTTAGCAGAGCTAAGCAAAGGGGTGTGTCTGAGGCTGCCTAGCACTCTTTACATTGCCTAAGTGGGTGTGCATGCCACGCACCAGGTTTTAAAGAGAAAAAAGTAAACCAGGAAATAGCAGCCCTGTGCACATTTGAGCACTGTGTTTGTACGGCACACCCCCGGGCTTAAACAGGAAGGCAATGGGAAGAGAAAACAGCAGTAGGAAGGTAATCTAAGAGAATTAGCATAGCTTTCAGGTGAAATGTATCAGAATCAGCCAATTACACAGGTAGCAGATCAGCCCAGTACTGAACACTACTATAAACTATGCAAACACCTTTTCCTCTGGTTTTCCCACATACTCTACACCACCGGTGTATACAAGTGGGGAACGTTTAACAAACAAAATCAACAAAGTGATAGGGGCTTCAATAGCTATCATACAACAAGATGTGGAAGAGGCTGAGAGTGGTGAGGATGTGAATGCTGTCAACCAACTCAGAGTGAGGAGACGGAGAAGAGTATACAGACCCAGGGTAACCTACCAGGGACTACATGAGCTGGAGATAGTGGAGCGCTATAGGGTGTACAGGGACCTCCTACAGCAAATTATTGAGCTGCGCTGGCCATGCCTCACACACAGAACTAACAGAGGGGAACCCATCCCAGTGGATACCAAGGTATGTGTAGGCCTAAGAATACTAGTTACAGGTACATTCCAAAGGCCAACTGGGGATATCATGAGGTTCTCACAGGCATCAGTATCCAGGGTACTCCACCAGTTCCTGGATGCCATGTCAGCACATGCTGGTGAGCACATATATTTCCCCAACATCCATCAGGCGTTGGCCAGCAATATGCATCTATTCCACCAAATAGCAGAATACCCTGAGGTAGTGGGTGCTATAGACTGTGCAAACATATGCATCAAAGCACCACCCAGTGAGCGGGGTAGGGTCTACATCAACAGCAAGGGCTTCCCCTCCATCAACTGCCAGGTCATGTGCGATGCCCAGGGCATAATAATGAATGTGTATGCTGGCTGGCCTGGAAGCTATCACGATTTCCACATCTGACATCTGATATCAGCTTTACCAGAGATTTGCCAATGGGGACATCCCTTATCGTCACCTATTGGGGGATGCTGGTTACGCACTGGAGCCGTGGCTGATGACACCCATCAGAAATGCACACACACCCGAACAAGAACTCCATAATGAGGCACACGCACAGACCAGAATTATAATAGAACATGTGTTTGGGATGCTCTAGTCACAGTTCCATCTGAAAGATTGACATAGCATGGCTGTTGGGTTAGATATACAAGCAGTACACAGGGGAAAGTACCCCAGACATACAATATATGATGTGTAACTGTGAAATGGACACACCCTTGGAATTGTACATACAGGTATGCATCACATTCTCTGGGCCTGTAGTAGGGAATACTGGTGTCATCTGCCCGAACACTTGCAGATCACAAAGGTGGTAGGACTGATGTATTGGGAAACAGCTGATGTACCAGCACATGCCAGCATAACTGGAATGCCCCATGCACATCTGTGCATCAGATGCAAGAAGTGTCCATAGCACACATTCACCCAGCTCACCCAAACACCACCCACAGGTACCTCTCTGGTCATATCCCTGCTGTTGGGAATGGGTACAATATGACCCCACCTGTATATGGCAATAACAACAGAATGCAGCATGCAGTGCGGGTGTCCCATGCAGGTGTGTCCCTAGCTGTAGTTAGCACCCTGCCAGCATCCACACCACTTGATCAATACTGATAGAAAGCATTGGCATGAACACCTGGCACACCTACCTTGTCACCCCAGGGGAATATACTGTATGGCAGTCTGGGACTGTAGGACCGACAGAATGCAGTGGCCTGCTACATCTGGCCAGCATCACCACCAACTGGCCTACAGGCCTCTGCCAAAGGACTGTGTCTCACACATATTGCCAATGCATGTTATGTCATGGACACCCAAATAACAACATAACACACTCCATATAAGCCATATGCAAGGCCATGTGGACAACTACAATAACATGTCCATCATGTCCCACTGCATGAACTGTGGACCAACACCAAAACACAGCTGTGATGAGGTGATAACCTTAGGGAAAGTATCAGAGAATGTATGCATAATGTATGGAAGAGGATAGAATAATGGGGGGGTGGGAGCATGGGCAGCATGGAATGTGCAAGGTCTGACACACAGCTGTGTGCACACACTATTCCTGGCTGCAAACACATAAATGGGTGGCTACACACCTTCCCGTACACCACAATAGGGGTAATGTCCTGACTCATGGCCCCTGTCTCTAGGTAACCTGTGTGAATCTGTACAGCTGTGAGGTATTGCCACAGCAAGATAAGGCCATACTGCAATGTTGATGGATGTACAAGTATGGGATCCTCTGCCAGCACTGTACGAAGGTGCTGAACCGGATACACAGACCCAGCAGCAAGTGTCTACAGCTCCCCCTCTGGAATGGCATATCTTACCATAAATATGTAGGTGTCTGCCCACAATATTGGACACAGCTGCATTCACCCTTGTTCCCCAGGACATCACTTGTGAGCAAGAATGTCCACCTGACAGTAGTTGAGGATATAAAACATCACAGTGTATAACAGTACACATGTCTGAATATCTCTGCTAACACCAGTACCATGTAGCAGAAGCAGCACAGACACAATCACCTACAGTACCCACTATCCCTTGTACAGTTTGTCCCCATATTGCCAAATGGTCTACTGATACCCTGCAGAAACAGTTTGCTACCTGTAGGTGTATAACACAATGGTCTGCACTGGAGTACAAACTACCTGGAATGGATCCACACATTCAATACAGAAGGGTATACTGGACATGCTCACACATACCGAAAGATCATACTGGGCATGCTCACACACTTAAACAAATGAAGCCCATATCTGCAAACAACAGTGAACCATACATATCTGACAGTTGCAGATGTTAGTGCATACACTCTTCAGTATGCACCAGTCATGTTTTGCGCGCACATTGGATAGGAATACAGACATCCAAGGACAGCACACTATAATAAGCCAAAAGTAGACATACATAGATGTGAGGAACAGAGTGACTGTGACAAAGAGCCATCCATTATGAGGCCTGTCCCACCAAGCACACATCCAAATGGCTACAACCACATGATGTGTAAATGTCACTCACTGTAGAAATTAGCCACTGGTATCCGTCAGCATTACAGACTATGGGGTGCAAGTGCTAGCTGTGCAACATGACTGTACAAGGCAGTAGTCATCTAGCAGCTGTATACACGTACCTGCCAAATATAACCCTGCGTGTGCCTGCATGTGGTGTGTCAACCTCTAGATGAATGGATTATGGCCCATGCACACACACTGCCCTCCCCATAGCCCTACTATGACAAGCTTACTGTCATCCACTTTGAAATACACCTTTGGGAATGGAATAGCTCAGTAATTTCAATGGCGCATCCTAAAACTGAGTAATGCTGTAGTGTGATAAACTAGTCAGATAGGAGTTCTAATCCCAGACATGGCAAATGTGTGTGTGTGCGTCTCTCTCTGTCTGTGTAGGGAGCAATGCTTTTTAGGCTAGTCACACTCACTACAATTCAAATACCCTACTTTGGCAAGGCTGCTGATGTCATTCACTGTGAAATACACCTTTGGGAAAGGTGTAGCGCAGTAATCTCTGTGGTGCATCCTATAACTCTATACTGCTGTAGTGTGATAAACTAGTTAGGTAGGACTTCTAATCCCAGACATGGCAAGTGTGTGTGTGTGCTTGTGTGTCTCTGTCTGTGTAGGGAGCAATGCTTTTTAGACTAGTCACACTCAGTATAATTCAGATATCCTACTTTGGCAAGGCTGCTGATGTCATTCACTGTGAAATACATCTTTGGGAAAGGTGTAGCCCAGTAATCTCCATGGTGCATCTTATAACTTTGTAATGCTGTAGTGTGATAAACTAATTATGTAGGAGTTCTTATCCAAGACATGGCAACTGTGTTTTGTGTGTGTGTGTGTGTCTCTGTCTGTGTAGGGAGCAATGCTTTTTAAGCTAGTTACACTCACTACAATTCAAATGTCCTATTTTGGCAAGGCTGCTGATATTATTCACTGCGAAATACACCTTTGGGAAAGGTGTAGCCCGGTAATCTCCATGGCATGTCCTATAACTGCATAATGCTGTAGTGTGATACACTAGCTAGGTAGGAGTTCTAATCCCAGACATGGAAACTGTGTGTGTGTGTGTGTGTGTGTGTTTGTGTGTCTCTGTGTAGGGAGCAATGATTTTTAGGGTAGTCACACTCACTACAATTCAAATGCCCTACTTTGGCAAGCCTGCTGATGTCATTCACTGTGAAATACACCTTTGGAAAAAGAGTATTCTAGTAATCTCCATGGTGCGTCCTATAACCTGCATAGTGCTGTAGTGTAATAAACTAGTTAGGTAGGAGTTCTAATCCCAGAGATGACAGGTGTGTGTGTGTCTGTGTTTGTTATTCATATCCTGAGTGGAGGTGGCCATGAGTGTGTAACAACTGGACTCATTGTGGAGTGGGTTTTGCAAATTTCTTATATGGTGGCCCTATTATATGTCACAATGTCCACCTTACAAGGATACCAGATGTGAAATAGCCAAGAGGCTGAGGTGCCAATCCATACCCCTACATGTGACATCAAGGCCTGGTGAACAAAGTTAACAACCCTTGTATTACCCAGAGAACACTTTCAACCCATGTATCATACACAAACACACTTGCCTAGGCAACAACCTCTATGTTGATAGTTCCCTGCATATTGCCCACAGATAGTAACCATGGTGTGATTGCAGTGGACTACAGAGGGCATGGCACCCTGTCCATCAGTACAATAGGCACGTACATGCAGACAGTGCACCTTCACTATGTTCTCCACTGGACACCTGCAAAAACTGTGGTGCCATCAAATGTGACCCACAAAGGACATACCATGCCTTAAACACATGCCCTGTATGGACAAATGCCACTGATACCAGGGAATACCTATATCATGCTACCAATGTAGGTGCAGGGTTGATCTGCTGTCCATTACCTGTTACCGTCACATGAGGCCAGGATGGCACATCTGATGATAACAATCTGTGTACACAACATGGGCCAGACACCCCAGGTACAGTTCCACATGTCACTGTACATGCATGTGAGACATGTGCACATCCCTGACACCATCCATGTCATGGACTAAGGAACACATACATGGCAAGCAATGCACAGCAATGACCATACACAATAGTTACCCAGGTGACTGGATGGTGAATACAATACCCACGTGTGTGGGCCAATCCAAACACTACACTCCTGAGCCACACTGCAGACCATTGTCATGTGGCCTGATGCCAAGGTATACCCATCACCTATCCTTGTACAGCTTTCTGGCACAGTCAACCACTACACACCTGTGAAACAATGCACCCATGCATGTCAGTTCTGGCACCCTGTGTCTGTGCGTGGTGTATGATGCTTTTGACCACATTCACACTCACTACAACCCCCACTGGCATACTGAAGAATGTTGTCTGATGTCAGACACTTCCACATACCCTTTGCCCATATAACCTCTGGATAACTCCTGTGGTGCATGTGATACCTGCACAGTACTGTATTGTGGCAAAGTAACTAGTGAGGAGGTGTATTCCTGACCCTGCCAAGTGTGTCAATGTGTGTGGGTCCCTGAGAGAGTGTGGCTGTGTTGACACTGATACCTGTTCATGTGGACAGGCACGTGTACTACACCTACCTTATCGCTACCATATCACTGTTGCAGATGTTGCAGATGTCACTCATCATCACATATACGTTTGGAGAGCTCCTCAACATGTGGTACATCCAATAAATGCATAGACATGTGATAGCAATACATAGTCCATCAGGGGTTTGATACCCTGTACTGGGAGTTGTGTGACTCTCCCACCCCTCCCTGACTTATGTTTGCCTCTGACTGCCTCTCTCACTCCCTCTCTGCTGCAGCAGCATGTGTTTTGCAAGTCATGATCAGTGGATGGCCTCTGCACAAACTGCAGCCCTCTTCTAGCTGATTGCATGTGGAACAGCTGTGGTAACATTCCCATAGTCAATTGCACATGTTAAAAGCAGATGTGACCTCCCACACACAACATGTCTGTGAAGACAACCCCTATCACAGTAGCAATAATCTACATATATACCTGCAATTCATACCTGACATCCCCTTGCACTAGGAGGTTGGGACTAATGGGGCTGAGGTAGGGCTCCACTTCATGTTCAGGACATATGTTGAACATATATGTATATATACTTATCCATATAGCTATATAGATATATACACATATACATATTGACATAGATAGATGGATATATATATATGTACATATATATATATACATATAAACACTCAGATATATACATATACACAGTAATATATGTCTACACATATGCAGATAGAGATACATATGCACATATACTTATGGATATCTACATATATATTGACAGTAATAGGTATATCACAATAGATATGTATGCACATATAGTTATAGATATCTACATATATAGCTACATAAATAGGCATATCTGTACATATAGGATGTGCATACATATATATATATATATATATTTATATATATATATATATATATATATATATATATATATATATATATGTACATACAAAGAGATGTACACATGGCCATATATATGCACTATACAGATGTGTATACAGACATATGTATGAATATACATGTGTATGTACATGTAGACATATATCAACTGATTATATGTATATAGCCATATTCTTGTCATGTGCAAACCTCATGGTGTATACACTCCCAGATGTATCTCACCGTATGTATCTGCTATGGGTACATTATGATAAAACAACGTATGTGATGCAACTTTCATATTAATAACAAGTACTACACAATTGTGGAAGTAAAGACAATTGTTCAATACTAATATGTGTATTGACAGATATATTGTAAAAACAACAGCTGTCTTCACAACGGTCATGGCTTAGTGGTAAAGTGTTGTGACTTTAGTGTACAGGGTCCTGGGTTCAAGACCTGCAAGGGCTGTTCATTTTGTTGCTGAGCAGAACAAGGGCTGTCAGATACAGAGTGGTTAAGGCAGGTTTGAGCAGCTTTAAGCATGTTTTCCCGGGTTTGCATGAAGCTAAATGGTGCTAGGCTATGGGTAAACGTATGGGCGCTTACACAGTGTAGGCTTCACTTACCAGTGTGCAAATCAGCTTAGCTGTTATATTGCAGATGTGCAGATGGCAGGTATCCAGTTGGGATATGTACAGGCATCCTAAGCTTGATTGGCACTGACATGTCTGCCCAGCTGTGTAAGAACTAGCACATATTGGAGATAACACCCTGTATGCACCACATGCCATGTGTACCTCCACTACACCACCATAGTCAACAGAACATGCTTGGGTGCAGGTCTCCATCACAGACACTAACCATGTGTTGTAATGCATGTTGCATGCATGTCAACTTGATCACCTCAATGGCCATGTGCAGGAGGCACCTGGAGGAATGGCTGATGCATGTCACTCTCACCCTGAGGGTCACCACAGTAGTGTCTGTCGATAGATTGCCTGCTGCCACATGGCAGGTAGCAGGATACCACTGTATACACAACCCCTACACAATCCATCTCTCCTTGGACAATAGCTAGGTACACAGCTATGACCACCTGCAGCGATGCACCCCAGTACTGATACATGTGTATATGTGCATTACTGAGGATAGCAGTGTCGGTGTGTTAGCACACCTGTATGTGAGAATTCCATGAGAACTTTCACAACCACTGCAACACCCATTGCTTTAGCCAGTTGTGGCTGCTGCTGTATGGAACATTACATGTACCCTGTTAAGCTCTTCTCCATACCGGCTACATGAGCCTTGCAGTACCATCACAACAGTGTTGTACAAATGGGTTGATAGGCATGGGATTCCCATTGGGTTCTGGCAAGTGTGTGTATGTGTACATGTCCGTTTTTTTGTAGGGTACAGCATTCTGAGGCCACATACTCCTATTACAATACCCATTACCACACAGTAGTACAGATAGTGTTATTAAGCCCATAAGTGAGGCATGACAATGTAATACCCTACTATGCGTGTGGCATGTGCATTAGATGCATATCCCTGTAGTTCCACTGTTGGTATCTACAATGGGTTGTATCGCATTTGCGGCCAATGTGTGATGGTGGGTATATCAGAGTGTCATCATGGGTTTCTGGGAGTACAGTATCCACTGGGGGATGTGGGTGCTGTGTACACTGTCATTACACCAAGGTACACCCGGTATATGTCCCATGTACCACATTATGGTTACCACTGTCACCATCAACCATACAGGTAACTGATAGCACAATCCAGGCCAGTTATGCATGTGCTGTGTGCAGCCTACTTGTAACACAGTGGACACATGGTCAAGTTAGTTAGCAGTAATAAGCCCAGGTCTCTCGGATGTGTGTGTGCCTGTTATGTGTCTGTTAATGTGTATATGAAGGTATGTCACACTATGTTTTGTCCATATACACCCATTACATCCCCCGTTAGCATACTGTATATGTCTGGGGATGTTCTGCATGTAACATGTAACCTGGAACACACCTCACCCTAAACGCTGTGTGGTGTGTGCTATGGAAGCCACACACTTCAGTATCACTACATACCTAGGTAGGGGTCTAGTCCCAGTGTTGCCAAGTAAGAATGTGCGTGTATGTGGATGGGTCTATATCAAGTTGTAGATTATACACGCCTCAGCGGGTTACCTGTCCATGTGGCACAGGCAATAACTGTTATACAAACCAGTGACATGTGTTCAACTGTACTCTAGACATGTCACAGCCATGGTGTCATCACTGTGCCATACCCCATTGTGGAATATGATTGTAGACCAACCTCATACTGACACATGTACACCTACAACAAAAATGGATAACATTATAGAGGCCACAATCAACCAGTGTTACTAACAGCTATAATGCATAATTGCTGGATGGATACACTACCTGACATATATGCATTGCACTTTACCCCTTACAACATGTTACACTGCAGTACTGTGGTACACTGTAGTACAGTCACCATGTGCATCAGAACCATATTAGCCTGTCTCTGCATCGATGGTATGGATGACAGGGATGTGGCACAGGTATCATCATATGCACAGGGTGTGTTGTGGGTTTGCCAGAGGCCGAGGGTGGGCCATACATTTGACACTATGTGTGTGGGTGAGGGGTGTACTGAGATGAACTGAGCATGATGATGTGGTGTGTGTAGGTATGGGGTTGCCCTAGGTGTGTTTGTATAGTGAATGGGTATGCATGCACATAGTTCTGCCATGTGACTGCCCTACACAGGTGTTCATGGACAGCTGCAGACCATACCTGGCAGGATGTGTAGTTCACTGTCTCCAGCCAAAGACACTTGTACTGTGCCTGCCAGGGGTTCCATGAGCATGCCCAGGTATGGGCCTTGATGTGCTAATCTCACCT
The DNA here is from genome assembly GCF_019279795.1 of Protopterus annectens. Lineage (NCBI taxonomy): Eukaryota > Metazoa > Chordata > Ceratodontiformes > Protopteridae > Protopterus > Protopterus annectens. The sequence continues at coordinate 852,339,624 of NC_056746.1, read as the reverse complement.
GACAACTACATATGTCTGCTGGAACCAGGTTCCTCCTGGGACTGGCCAGGACCACATGCTCATGGCCTGCTGTGGCATGGTGTTGACAGTGCCCCCATAGTGCTGGGCCTGGTACTGCCACTATGGGAGCTCTTTGGTGTCCTAGCACATCTACATTGACTGTCAGCTGTTAGTGTTGCTGGCCTACATCCACACTGCCATCGCTGTACTCCCACCACACATTCAAGCACGGACAGACCATGGTCGATGAGGACCATCATCTCACCAGAACGTCTATCCATGAACTCAGTTAATGCACGGATGGCACCAGCCAGTTCACAGGCATTGTCACTTGCAGATGTGAGAGCAGCCCTCTGCAGCTTCAGGTCCTGTCTGGTGTAATGTTCTATACGTGCCTGCACCGGCATGACACCCTGAAACATGCGCCTGCTGGTACCAGCTGTGTCGCATCTGCGAGGGACACGATGACCAGTGGCCCTACCACGAGCACCCTGGGACATCTGCCTATGTGGTGCCCTGCCAGATATCCGGCTATGCCTGCTTTGACCAGCCACAGTAGGCATGGTTACCACACTTTCCTGTGCATTGCCACCTAACGCCAGCTGTCCCTCCACTATTGCCACTGGTGATGAGGTATGTATAGGCACTGAAACTGTGTGCAGGGTTGGGGTGGCTAAAAGAGGGATGTCAAATGTTGGCAATGTTTTGGCCCCTGACAACACCACCTGTGCCTCAACAGTACTATCATCATCTTTGGTGTCTGTATGGACACCAGCATCAGAATGCATGCAGGAGGGACCCTGACCCACCTCGCCACCTGTGGAGGAAAACAATAAATGCACTTTAAATCTGGTCCAGCAGTGCCTACCAGTACACACACACACACACACACACACACACACACACACACACACACACACACACACACACACACACGCACACACACACACACACATACACCACCACCACCACCATAATACCTACCTGTCCATGACTTTACAGACAGTCACACATATATTTCCATGTGTTCACCATCCTGCATCACACTTGGTAACATACACACATTGATACCACTCATTAACATATCAGTACTCTAAATGCCTAGACAAGTGATCACAACACAAGACCTGTTACTACATTACCTGCCTGACGTGTGTGTAACGGTTTTAGATGGCCTCAATGCTGTCATTCAGTGTTCACCCTGTGTATGTCCGGACATCATGAGCATGGCCCCTATATGTGTGGGATACTATGTTCACTCCATAATATCACGCACTGGTGTGTCATGTGTATGTATTGCTCAGTACATGCCAGATATGCTGCTCAATCAGCCTATCATGTGACAACTGTAATATATGGATACACTTCCTGGTGTTGACTAGTACTTCCCCAATGCATCTGTAGTGCTGCATACGTCGGTTGTCATTCACCTCTATGCTGAATGTGATATTAAGGGTATACCTGGTGTCTACCTTCCCTCTCAATGCGTGTTCCATGATACAGACCTTATTATACTATCAGCTGTCCTGTGATTACATACATGACAAGTATTCCTGGGTTGTAATGTGGCAGTCCGTGTCCATATACTGCACGATCCCAAAGAGTGGTACTGCTGTATGAACAACCCCACAATCACACATGTGTATACATGGCCACCCACACAAACACACACACACATGCACACATGCCTCCTACATGCATTAACCTCCCTCCACTTTACCAGAGTGACCCTACAGACAAACTAACTACCCACCAGGATACACACACACACATACAGGTGAGGTTGCACAATGAGAGTACAAACAGTCTTCCTATTACCTATCTGTCAACATGCATAACGTATGGTACACAACAGCATGCAGTGCAGCTATAGTCAATCCATGCTAGCAACAGTATACATGTGTGTGATGCATGTGCTGTGCCACTAGGTGATGCCCCTTCCCATGGATACCACTGCACCCATGTACACAGTATTGCTGTGCACCTGTTCTGCACCCTGCCATGTACTGTGCACCACACCTCACAGGTGTACAACCCATTGCTGAATGTGTAGTACTGTGTCAGTTATGTCAGCTTTAATGCTCACAGCCCCTATGTTTTTCAGCAACACATACCTGGGATGATATGTGGGCAGATGTCATGTGTGAATGCCTGATGTCTGATTTACAGCCCTTAACATCGGGGGACCATGTATGACCAATCCAATATTATTACACTGACAACCATCAGAGCATACCATGGCTATGGTGGGTGTACACACCCTTATTGATATGACACACCCATCCTTGATCTCACATGGGACCACATCACCGCATATCTTAACAGTACATGAGCCCTATATGTGACATATGTCCTGTACTTTCACATGCAATGTCTACGGAATGTGTTAGGTGTGCGGATGCTGACCACGATGCATACACTCCATGTGGGCATAATTGTGCACACCCTTATCATGACGGTTTGTTGCACCTATTGTTATGTGTACTACAGCAGTCAGTACTCCTGGCAGGGGTATACTAGTGTGGGCCATCTGCATTTGTTAGTGTATGTTCAGTCTGCCCTACACATGTCCCCGTAATCTGCATGATTGCAAGGTCTACTCATGTGCACATCCCTTGGTGTTCACACACTGCCGTCACTATTGCTGTGGGGGTAGGGTTACATCTGCCATAGTTCCTGGACCTGACTATGTGCAGATACAGCCATTCTTAGCATCCTTAGGATCCCTGCTGCAGTGCATTGGTGTGTCATGCTGACTCCCCCCTTCAGCCTTTTTGCAGATGCTTGACAAGTAAGGCCTACACATGTGTGTCACTTTGCAGTGTCCCATACACTGAGCACCACATGTTACAGCCTAGCCCCAGCTGATAATGTGGACCACAGTAATGCCTTATGCCATAGTGCAACTCTACAATAGTTGCCATTGTCCTTCAGGTATATACACTGGTGTTGCATTGTATATGGGTGTTGTTCCAAACATGTCCCTACTGTAGGCCATGTCTCCTACCATTATGTTACTCCCTGTGGACACATTCCACAATGACAGAATGTTAGTTATCTTGCAGGTGTCTGACATACCCTTCCAGTACCCCATTATGGTCACCACTGTGATGCCGTGCATTTAACAGCAACAATACATGCACATGTACAGCATGCATTCTGGGTAGGTGTGTTACATGTGTACATGGAATATACCATAGCCATTACATGCTCAATGTATTGGCGAGCATCTACATAAACCTTACTCCCCAGCTACAGGCTGCTGCCTTGGTGGTATACCGGAGGGACCTACATAAGAGGGTGAGAGATGCAAAGTCAGTGGCCACACCTGTGGCATTGCTACAGGGTGGGTGCAGCATTACAATACATCAACCATTCTTGTCCACAATATTACGATATTTGCACATCTGTTTATCACTACTATGCGGCAACAGACTATATCTATGACATGTTAGATATGCATGATCTACCTGTACCGATGCGGATGCATATACAACAGTGGTCTACTGATGTGCCCTATGGCCTTAGCTGCACAATCCTTGGCTGGTGTGTGGGTGGCACCCACCTCCACAAAGGTGTCCAAAGGTTGGTGGCTGTGTGGACGGGCAGGTGCCACAAGGCTGGCTAGGAGCTCCTCCACATGTGGCAGGGGGGAATGGATGGCATGACCCCCCCCGTGGCAAGGTGATCCCCCAGACTGCAGCAGCATGTCGACAGGCATTGCATAGCAGGTCAGAACAATGATGCCAGACCAAGCAGGTTGTGCATTCCAACTTCATTGACCCTGTGGACTAGGTCGTTCCACGGGGCGATCCACTCCTGCTGATCATGGGCGGCCCGGCCAAACAAGACTGCATAGTGCTGTATGAGGTTCTTCACCAGAATGTCATTTTCAGCTGTTGAGTACACTGGAAGTCTTCCATGGGACATCGTCCCTGAAAGACATAAAGATGGACACAGGTGTGGGCAAGTCATGCAGCAAGGTTACCACAGTTCTTAATACACATCACTGTCACCCCCCCACCATATCAGTGACAACAAACTGTACACACAACTCAATAGGTATGGCTACAGCATACCTACCAGTGGTGTAGATATTGTACTGTATCACACTTTGTGCAATGTGTTTGTAGCCATGTTCCCTGTGTGGACACTATCATTGCTGGCCTGGTACAGACTATTCACCTGCATGCCACTGTCAGGGCCACAATGGTTCCATTTATTCCTGTGGTATGCTTATTATGTGGTTTCTGCACATCTGCTATTCTGTGTTATTGGGGTTATCTATGAATGCTGTTTGACACGTTCCGGGATTGTGTAGACTATTACTACTGACATATGTTCTATAACAGTGACACAATAGCATGTATATGTACTATTGAACAGCAGAACCACCTTTCCAAACTCATCTGCCCATGTTACCAGGCCACATTACATGTGTGACCCACCCAGGGGCTTCCTCATATACTGGTCCAGCAATACCGTCAGGTGGAACCAACTCAGGGGATGTTGTCCCTCCCTGGGGGCACACATAGACATGTTTCTGTCCCCTGAGGTCAGGTCCAGGGTCTGTTCCATAACATGCTCCACAAACACATGTGGGATGTGCTACATCACCTTGAGGCACTCAGTACGCATTCACAGGGCCCACCTGCTCCTCCTCCTCAGCCTCCAGGCATGGCACCTTTGGGATGTGGGCTGTTGTTGTTAGTAGCAGTGGGTGGGAGGCTTGCTCCCATTGTGTCCATATTGGGGCCCATGGAGCATCCACATCACAGACCACACACACCATCCAGGGTGTTTACCCACCGCATGTGTCACATACCACCCCTGTAGGCTATCCTCTATATCTACCAACCCTGACCACCTCCACAACCATAGTTGCCATACTTCCCCATATTCCCATTCCATACTTCACCGACAAGGGCAATGTGGTCCCAACAAGGGGTTCAAATGTGACATACCCATCCATGTTGCACACACTGACAGCTGTAGATATCTGTGTGTATTGCTATGTGTGCTGTTTCCTCGCACATAGCATGCAGCACTGTGGTGGTAATATAGGGGACATGTATGTACATACATATATGTTTGTGTGTGTGTTTGTATATATGTAGATGTGCATATAGGTATATATCTATATATGTGTAGATATATATGATGTATATATGTGTTCATATACATGTCTACACAAGGATACATTCAGACATCAGGTTCACAATCTCATAACACCTTCCTGCACAGCTGTGCTGTTCTGCCTTTCTACAACACAGACAGGTGACACATATGGACACAGCCTGACATTAGGGGGGGTATATGTAGGGCCAGATTGCAGGTAACCCTATTACACACCTATGGAATTCCTGCATGCTACAATACAGGTTAACCTGGGTATCCTGCAAGAGGTGGGCTGTGGAAGCCATGTGTCCATCATTATGGCATTAGTTCCACCACCAGCTATTGGCCACAGTAATATACATACTTCCCATTACACAACACATGCTATGATGGCTTACATCTTATCAGTCAGTGCTGCTCTGCACGGTTGATGGGTATTGCCCACTACCCACAGCGACGGACTGTATTGTCCTTAGCAGTTGTTCAGCTGAACATCATTACAACAACAACACCTGAATGCACATATAAATAATTCCACATCATCTATCCCATTATTATGGACCAAGTGCTATGGTCAGTTGCATGCATATATACTTCACATACCTGCTCTGGGAATGAAGTCTCTTTTGGATGGTTTGCTTAATGTTTTTTGTTTGTTTGTTTGTGCCTTACACACACTCTCTCTCTCCCTCTCTCTCTCAGTCTCTCTTCAGTAAATGGAATGAGCTGCTTTGCATAGATTGCAGCATGTATTTTGTAGGGGATGCACATGATCAGGTGATGGCCTCTGCACCAGTCAGTGTCCTCCACTTGCTACCTGCATGCTGCATGCTGTGTAGTACTTCCAATCACCACTGTCATGGCAACCAACTACTATAAATCCCCACATCATGTGGGCATGGTCCCTTTACCTTTCCTACATGATGGACATCCTTCCTGTGTGTGGGCAGCAGTGTTACAGACAGCAGGTAGCAATACCTCTTACAGGAGAACCTGCACACTCAGGCCAGCTACATATTTGTAGGAGGTTCCAGAACTACAGACAGAGGGTGAGTAGTGTTGTTGTATGCATTGTATAGCACCGGTGTTACAGGGTTTGTGTGTACATATTAGTTTAACTTGGAGTGCAGTCTGTCTGCATAGCTCTCAACTGTGGGCCTATCCACTTGATGGCCAGGGGTGTGCCTATTATGTTTTGTCTGTCCACCACACAGGTCTTGTGTCAGATATATCACTGGCAGTGTGTGTGCTGAGTGCAATCAGTACATGGCTACATCCATTTCTGTTTCTAACTTCATATTCCTGACTAATGGTATGTTGCAGACTATCCTGTAACACCAGCGACTTGCTTAGTGTATGACAACAGTTTTTCACTTATGGGCCTGTGTTCTAGCCTCTGTCCTCCACCTACATATCAGGCTTTGTACAAATGACATGCTGTCAGGGGTTATGTAGTGGGCTGTAAGTATGTCATGCTGCCATTCCTGCCATCAGTCCACTGCTGTTGTGGCCCCCACACATATTGTAGGGTTGGGCCCATATATGTGTGGGCTTCACCTACACAATACATGTGTGCCCATATGCACTCCAGAGGCCAGTGTATGTAACAGTGGTATATAGCCCTGTATTATTGAGTCTATGGGGGGATGCACCATAACTAACCTAGGCTGTTACAACATATGGGGGTATCAGGGGTAAGCTGCCTTAAGGTATCTGGATGTACATTACTATACAATTCACCTCGTGTAAATGCAGGCCTACTGATTCCTGCCATACAGACTGTTCTGTTTGTCAGTGTGATTGTGATGGTGTCCTTTATGCCTTGTTATGTAACAGATACATCCAATTGTGTCAGCTGAAGTCTTTACCCCCTAGAGATTGTGTACAGAGTGTAGATAGAGGCTGCTGCTCTATACATCTGCATTACTTGCTGTTGATTGATTGGGATCCTGTGGCCCGATCTGCCTTTAGTATTGTACTACTTGAAGGCCTTGGCCTGGACAGCAACATATGTAAACCTTTCCAGACTACTGTATTAATATAACTGTTTCACAGTTGCATTACTCTGTTTATATGTATGTAAGTGTATAAACAGCTATATGGCATATACAACTGTAATAGTACACAAATAATGCTTTCGCATGTATGCAAACCTGTGTGTGGTGTTATATCCTTTGACCTCTCTGTGGGTATATATTGCAGGCAACAATTGTCATTTGTATGGGTGGCTCATACAGTGTCCAGTTGGTAAGGTGGCAATTGTAGGCATAGTGGCTGCTTCGTATTGTGTGCACCTTCTACATATATATTTTTCTATACATATCTCTGTGTGTGTATGTGTAGTTAAATATATATCAATATATATATATATATATATATATATATATATATATATATATATATCTGTGTGTGTGTATTTCTATGTATCTGCATATATGTGTCTGTGTATATGTATCTTAGGAATGTTGATTGCTTCCACATTGTACATGCCCTGTGGTAGCCAAACTGTACTGCATGATATGTTACTGATACCAGCCTGACATCATACAGGTGGGATGGAGTACTGTTAACATCTTGTGCCCATGTTGCGTCAGGTCCTGGTTATGCAATCTGCAACAGTTGGTATGGTATTGTAGGGCAGACGTGTTTGGCTGTGGGGGGTATCTATACTTACAAGATGTATGTTGTTTGGGCCCCCTCACCCCCATTAATGGTGCATGTGGATATATATGTTTTTGTTATGTTCCCTTTTATATCTATATATGTATGTCTGTTTATACCTATATAGATATATATTTATGCTTACATATATATATATATATATATATATATATATATATATATATATATATATTTATATATATATATATATATATATATATATATATATATATATGGATCTACCTTACAAGCTCTACACTTCACAAGATCGACATTTAGAACGACGAGACCACAAGACAGATGGAGCAGAAAACCGACAACTTGTAATCCCGACAGCGAAAACACCGACATGGGAAACGTGTGAGCTTGACTCGGTAAGTATGCGATAGTGAGGGATTTAGGGTTAGGGTGCGGGTAAGGTGAGTATGCGATAGTGATTGACTTAGGGTTAGGGTGCGGGTAAGGTAAGTGTGCAATAGTGAGGGACTTTAGGCTTAGGGGCGGATTAAGTGAGTTAGGGTTAGGGTGCGGTTGGTAAGGTAAGTGTGCGATAGTGAGGGACTTGAGGGTTAGGGGTGGATTAAGTGAGTTAGGGTTAGGGTGCAGGTAAGGTAAGTGTGCGATAGTGACGGACCTTAGGGTTAGGGTTAAGGTTAGTGCATAGATAGTTGTGTGTAAGGTGTAGTGTAGGTTTTTAGGTTGTTGGTGTGCTTGTGTTGTGTGTGTGTTGTGTAGAACTACGAACTTTTTATTTTGTTAACTGTCAGGATTGTGGTTTGTCGGGCATGTGAACTTTCGTGTTTTTGCGGTTTCGTTGTTGTGGTCCTGTTGTTCTAAATGTCGATCTTGTGAAGTGTCGAGCTTGTAAGGTAGATCCATATATATATATATATATATATATATATATATATATATATATATATATATGGGTCTAGGATGTTTGCTCAAATGAACAAACATTCAGAACCGAAACGGCCGGGCATACTTACGCAAAAGTGCCTTTAACCAAAAAAGCACTTTCGAGTAAGTATGCCTGTTGCCGAGGCCATACTAAGGTGTGGATAAGGGAAAATTCCCTTTTCCCTACTGTAGTGCGGTCTTGGAGGGAGAATATTAAAGTAGTTGGGGTGTGGGAGGCCCACATGGAGGTGCAGGGGGGCAAAGCCCCCCACTAAAATGTTAATGTAGTGTTTTTTTTTTTTTTTTTTCAGTAACACGCTTTAACAAAAGCACTTTTTTGATAAAAGCACTTTCTTTAAAGTGTGCTCGGTGGTTATGGATTCGGACCTTTGCTCATTCAAGCAAATGTCTTACATATATATATATATATATATATATATATATATATATGGGTCTATCTGACTTCACCGACATTTTAAAATATCGAAAACGAATTAACCGACACGAGAATGTCGAAAGTCACGTCACCGACGCCAGAAGATCGACGAGGCAGAAGACCGACGGAGGAAGACACCGACGCTGAGAAGCTGCGATGGGGACAGGATATGTAAGTCTGCGGTAGTGACGGACGATAGGGTGCGAGTAAGGTAAGTGTGCGATGCTGGTGTTTAGTAGGGGTAGGGGTGGGGTAAGTGAGTTAGGGTTAGGCGGGTTAGGTGAGTGTGCGAGTAAGGTAAGTGTCGATGTTGGTGTTTTGTAGGGGTAGGGGGATAAGTGAGTTAGGGTTAGGCGAGTAAGGTAAGTGTGATGTTGGTGTTTTGTAGGGTAGGGGTGGGATAAGTGAGTTAGGGTTAGGGCGGGTTAGGTGAGTGTGCGATAGTGACGGACCTTAGGGTAAGGGTTTGGGTCAGGGTTGTGGATAGTTGTGTATGTATGGGTTAGTGTTTGTTTGTAAGGATTTTGGTGTGCTTGTGTTGTGTGTGTGAGTGTTGGATAGGGGATGTGTTTTGTTTGTTGGTATGTTGTGTCGGGTGTATGCGATGTCGTGTTTGTGAACTGTCGATCTTCTGGCGTCGGTTAAATGAGTTTCGACATTCTCGTGTCGGTTAATTCGTTTTCGATATTTTGAAATGTCGGTGAAGTCAGATAGACCCATATATATATATATATATATATATATATATATATCTATATATATACACATATAGATGTAGACATGTATATCTATAGATGTATGCATATGTATGTATATATATATATATATATATATATATATATATATATATATATATATATATATATATATACATATATATTTATTTATATATATTTATATACATATATATATATATATATATATATATATATATGTATATATATAGTAGATATATATATATATATATACGAAATAATCCACTATAAACAAAACACCGAAACTAGTGAAATAGCGAACAGGTTCACAATAAGAGCTAGGCTTACTATATAAATGTTTTATTTTATAAATAAATAATAAATAATTTTTAAATTAATTTATTGGCTGAATATGTATAGTATATCAACATCAGCATTTGCTATAGTAGTCTTTTATGTATATATTAGCATTTGCAATAGTATTTATTATTTTGTATTTATATAAATATAGTGTAAATATGTAGTTTATATATCATTATTTGTTTATGTTTATAATTATCCATTACATTTAGGTAGTATTTATGGTTACATCTATCAATTTTTATTAACTCATCCACTCAGAATAAGCACATGCAATGTATGTTAAAATGCATATGATATTCATTTTACAAATGCATTCCCTTCCTGATGTCTGACATTTGTACAGATTTATTTGGTCATTATTTTTACATGCCTTATTTTATGAAACAATATTTGAGAATATTTACTGATCATGCATTTAATAATGTTTTATCACTTTAGTTTATTAAAGTTTCTATCCATTTGTATTGTTAAAACTTCCCTTTTAAGGTTCCCTTGGTAACGCTGATATATATAAATGCATTTTAACGTGATTGGATTATTTTAATTGATGTGTATATATAACATAGTCTTAAATTGTATTTGGTTATGTGTCTGAAGAAGGCGAGACACTGTTTTTGCCGAAAGCGTTTATGCGCTCACATTTTATTTGGTTCAATAAATTTCACTTGAGACTTTTGGAAGCCTAGTGAATCTGTTCGCTATTTCACTATATATATATATATATATATATATATATATATATATATATATATATATATATATATATATATATATATATACTCCAGTGTCCCCATCCTGGTCTACATACACCAAATAAATACTGGAAAAGTGCCCCTGCTAGACCAGCATCCCAGGCAGCTGCCTAGTTGGCCTATGCCTAAGGCCGTCTATGGGCTCAGGTAAGGTGAATCTACCTTTTTTTTCTGTTTTAGATCAGGGTCTAGATTTGTATTGTTTTTGTCAGGACTATATTTTTATAAGTCAGGGACAAAAAAGATTACTGTCTTGTCATAGATCAGGGAAACAGAGCAGGTAGGCAGTCATTCTAAAGAGACTATAACAAAATCTGTGGTACCACGTTAAAAATAAGGAGTTACATAACGATTAAAAGGGTAGAACAAAATGGGTAATAATTGCACAAAAAGACCCCAAAATCTGCCGTTAACTGAAGACGTGAAATACATGCAGTCACAGCATGCTCATAATATTAAATACTATTCAAAATGGGTTAATAAGTATGAATTTGATGGTAAATTAGAAAAATCCTCACTTGTTTAACTTGTCAAACAACTTAAAACCGATTCCAGAGGACGGGTAAAAAAGCAGAGCCAATTAGGAATTCCTCAGGCACACAGGTGGATTGAGGAAGTAAACCGTAGGGAACAAAAAAGCAATAATTCAAAAGCAATGTTTTTAGATAAGGAGGAAAATAACTTAGTAATAGCATCACACCCCTACCTCCCTTACCAGAATATGAAGTAAGTGAACAAGTTAGTCCACCCCCGCGATATCCTGCTGTTACCGTAAATAGAGACACTACAAAAGCAAAACCGTTTATTAGAGATCCCATCGAGACCAAGTCTCGAACACGGGCAGGTAGCTCAAAAGGGGACATTGAATTATATCAAATGGGTAGAAATTCACGATCTATGAGTGAAGAAGAAATATGCCCACTCATAGAAGTGCCTAATCCTCAGGCAGGGCAAGAAGGTCAGGACCCAACTATTCTAGTGTATAGACCCTGGACTCCAGAAGACATCCGGGCAGCCACTGAGGGAATTCCCCATCCAAAAGTTAATTTCAGAAAGTTCTTAGAAGATTTACAAGGAATGAGGCTGAGTTATAATTTAACCAAATAACGAAAATGTCCATATGGAGTTAATACTCTAATGCAAACAGCAAAAATCAAGTAAATAAATCCACAACAATAGAGCAAAGCAATGAAGGGGTGCAAAACGCTAATATAAAGTCCCATAAGCTGGATAACTTCCAAGTCCATAAAATGCAAAATAATCCAACACAGTCCAATAGTAAAAAGGAAGATTTATTGCAACATAAATAGGTTAGCGCTTTCGCTGAGTAGCTTCTTCAGACCTTAATACAAGTAAACCAACAATATTCAACCTTTAAATATGCAAAAAGGCGCCAAACTAACAGGTATTACTTAAAGCTGTATCAGCCCAAATAAAAACACCTCCTAAGGCATCAAAACATATGCAATAAGAAACACATCATTGTACAACAAATCATTAAAAACATATATATATAAAACAATGATTAATGCTTACTAAATAATGTACATATAAAACCAGTATTTAAAAACTCGTAACATATAATAAATTTTATCATGCCATCATGAACATCTAGTCATTCTAAAATGATGGACACAAAAAAGATCTAATTCATTTGTCATATCTCAACCTCCTCAATTTCAAAAGTGGACGTAAGGGGACTTTACCATTGAGTCCTGGTGGCATATCAGATCTAAACCTAATGATCCAATGTGTCTCTCTAGCCTCCGTGTAGTTCTCAATGTCTCCCCTTCTATGGGTTTTAAAAACCTGTTCTAAAATCCTAAATCTGAAATGATGGTCTATACCACTGTCGTGCACATGTTTGGCAAGCGCATTTTGCAAATGTCCCTTCCTAATGTAGTATACATGTTCACGAATCCTGTCCCTGAGACAGCAATTCATTTTGCCTATATAAAATGCCGGACAGGCTACACAAGATGCAATGTATATTCTTGGACATGCAATTGCCGCATGCACGTATAGTGTAATCACCTAAACCCAAAGGATGTACAAAAACCGGGTCTGTAAGAATATAGGAACAAAAGTTACATCTATTACATGGTACTGAAAAATGTTCATGTATATCCAAATCACGATGTATTGTTTTAGGGTAGCATAAAAGATTCTTGAGATTTTTCTTGTTCCGATACACGAACCTAGGTCTATCTCCACTAATCTCTTTAATTTTGGGATCCACTGATAAAACATGCCAGTGTTTAATAAAGATGTCTTTGATAGGACCTATATCTTTAGTATAATACACTGGAAAAACTACCTGTTGATTCTGTCCTTGCAAACCAACAGTTGCATGGTCATTATCAGTCATAGCTAGATAATGATCATCAGCCCTATCAGAAAAATAGGGCTTAGCTCTATTATCCCTAAGAGCTGAAATATCCTCCATCCCTAGTCTGAAATCAGTCATACTGTAGCTTCGTTCTCTCAACCTGTTTTCCAAATCCTTCAAATCCGTTCTAAATGCTGAATCAACAGGTGTATATCTAGACACACGCATGGCTTGTCCACGAACAATATTCTTGTAGACAAAGCCTGGATGCATACTATGACGGTGCAGGAGGGTATTCCTATGGCATGGTTTGCGATACAAACCTGTGTTGACCATCCCACCTGCTAACTTCTCAACATATACATCTAAAAATGAAATGCGTGTGTCAGACCATTCCACAGTAAAATTTAAAAAATCTGTTGCTATATTAATCTCCTGAATAAAATGTTCCAGTTGTGTAGGCGTACCCTTCCAAACAAGGAACAGGTCGTCTACAAAACGCCTGTAGAATGGAACATAATCCTTATAAAACTCATTTTGGAACAGATGGCTATGTTCCCATTCAGCCATAACGAGATTGGCGTAGCTGTTGGCACATGAAGTGCCCATCGCTACGCCATCTCGCTGAAGGAAAGTCCGTTCCTGAAAACAGAACACATTCGACTCCAGAACAATCTCTAATAGGTTAAGAATCAACTCAATGTCAATGCTTGATGATGACGCTGACCTTCTCAAATAGGTACTAATCATATTGACACCCTCCATATTAGGTATAATCGTGAACAAGGATTGAACGTCCGTCACTAATAGAGAACCCTCTAAATCTGTACAAGAATTAGTGTATTGATAGAGATCTAACAGGAATTGTTTAGTGTTCTTAAGAATATAACAATTAGCTTCTACCACTGGTCTCAGTTTACTTTCTATGTATATAGAGAGTGGTTCAGTGGACCACCCTCTGCCAGCCACTATTGGTCTCATCGGTGGAGAAATAGAGTCCTTATGAATCTTCGGAAGGCCCTGTATGACTGGTATCAGGGGATGTGTAACATATAAGAACCCAAATAAAGCTTGATCAATAACTTTATCCATAAGCAGATCTTTCAATATCACCTGTATCCTATTGATAATAAAGTCAACCCTATCCTCTGATAAGGACTCATAGAACCTCTCATCTCCTAACATATTCATCATATCATGTTGATATCTAACAATATCAAAAACAACAATCCCTCCCCCTTTGTCAGCTGGACGGATGATAATGTCCTGATTATTGCACAACCCAGTCAAAGCTTCTCTTTGTCTAAAAGTAAGATTGTATCTATTCCTATTACGAGAACCATATTGTCCCTTCATCTTATACAAATCATCCTCCACTAATTTGCTGTAGGCCGCGACTAAGGGGTGTATTGGTGGTACGAATGTGCTAGGTTTTCTATAGGGGTGGCTAGGTGTAGCATCCATTCCATTATATTCTATTCTCAACGCCAAATTCCTGACAAATAATTTGAAATCTCTCAATGTCTCCTCATATCTACTATAAGTGGTTGGAATAAAAGTAAGTCCCTTGGACAAAACTTGTAATTCATCATCACTCAGCTCGTAGCTGGATAAATTAAATACTATGTCATCTACCTCCCTTCCCACATCTTCTTGATGTTGCGATTGGGCTGTCTGTCTGGGGATAATTTCCGTTTCTGGTGCCCCCTGCTGATGGAGCGCATTCTCCCCTCCCTGGTAAGTGTCCTGATGGGGAAAGGATGCTTACTATTAAAGTCCAAAAAGTCAAAACTGTTGCACGGAGAAGCAGGACTCTTGAAAAGCAATGTCCATGTATACTCACAAAGGCTGCCTGTAATGGCACACCATCAACTGTTCCTAGACCAATTCTTAAAAATAAGGAGCAGACTTATACCAGTACCTCGGGTGATGAGTCTTCCCCCACTGATAGTGAGGGCATTACTTCTGACCATTCACCTTTTAAAAAAAGAAGTAATATACCTACCCCTTTTGGGGTAAGAAGAAACGACGCGGGGGGAGGAAACACCATAATAGGTCCAGATTTGGAGTCAATGGATGGAATAGTTCAAGCTTCAAGCTTTTCTAAAATAGATGAAACTACTTTTCATAATGTCCTCAATTTGTCTAAGGTTCAGCTAACTCTGGAACAAGAAAAAATACTCAATAAAGGCTTAGGGTTTGTACCTGGTTTCTTTTGTGATCAATATCATACAGTAAATTATGTTTTGGAATTTTGCCGCTGTTTGAATCTCAAGATATTCTTTTCCGATAAGGTGAACAACACAGCTCAAAGATCTACTGAGTTTAGGTTTTTAAAATCTACATTTCAACCTCCTGCCAATATGCATGTTACAGCTTTTCAACAGGCTGTACTTAGGGACCTACATTTTCCACCTTATGGCTTCAATATTCTCAAAGATAATATCCAGGAGACAGAAAGACAGGCACTTGAGGAATTAAGAAATAACAATAACATCGCAATTGTCAAGGCAGATAAAGGTGGGGCGGTAGTGGTTTTGGATATGGACTATTATACACAGGAAGGGTTACGACAGCTATCTGACAATAAATGTTATATGAAAATGGACATTGATCCGACCACTACTTTTAAAAAAGAGATAGATAATTTCTTGAGTAGTGCGGTTGAGAATGGTATTTTGTCCAATACTATTGTCAAACATTTGACAGTCAAAGATCCAAATAAACAGATACTTTACTTACTTCCTAAAATACATAAATCTTTGACCTCCCCACCTGGCCGACCTATAGTATCTGGTCATGGTTCTTTAACTGAACCACTCTCAGCCTTTTTGACAGAATATTTGAAACCACTGCTTGTCCATGTAAGAGCTAGAATCAAGGATACCACACAATTTTTACAAATCATAGCAGAGACTGAAATTGAACCCAATTGGCTACTTTGTACATTGGATGTAAAATCATTATACACCAGCATCCCTCATTGGGCGGGTCTCCAAGCACTGCAATATTGGCTTGAAAAATCTAACTTATATCCTCCGGGATTTAATACACTTTTGATTTGTATGTGTGAGCATGTCCTGAATAAAAACATATTCTTTTTTCAAGGAGAATGCTATTGGCAGTTACAAGGCACTGCAATGGGGGCATCTTTTGCCCCTATATATGCAGACCTGTTCATGGCCTACCTGGAGGAATATTTAATATATGATACATCTCATAACATCTATATTGTAGAAATGGATATCTGGCGTAGATATCTTGATGATTGTTGGATGGTGTGGCGGGCAGATACAGAATATCTTAAAGAATTTGTGGATTACCTAAATAGTAATATTTGGGGCATTGAATTCACAGTTAATAGCAATAGGTCTACTATTGAATTCTTGGATGTCAATGTATATAGGAAGCCTGACAACACACTAGGCACTAAAATATACAGGAAATATCCTGAATATAATACATTGCTACATGCCTCAAGCATGAACCCCCGCCACACTGTCCGGAACATCCCTAAATCTCAATTTTGCCGTATCAAAAGAATTAATTCCAGTCAGGATGATTATGAGCTAGCCAGTTCGGATCTTGTAAATAGATTTCTGGATAGAGGGTATTCTGATTTGGATATTAGATCTGCAAAATATTGGTCTGACAAACTAACTAGGGACCAGCTTTTGGAATACCAGGACCATCAGAAAAACCAAAAAGATGATAAGGTCTTGAGACTGGTTACCACATATGGCAGAAACAATCAGATTATCAGAGCAATTGTGGACAGAAATTGGAATATCCTGATGGCTAATGATATTCTCAGACAATATCTTGGGACACGTTGCCAATTTTCTTACAGAAGGGGCAAAACTTTAAGTCCCATTTTTTCACATTTTAAACATCATGGTAGTGGAGGGGCACGGTACAAACAACTCACGATTACGGGTAAAGAATTGATTGGTACCTTCCCTTGTGGACATTGCATGTCATGCACTGATATTAATAAAACCAAATCTTTTAGCAGTGCCAATACTAGCAAGGTTTATGACTTAAAATTTTTTGGGAACTGTTCAATGAGTTGGGTGATATATCTTGCAACTTGTCAATGTTCTGCATTCTATGTAGGAAAAACCTCCCGGCCCCTTAAAATTAGAATTGGGGAACATAGGAGTAACATTAGAAACAAGAAAATTACCAATGCTCTTTACCAACATACAGTTAAACATCCTACGGCCAAATTCAAGTTTACTGTTATTGATCGGATTGTTGGTGATAGAAGTCACCAACAAGGTTGGGAAAATATTTTGACACAAAAAGAAAAATATTGGATTGTACATTTGGGCGCATTATTCCCCCCTGGTATTAATGACCACCTTTAGTTCATCTATATAGGCATTGGACCTTGTTGACCATAAATATACACTTTTGTCTTTTCACAAATATATACATATTTTTGTATATGCATACAAATATAGTATTTAATGTTATATTTTATTTTCAATAATATAACATTTAGCTTTCTAACTAGGTATGTTATTATGATGTTTTTTTCATTATTATTTTTTCATGATTTTTTTCCCTTTTGAATGTATATATTTTTTTTGGGTCTCAATAGACCACAATACTGTAATTTGGTGTGTAGGTCTTATTCAGACCATTATATTGTATTTTCATTGGATGATTTGTTGAACTGATACTATAAATAGTATCAGGTGCATCTGTTGGCTTTTTTCACTTTTTTCTATGCTCCACTGAAGAAGGAGAAACCGAAACCGGTTTGGAGCTGGATATATTTTTATATCCTATGTGTTTTTTCTAATAAATCATTTGGGACATTCCTTGCTGGCCGTTGTGTGGTTTTCAGTAGTTTGGTTGGCCGTGCATTGCTCCACGTGAGAGGTTTGGCGTGGTTGTACTTTACTTGTATTAAGGTCTGAAGAAGCTACTCAGCGAAAGCGCTAACCTATTTATGTTGCAATAAATCTTCCTTTTTACTATTGGACTGTGTTGGATTATTTTGCATTTTATGGACTTGGAAGTTATCCAGCTTATGGGACTTTATATTAGCGTTTTGCACCCCTTCATTGCTTTGCTCTATTGTTGTGGATTTATTTACTTGAGTTATAATTTAATTGGAGAAGTGGTAGAAAAAGTAGTCAGACAAATTGTGGGACCAGATTGGCACATGATTAGTGGCAACTGGAATCCCCGTGACGCTGCACTCAGGCCCCTCCCGCATAGCAGTGCAGAGTTAGACAACAGAGTAAAAGGTCTTACAGACCGCATCTCTGAGAAATGGAAGCCTAGGGCAGACTGGACTTGCATTAATCAATGCATCCAACAAGAAGGAGAAACTATTGACAGATATTATGCCAGACTGTTAGAATGTTTTAATAACCATTGTGGAATGCAGGTTCCTGAAGATCAGACACATGATTCCCCATATGAGCAGCAGCTAAAGAATGCATTTTTGAAAGGCAGCATTGCACCCATAAGCAGTTTTATTACAAAACACATGGTAGATCATCGCACAAGCAGGTTACAGTCATTACTTGAATATGCTAGGCATGCCGAAAGGCAGTTTAATAGCAAAAAGAAAAATAAAGCCCAAGTATTTTCTGTAGAAGATGGAGCAGATGTTTATGTAGTACAGCTCAGGAAAAAGGGCAAGAGAAATGCCCAGGGAAACAAACAATCTGATCAGCGATCAGAGGACTTTGAAGGGCGAAAGAAAAGGGGTGAATGTTTCAAATGCGGTAAAAAGGGACACTTGGCAAGGGATTGCAAGAAAAACAAGAAGGCAACCACGGAAGACAAGGAGGGTGAGGACTGACTATATGATAGTCAGGAATCACTAGAAGGGGATAGCAGAGAAATGACAAATGAGAATGTGAGAGAGGGAGTAGAGGATGTGACAGAAGAAATAGAGGAAGTGCAGGAAGTTACGGATAGTGAAGAAAATGAAATATTGGATTTAGCTTTATTGAGCTTAGAGCTCTATTTAGCAGACACAAAACCAGAAGTTACACTCCTGGTAGAAGGGAGGGAAGTCAAATTCTTGTGTGACTCAGGGGCATCACGGACCCTGATACATCCCTCCAAACTGCCACCTTTGCAGTGCAATCGGAGGGTGAAATGTTTTATTGGTACAGCCAGGACTTGGTTACGACTGGTCCATGGGCAGTGACCAAAGAGTTGATGAACGTAGCCATCAGCAAGTTCCCCTCCCTTGACATTGATAAACAACATTTGTTGCACTGTACTCTGTATTATTGTAACACACCAGGACCTGATAAGGAATATGAGCAAGAATTGTTTAGAAATCGTGCAAACAGATTGATATTACGTAATCTGTACTGGGACATGGAAGGGAACAGTGTAGCCAGCTGTTCATTGCCCCAGGAGTACTTTGCACTCTATAAATCTAATCGATTACCACATGTTAGCTTAACTAAGGACAAGATTGTAAAATGGGTAGACTTAGGAGAAAAAGTCACGAGATGGGAAAAGCAGACAGAGTTAGAACTGTCAGAACAAGGAATACAAAGGCAGAAGTTGAATTAGATAACTCAGACCCACCCAGCTGTACACTTGCAGTCTAGCAAGGACAGCTGATTAGCACTCCTATTAAAGGAGGAAGAGAATGCCTTACAGAATATACCAGAAACTCTTTGGTCAACAGGAAAGTCAGATGTAGGACTTATTCGTACAGTGGGACCAGTTACTATCATGCCAAAGTCAGCATTTAGACCGCAGAAAAGACAGTATCCCTTAAGAAAAGATGCAGAGGTAGGAATCAAACCTATTTACAGCAGCTTTACTTAAGGAAGGGGTGCTGGTGGAATCTCCTGATTCACCATGTAACACACCCTTATTTCCTGTTAAGAAAGCGAATGGAGAGTGGCATATGGTCCAAGATTTACAAGCTATAAATGACGCAGTAATGCCAAGGGCACCTACAGTGCTAGACCCACACACTCTGGTGAATGATTTAAAACGTCAACAGAAATATTTTTCTGTGGTAGATATCAACAATGCGTTCTTTTCGATACCGATACATCCTGACAGCCAATATTGGTTTGCATTCACATTTCAGAGGAAAAGGTATACATATACACGACTACCACAGGGATATTGTGAAAGTCCGACAATATTTTCACAAGAAATGGAAAGCAATTTGGCGGGATTTACCCCACCAAGAGGTAGTCAGATTTTACTTTATGTTGATGATATCCTGCTGGCGGCCCCCACCCAGCAAGATTGTTAAGAAGATACCATAGCGCTATTACAATTTTTAGCCACTGAAGGACATAAGTAAACAAAAATAAACTGCAGCTTTGGAGAAAACAAGTTAAATACTTAGGATATGTAATATCCAAAGAGGGTAGGACATTAGATGACAGAAAAGTAGTGATTTTACAAGCACCAAAACCCACTACCAAGAAGGAAATGATGTCCTTCCTGGGTACGACTAATTTTTGCTGGAGCTGAATTCCAAACTACGCCTTGGAATCTGCACCGCTGACTAACCTGATATATAAAAAGCCTATGGCAGCACAGGATTTGTTACAATGGACACCAGAAGCAGAATCTGCTTTCTGCAAACTGAAACAGCTAATAGTGTCCTCATTAGTTTTGGGATTACCAAACTATCATAAACGTTTTTTCCAAACTGTAGATTGTAAGCAAGTTTATATGACGTCAGTGTTAACACAGCAGCATGGGGACAAGCAATGCCCTATTGCTTATTACTTATCACAACTAGGCCCAGTGGCACGGTCTTTACCCCACTGTGTACAAGCAGTAGTTGCAGCTGCAATGGCAGTACAGGCTTTGGCCTCAGTAGTTTTGTTCCACCCTCTCACATTGAGAGTACCTCATGCAGTCGCAATTATTTTACTGCAAGAGAAGGTAGCATATCTTTCCCCTGCTAGGCATCTTTCCTGTATGACTATATTGTTGAGTCAACCTCATATGATAATTGAACGATTCATGACTTTGAACTCTTCTACCTTGCTCCCAACCCCTGCAGATGGCACACCACACAGCTGCCTGCAGGTGATTGAGCAGAAGACACTGCCTAGAAAAGATCTTATGGATGTCCCCTTGGATGATGCCGAGGTGACATACTACGTGGATGGCTCGTGCAAAAGGGGTCCTGCAGGACAGAACCTAGTAGGATATGCAGTAGTCTCTGATACTGAGATTATAGAAGCAAAACCTTTACCACACAATTTATCTGCACAGGCAGCAGAGTTGATTGCCTTGACACGGGCATGTACCTTAGCAAAGGGTAAATGTGTAAACATTTTTACTGACAGCCAGTACGCTTTTTCTACTGTACATGTTTTTGTGCAACAGTGGAAAAATCGAGGAATGATAATATCTACTGGCAAACCAATCAATCATGCACAATTTATTTTAGATCTTTTAGAGTCTATTCAGTTACCTCAGAAAGTAGCTATTTGTAAATGCACAGCTCATACCAAGCAACAGGATAGGATTTCAAAAGGTAATGCGAGAGCTGATACAGCTGCAAAACAGGCAGCTTCAGAAGTATTTCTTTTGAATGAGGAATTACAAGCCTCTGAGATTTTAGACTTAGAAATGTTAAAGACAATGCAGACACTTACTACGCAAGTTGAAAAACAAAGATGGGTAAAACGAGGAGCAATTCTGGAAAAGGGGCTGTACATCTCTAAAGAAGGGAAACCGATATTACCATATAATTTGTTTAGATATGCAGCTTTGTTGAGCCATGGGCAATGCCATGTCTCAACAGGGGGGATGGTACAGCTGGTGAAACGAGTGTTCACGACATATGGATTCTTAAATTACTCTAAAAAGTTTTGTTCGATGTGCCACATTTGTAATAAACATCATGCACAAGGGGCATTAAAGCCCAAGCAAGGGAGTTTCCCTACACCACCATATCCATTTCATACTATCTGTATGGATTTCATAGAATTGAACAAATGTGAAAATAAGAAGTATTGTCTTGTCATTGTAGATATGTTTTCCAGATGGGTGGAAGCCTTTCTGACTAAAAAATCCAGATGCGGCTACCGTAGCAAAAATTCTCGTTAAAGAAATCATCCCTAGGTTCAGCATTCCGGAATGGATCTACAGTGACAACGGTACACACTTTGTGAACCAAACCATACAACAGTTAAGTAAACATTTTGGTATTTCTTTGAAAAATCATTGTGCGTATCACCCACAATCTGCAGGGCTAGTACAGAGGCATAATGGGATTTTAAAGAGTAAGCTAAGGAAGTTAATAGAAGAAACACAGAGAAATTGGGTGTACTGTCTGCCCCTGGCAGTGTTGAGCATGAGAACTGTTCCGAATGCAAACGGATTGACTCCTCTTGAAAAACTATTTGGAAGGGCTTGTTATATACCTCAATGGAAACCTCTCATGCCCGCAGACCAGGAAGCTGACTGTACACTAGCAGAGTATATGAGAAATTTGTTAAATTTTAAACATCCGTTGCAGTCAAATTCTGTTTCAGATAAAGAACAAACCAGACCATCAGAGGTGGCAGTGGCCCCAGGTACCTGGATCTGGGTGAAGACAATAACGAAAAAGAATTGGACATCACCAAAGTGGGAGGGTCCATATCAAGTGCTTCTGTCAACACCCACTGCAGTCAAGATCACAGGGCGTGCCTCGTGGATCCACCTGACACACTGCAAACTAGTTAAGAACTTTGACCTGGACAAAAATCTTGTCACATGTCAAGAGCAAAAATGATAGAATCCAGAACAAACAGGAATGCAGTACAACCATTTCCTCAGAAGTATTGTATAATCATCCTGTTAACTGTACTAGTAACAATAATCTTTTTGCTGTGGCCTTTCCTTTTCCCAGCCACACAAACTGAATTGAATAAACATGAAGCGTTACTCATAGACTGGCATCCAAACTTCAACACTTACCAGGCAATTAAATATGTGTATGCTGAGACGTTCAATGTTTCGAATTGCTGGATTTGCACAGCTTTGCCGACAGCATACAGGGGGTTATTAATGACTACAGTCCCCCTAGGGGTCAATGAGACCTGGGAAAACTTGATTTATGATATCTCAACCATTACATCACAAGATAAAATAGCATTGTACTTGTCTGTTCCACAGAAGGGAACTGTGTGTTTTTATAAACATGATACTGTTCAGGTGGGTTGGAGCAATTGCAATGAGACTGATCCTTATAAATGTTACACTAAAGCTAGCAATGCAGGTTCTTTTTGTAATACAAACTATGATTCATTTCTTGAATTGATGCACAAAACAATCAATGAAGTAAAACATAATTCTGTTCTTTATAAACAACTGTCTATAATTGATAGAAAAATGTTTCATGCAGGGTGAGTGTATATTCATAGCAAAGTTACTACTAAAGTAGAGGACTGTTATTTTGTGTGTGGCAGAAAGGCATACAAATGGTTACCTGAGAATTGATCCGGCAGTTGTTTTTTGGGCTACCTGGTTCCGGCCATATGACATGCAGTTTTGCCTCGAGGAAAAATTTGGAATGTCCTAGAAGTCATCAAGAAACCTATAAATCCAGTGGGGTAAATCAATGCACATTGGAAAAAACATCATTCTATAGGCAATGGACTGACACACATGGACTTGAGTGATAGTGTTATATCGTGGACAGGCATATTACCAGCATATGGAGCAGTGAAATCGATCTGGGAGCTGAGAAAACTGTCTAAACTTCTCAAAGTGATGAGCAATGCAACTTTTTCCGCTCTCGAATTGGTGACTGATGAACTGAATGCCATGAGAACTGTAGTGCTTCAAAACCGCATGGCTCTCGACTTCACCCTAGCAGCGAGAGGTGGTACTTGCGCTTTAATCCAGGAAGAGTGCTGTTCGTATATTCCTGACCATAAACACAAGATAGACAATCATCTTGAGGTAATTCTGCAGGTGTCCGCCATGACCAAACCAGGCCCAAACCCACTGATGGACTTTTTCCAGAAATGGTTTGGGGGGGTGGGGTACCATCCTACTGAACATCCTGATTGCCATTTCTGTAGGAATGCTCCTACTGGGAGTGTGTGTTCGCTGTGGCATCCCCTGCATGAAAAGACTGATTAAAGACTTTATAGACATGTCAGTTTCTGAAACCTTATATCAAAATACTGAGTTTGAAGAGCTGTTAAAAGATTGAAAATGCTTTCATAAGTTTAAATTGAATGACTCTCAACTGCAAATTCTAAGTGGGAAGAGGTTAGGGGACGAAAAACTGTTTATGCTTATTTTGAAAGTAGAATAAAAGCATTAAAAGGGGGGAAAATGTCAGAAAAATATGTATTGGTTATATGCTTAGTACATTTAAAGCTTGAAAAGGGTTAACACATGTATTCTATTTCACACTGCATAAATCTGTACGAATTGCAGAAAGCTTTCTAACCTTGAATTGTCATGAAATATGCGCAGCCATTGCTTATGCTTTGGAAACTTACAGGGAAGTAGATAATTTCTGCTTGTGTCAGGAAAATAATGAATAGAACAATACCACTTGTATTAACGTTATGAGACTTAGACAAGGAGTTCTGCTTGTGCTGTGAGAAAATACACAGCTGCAGAAGCTATAGATAATCAGAACAAAGACTGCTTGAAAATATGAACTGCAATCAGCATTTGCTTGTGCCTAAGTTAGAAAAGTACCTTGAAATGTAACACATGTATTAGAACTATACAATAGAAGCTTGTAACAGGCTAGGGCCCACCAAGGCCAGGTTGTTTTTCTCAAAATGTTTTTCATAAATCCAATCATATCAGCAGAAAATCTGAGTAACATCTGCTGTAAAACAATACTGAAAGTTGTGTTTGATTACGTCAGCCATAGAAGGCAATGTCTTGTAGAACAGTATAAGAATAGCATACTTCCTGTTAGTAGTTAGACAAAATCCTGTATTTGCATGTTTTTGTCTCCTTGCAGCAAGTTATTAAATGTGCCTTAACTGAACCTTACGTGTATTGGTCTTTGAAGTTTTTTTCCTTTGACATATGTTATATATATTTAGATAGTAATATATATATATATATATATATATATATACACACACACACACACACACACACACACACACACACACACACACACACACACACAAATACATCTACATGTTGAACTACATTTCTTGTACGTTGAATGACTGGGCTGGATGATATGTTTGTGAAAACATCAGAGTTATGTGTATCTGACATGGCTTAGTGGTAAATCTCTTATGGCTATGGTGTGCAGGGTTCTGGGTTTGAGCATTGCAAAGGTTATTTATTTTGTTGCTGGGCAGAACAAGGGCCATTGGATACATAGTGATGAAGGCACTTTTAAGCAGTTGTAAGTGGGTTTACGCGGGTGTGTGCGGAGGTAACCACTGCTAACTTCAGATTACAGTTTCTTATACTCAGCTTCTAAATTGCTTAATCTGTGTAGGCATTGCTTACCCCCACGCAAACAAGCTTAAACCCACTAACTGCTGCTTAAAGGTGCTTATTCCCACTTACCCCCACCCTAATTTCTTTAAATGAAAAGAAAAAAGGGTTGATAGGAAAGTGGTGAAAAAGGGGCACAAAGAGGGAAAGATAGTGAGGAAAATAGCTAAGGATGTTCAGGAGGATGTAGGGAAGGTCCATAGCTGCCCATTTCTTCTACAGCAACAGCTGTGCATATACACTGAATTTGGAGGTAGATTTCAACACTCAAACCCCTGAGAGAGGGGTGAGGACAACAATAATATGTTGTGATGGCAATTAGACCAGATTACATGTGGTCAGTGGACACATGTGTGAAATGGACAGCTATGTATGGGGGGATATTTATTTTGGGCAACAGATTGCCCTTTTTTTTCAGGTGAGAGTGGGATGTTGGGGAGGGATAGTAGGTATATTTGGGGAGGTAGGTTGGGTAGGTTAACAGACAAATCACACAAGATGCATACAGGGGCAGTATATGACACGTGGGGAGTAAACACCTTGATGTGGAGGGGTGTTGGGAAATCGAAAGCCCATGAGCCTGCTAGTGGAAACAGTGGGACTGAGATCCTCACCCATGGGCAGTCACGATTGCACCTTCACAGCCCCGAAGGTGGCTGTGCTGGGGGCTGAGTCGGAGAGCCAGGCTGACCCTCTAGTCATGACACACAACCCTTGAGCTGATGTAGAAGCTCACCAAACTGCTGATTGAGCTCTCTATGCACCCTGACCCAGACCTGGCGATGGGTGACAGGTTCCTGTCCACGCCCACTCTGGGGGGGCAAGCCCTATCCCCTGAGGCTGTTCCACCCAAAGGTGGTGCAGGACCAATGGACGAGGAGGTCCCGGGTCGGGCCCCAGATGTGCTGGTTCCCGATGCCATGGCTGAGGTGGGACAAGTGGGTCTGCTGGGACCCGCATTCCCATACATGCTATGGTGTTTATGGTTTATCAACATATGTGGGTTAGTAATAGTCAACACATTCTAGGATTAGGTATAACAGCATGATAGATATTCCCATTAACCCAGACACCGGATATGGAACAGTGGTATAGCAAACAGAACACATGCATATATGGGTCCACAGTGGTAATAACAACAGCATGCATGTACATTGATGGCACCATGCCACCAGTGTTGGAGTATTTCAACATAGCACATGCATTGATACAGATTTAAATAATTATCAACCAATAGGACATACATCCCAACATAATAGTGGAGTCATCATGAACCAGTTGAGGTGGGTATTTAGTGTATTGTTGGAGATATGGTGGGGGAGAGAGAAAGATGTCAATTAACAACTAGTATATTCCTGTAGTTTGCATTACTTTCCTAGTCAGTGCTATCTGTACCTTACAAGTATTACTACTGTACCCCGTTACCTTCATTTGGACAGTGATATGGCTGTCGACATCTATATACATGAACTGGTTTTACCTGCAGTATACACATCTTACCTGGTATACCTGTGGAGGAATTGTTTGTTAATGCTAGCTAACTGTTTCTACACATACTCCCAGATTCCAGGTTGATGTTATGTACATACCTGTCCATCTCTTTTTGCACAGACTCTGGCCATGTCTTGACCACATGCAGGTGAACCAGGACATATGTAGACTATTGCCCTCTTCAACCTTTAGTGACTTACAACACTCTTATACAGGATTTCCCACACAGTTATATTATGTAGCACAGTGTGGGTGACAGTGAACAGTGACACCTTATTATTCAGTGCAACTGCAACATTCACAATTCCATATAATACCAGAGTAAACAGTACCAGTACAGGGTATCAGGCTTTTATTTCTCGGCACAATGTTCGTATCTGATGTACCTGTGGGAGCAGTGTTTGTTAGCACTACCTGAATGTTGCCACACAAAGTACCAGATTTCACGTTAGTATTATGCACATACATCTCACTCTGTTACTGTACACACTCTGGTCACAGCTTGACAACATGGGGTGTAGATGGGACATACGTGGCTTATTACTCTCATAACATTTTGGGGAGTTGCTAGTGTGACAGGTTTGTACTTATAGATGTGTGACAATCAGTTGTATTTCCTGTCTGCTGCCTAAACATCTGGAATCATTCCACTGATTTGCCAGGGGACAGGGTGACAGGCAGCAGATACAGGCCGATATACTGGACATTCTGGACTTATATGTACAGTTGTGGGGTATGATTCTGTATGCAGCCTACTTCCACTCCCAGGATTCAGACCATGGCTGTGTCTGCTGAAACTAAAACACTGTCCATCAAAGTTATGTGTGCTATATGGATATTGCTGTATATCTCCTATCTGATTTCTGCCTTATAATTCTCCTGTGGTTTTACATTCTGACCTTGTATTATAACACTCTTATACAGGATTTCCTAGACAGTTATATTATGTAGCACAGTGTGGGTGACAGTGATGAGTAACACCTAATTATTCAAAGCAACTGCAACACTAACAATGCCATACAATACCACAGTAAACAGACCCAGTACAGGGTATCAGGCTTTTATTTCTTGGCACAGTGTTTGTATCTGACAGATCTGTGGAAGCAATGTTTGTTAGTACTACCTGACTGTTGCCACACAAAGTACCAGATTCCACATTACTATTATGCACATACATCTCACTCTGTTACTGTACACACCTTGGTCACAGCTTGACAACATGGGGGTGTAGATGGGACATACTTGGCTTATTACTCTCATAACAGTTTGAGGAGTTGCTAGAGTGACAGGTTTGTTCTTATAGATGTGTGATAATCAGTTGTATTTCTTGTCTGCTGCCTATATGTCTGGGATCATTCCACTGATTTCC
The DNA here is from genome assembly GCF_019279795.1 of Protopterus annectens. Taxonomy (NCBI): domain Eukaryota; kingdom Metazoa; phylum Chordata; order Ceratodontiformes; family Protopteridae; genus Protopterus; species Protopterus annectens. Next base: position 852,311,063 of record NC_056746.1, on the reverse strand, counting down.
TAGGGGGACAGGATGACAGGCAGCAGATATGGGCCAATTTACTAGGCATTCATGACATATCTGTACAGTTATAATTGTAGCTAAAGAGTCCTGTAGGCTGGAGAATAAAATACTTGAAATTTATTGCAAAACACAGATTTAGGTAAGCAATTTCGAGGCAATCCTCTTCATCAGACCTTAATACAGAAATGAATTTGCACACAAGGTTTAAATAAAACCAATAACCAATAAAAATTCTTTAAAAATCAGTGACGCAACCCTCTTTTTTTCAAGAGAGGTTTTAAGGATACAATACTGTTAAGACCAGGTGATAAGTATGCCCTAAAGTCCACTATCCACCTTAATTCAGCATTTTCAGTTTCATTGTTAATATCACCTTCTCTAAGGCTCACATTCATTTTTTGCAAGACCCAAAATTTAAAATTGTGCTGTTCACCACAGTCTAAAACATGCTTAGCTAATGCATTAGTAAGTTTGCTGTTCTTAATATCATTAAGATTTTTCATCACCCTTTCCTTCATAGTTCTATTGGTTTTACCAATATAGAATGCACTACAAAGATTGCACTTAGCAAAATACACTATGTTTTTAGCAGAACAATCTGCGTAAAATAAAAACTCTACAGGTTTCTTTTTTTTTTTTTTTTTAAATATTTTTATTCATTTCCAAAAACAAGAAAACATGAATGCAGGTTATTTATGACAATGAAGTATTTACAAATTATTTAAAAAGGTAGGCTAAAACCTCTAAACAGATATCAAACATTAAAACCAAAATAAATTATTTACACGGGTGTCTATTGTTGACATATAATTGACTTTCTATACAATTGTTTCCTGATTATAATCTGCTGTAGTCATTATTCTCCAGTATTTCAATTACTATTTTTTGCCATGCTATGTATAATGATGTAGTTCTTTCAGTTCTTCCTTTAATAGTGTTCATTTCCAATTGCGATACTGCTGACACCATATTCATGAATTGCTTAAAAGTTGGAGAAGCTTTGGATTTCCAGTTTGATGTAATGTTCTTCCTTACAATAGCTAGAAGAGTCCATAAGATTACATATTTTGTTCTTGGCACACAGTCAGGTACAGGTGCATTAAACAAAATAATAGATTTGGAAATCTGGAATTTATCATAGAATACCATTTGCAGAAAATAATTTATTTTATCCCAATATGGTTTAATCAAATGGCATTCGTAGAATATGTTGCCAGTCTGCTTTTATTGATAAATCACATCTCCAGCAGCCAATATTTTTCTTAAACATAAGTTCCATTTTATGAGGGTTTACATAAGATCTGTGTATGAATTGCCATGTAAAAAGTCTCCAATGTAATGAAAGTGATGTCTGCTTTGGAGAGAGAGGAATTAGTTTTTTATCTCTGTCATTTGGCCCATGTCCATTAACTGATCTATAATAATTCCATATTTTGTCATTATTATGCATTTTTATTTTTTTGTTTGTTTTATAAATAGATGATAAGTATCCCTTTCCAGTAATGGGTTGATTCATTAGTAATATTATATGTTCTATAAGGTTAGGAACATTTTGTCTTATTGATGGTTGCATTGTTTCTTGTTTGCTTAATATATACTGTCTTAATTCTTGTACATGTAACCACGAACTATCTTCCATATTTAATTTCTGTTTAATCTGGTCTATTGTCGGAGGTTTTCCAGAGTTTAGCAATTGATGCCAATATATTAATGCCTTTTCTTTAAGCATGTTGACTACTTCCATATTAAATGTTATTATATTACCTTGTGTGTACGCTACTGGATATAAAAGAAATGACCATGCTTTAATATCAGGATTGCTATTAATAAGATTTTGGAAAATTTTTAATGTATAAGTAATGTATTTGGAACTTATATTTTTATTCTTATGTATCATCATATATTCCTTCATCAGCCATAGAAAATTGTTTGGTATGAAATCTGTATAATTTTGCTACTACAAATCCTGATTTTAAACAGATTCTCTCATGAACTAGCTTCCATTTTGATGTATATTTTGTATTTAGCCATAATGATATTGTTTTAATAATGGATGAATGCAAATATATTTCTATGTCTGGTAAACCTATGCCACCTATATCCCAATCATCTAGATGATACTTCATAGCTATCCTTGGTTTTTTTGGATACCATAGGAATCTTACCATTAAATCATTTAATTGTTTTAGGTGCGATTTAGCTGGTGGCAAAGAACAAGCTTGTATGACATAAAGAATTTTTGGAAATATGATCATTTTAATTATATAAAGCCTTTCTTCCATTGAAAAGAAGAATTTGTTCCATCTTTGTGTTAGATTTTTAATATTATTTAAGGTCTCTTTATAATTTGTTTCAATTGTAGTATCTAGGTTGTTAGTTATTATAATTCCCAAGTATTTAATTATATTATCGGTAGAGATATATTTATGGTATTTTTTATTTAGATCTTTTTTATTAGTATTTATAATTAATACATTTGTTTTGTTCTGATTAAATTTAAGACTTGAAAAGTTTTGAAAGTTTTGAATTGAGTCCCATAATGCTTTTAAACTGCTATTATTATGTTTTAAGGTGATTAAAATATCATCAGCGAAAAGTTGAATTTTAAGGTCTAGGCTGTTGTCTAGTTGTATTCCTTCAATATTTTTATCCATACGTATATTATTTGCTAAGGGTTCAATGACTAGCGCAAACAATAATGGAGAAAGAGGGCAGCCTTGTTTTGTGCCCTTAGTTATTTTAATAGATTTAGACAGACAAGATCCCAGTTTTATATAAGCCAATGATTTTTCATATAATGATTTTATTAACAAAGTGAAGTTGTTTGAGAAGCCATATTCTTCTAAAACTAACCACAGATAATCCCAGTTCACTGAATCAAATGCGCTATTTATGTCTAAGCTAATAACATTCATTTTGTTTTTTGTGACATTTATATAATCAATTAAGGAAAGAATTCTTTTAATGTTGTCATAAGTGTTCCTATCTTTTATAAAACCTGTTTGATCCTCCTCTATCAAAAGTGGTAGTAATTGTTTTATTCGAGTAGCATGTATTGCCATAAAAATGTTATAATCTATATTAAGAAGTGAAATGGGTCTGTATGATGAACATTCACTGGGATCTTTATTTTGTTTCAGAATTGGTGATATTAATGTGTACTTCCAAGAAGGAGGAATGTCTTTACCATTTTTAACTGATGTAAAGACATTCAATAACAACAGCAAAGCCTCATTTGATAGTAATTTAAACATTTCTGGGGTGATATTATCTATACCTGGAGCTTTGTTTAATTTTAGCTTATTTACTTCAGCTTTAAGTTCTGTCATTGTTATTTGTTTATCTATTAGTTGTACCTGCTTCTCTAATAACCTAACTTTAACATTGTTTTTGAGAAAAGCTTTCAAAGCTGAATGTGTTTCTGTTTTCTCATTTTGGTTATTAAGTTTATGAAAAAATAGCCTAAAAGCTTCTAGTATTCCTTCTAAATCAGATACTTTCTTTTTGGTTTTTATATTATGTATTTCCTTGATTTGATTTGTTTTAATAATCTTTTTAGTCCTATTTGCTATTCTTCATTTGTTTTTAGGGTTCATTGAATAGTAACATAGTTTAATTTTTTCTAAGTTGATCATTGTTTTGTGGTGTAGCGTCTCTGAGTATTTTTTATTAGTATCTTCTAGTTCTTTTATTAAGTTGGTGTTTCCATTTTGAATATCAAGCTTTAAATGATCTACTTTTGACTGTAATTCCATTAATTCCTTATTCCACTGTTTTTGTTTATTTTTATACCATCCCACCGCTCTTCCATATAGGTATGCTTTCAATGCATCCCATATATATATTTCAGATACATCTTTTGTAAGATTGATATCTAGGAATGTTTGTGTCTCTTTAATATAAAATTCCTTAAAATCTTTGAGATTTGTTATGTAAGATGGCATTCTTGTTACTGATATCCTTCTCTTGAAACATAAGTCTGTCTCAAACGTTATGGTGTTATGGTCCGAAAATGGACATGAAATTGTCTTGACTTTATTTAATTTAGAGGTTAAATCCTTTGTTATGTACACTCTATCTATTCTAGAGTATGTATTATGTCTATGGGAAAAATGTGTAAAGAATAGTGAATCTGGGATAGCATACTCATTTATGTCAACTATATTAAAAGTTTCAACAAACTCAGATAACAACTTTGTTAAAGGTGATCTCATACGTGTAGTTTTAGTATTTGAGTCAGTTTCTTTTATAATGCAATTGAAATATCCAGCTATGATTAAATTGCCTTTGGTATATTGTACAATGTCTTCTAAGTGTTATTTGGCCACTCTAACACCTAGCCCTGGTATCCAATAAATATTCACTAATGTATATATCATTTCATTGATAGATATTGTCACTAGACAAAACATTCCTGAGTTGTTATGGAACGTGTTTATGATTTTAGGCATTAAAGTAGTGTTTTTCCACAAAATTGCTACTCCCCTTCGCTTCTGATTATAGGTGGAACTTATTAGTATTGTATAATTTTTATTGTTTATTTTATTTATGTCTTCCTGTGTAAGGTGTATTTCCTGTAAAAATACTAGGTGCGCTTCACATAGCTTTAAATATCTATAAAGACTTCCCCTTTTGCAGCTATTATTTAAACCATTTACATTAAGAGATATACATTTTGCAATTGGATTTATATTAGCTTTGCTTTTATCCATATTCATATACTCATAACAATGTGTAGATGTGTGTACATGAAGAGAATGACTTGTTCTTTCTTCTTCCAACAGTATTACAATAGATTATAGACACCCAATAAAAGTAAATTACAAGATCATAACTGAGAACAATATAAGATAAACAACCACCAAACCCCTCCATGAGAAAAAACATTTCATCCTTGAATGATCTAATCATTCAAGCGATCTCTCTAAGTCTGCATTTCAGCATCCTCTCCCGGCCCCGCCATATGGCAGTTTTATAATGAAAAGTATCTTATATATCTTTTAAGTATATGTATCTGTCTTTATAGATTACTTAAATACAGTCTTTATCTATTTTTACTATTTTATAAAACACTAAGGCAACACAACTATACATAGATTTAATACTTAACTATTTGGTTTTGTTTAAATTGTAAAGGAAAACCTTTTATTTTAATATATCTTTTGTGTAGCAATAACGGTTATGCATCTTAAAAATAATATGCTTGCTGTCTATCTCCCTTATAGTGTGAGTGGCATTCATAGGTATCATATTTATTGTAATGGTCTACCTATATATATATGTATATATATATAGATATATATATATATATATATATATATATATATATATATATATATATATATATATATATATATATATATATATATATATATATATATATACACACACATACATACATACACACACATATGCATACATACATAAAAAAAAATGTTAAGCATTATATGCATCAGTTAACCATGCCACAAGTTGATTAAATCAGAAAGTATCCGTAACAATGAATATAACATTACATTTGTATTGTCATTTATCAGTAATCTTATAGTTTTCTTTTAATTCAAAAAGTCATATTTTAGTGGTATGAATGCTACTAATTTGTTTTTGGCATTGGTATTATATAGTTTAAGACTATATTTCTTAGCAATTCCTATATATTTATTAGTGCCACTGACATATTTCATCGCTAGTGTACCACATATGTCATATGTCAAATAGCAACTCATACTCCTTATGATATTACAGGATTTATCTGCAGCGTTATAACTGTAAGGTTGGAAAATATGAGAAGCAAAGTAGGCTTTAAATATGCTATAACACAATTGTTTGGTACTTATTACTGTCAACTCTTCTACATACACAGGAAAAGATAACCTTCTCTGACCATCAACCATTTTCCTTCATTTTTCTCTTCATCCTTCTATTCTCCATTTTTAATAAATATTTGTTTCTATTGTGGCTTCTTTGAATTTAGTGAGGCTACTCCATATCATATTATAGATAATATATAACGTTCAAACAGAGAACATGCCCAATATAGAGACATATTCTCAACTCAAGTGGTCCACACCATATATTTATAACACTGCAGTCAGAAATATACTAATGAATATGCAATAACTAGCAGCTTTGCAGCATGCGTGTGCCTCTAACAAGTACATACCTATAGGATATTAAAAAGAATAGATAGCACACTCTTGTTTCATAATTAACAAATGCACACAGCCTGGTATTTACTTTCATAGACAGAAATTAGACCTGTTACTTATATGCATATCAGGTACCAACAGCAATATGTTAGTAAATGCCTATGCTATTCAAATCATATTTTAATGCTGACTGATATGAGATGTAGCTGACAATGGCTTTAGCGTTTGTGATGTTATATAATATATATTCAGTATTATAAGTAAAAGTATGTTGCATGTCTATTTGCAATCTAAGGTTCAAAGCTGATCAATTTAGACATACAAGACAATCTCTTTAGCCTTGGTTATATAATGGGAGTTACTGTGTCTCTACACAACCATTCATTTTCAGTGAGGATGTTCAATATTAATATAACTTGCCTTTAATAAAAACATACTTATAATTCAGCAGTTCTTTCCTATATATATATATATATATATATATATATATATATATATATATATATATATAAAACAATACCATAAGCAAGACTGAGATTTTTTCTTGCTCATTACTGCTTAATGATTGTGCTACTTGAACAATTTAATATTTACAGAGTATCTTGATAATTAAACAGCAACTCCTTTTTACCCTTAAAATGCCTAATAACACATAGCTACATTCATAAACCTTAATTGACTTACTATCCTTAAGGCTGAGTACACTAGCTGCAGTGTGTTTACAAATATGTTATATAGTTCCAGTCAAGGACTTAAATATATTAAATTTTTATAAAATTAAGTTAAATTATAGTAATTTACGTGGGTGATCTTATCAGAAAAGATTATAGTAAAGTCTGTATGTGTTAACTATTCATACAGTTTCTTCCAAGTGATATACTTCTTTTTAAGCTTTGTGTGCTGTTTATGTGTACAATTCAAAATGAATAACAAATATTACAATATAATAAAAAGTCATGTATGTGTTGATACCTTCTAAATTCATTAGGTACTTCAGTGTACTTTTAATATTTGTTAAAACTGTAAAAGCACTTTGCCATCTCATAAATAGTGTGCTGATTACTTTAAGTAGCTTAGGAGCTGACACCACACCCATACTGTCTTGTTTTAGTGCTGACATCACTCATGACTGTTTACTTTCATTTTGTGCTGTTAGAAGGTTTAACACACTGTAATGGATTCTAACTGAAGAACCTTCATTCAGGGGTGGGAAAATAAGAGTTCCCAGCTCGTGACCATGGAGGGAAGACAAAAACAAAGTAAGTGAAGTTTTTAGGGCTTTTTTTTAAACTGAACACCAGCTCATTAAACTTCTATTAGTTTTCTTAACATTAAGGGCAGATATATAAGCCAAACAGTTGTTTGTTAGTCAAAAAGGCACTTTTAGCATCAAAGAATAGATAATTACTTTTCAAGGCACTTTTTGACAGTTATTACTATCAGTTTTATATATTATTATGTGTATTAAATACATCAGTTTAGATATTTCATGCAGCTTAGTGTAAATAATATAAAAAGGAATCATGCTCATTTAAACACACCACATTAATATGTCAGTGTAAATACATCATATTCTATACTAGCAGTAAAAGGCAGGTAATTTATAAATGAACTATCTAAACATCATTTAGAGTTAGAAAAATCATGACTGTAAGTATTTACACTGTAATAGAGAAAAATATGTTACCTTGCTTAAAATGTCCTGCTTATCTTGTATTTATATTGTTTCAAAGACTGACACGTGTAAAGCATGAATGCTTTCAAAGAACCTTTTTGCCTTACAGAGCAAATAGAAGACAATAATGTTTGTGTTTTTCATATGTCTTTTATCGTTTCTTCTTCTTGTCAGCAGTGCTCCATTCATTTTTTTTCTAAGTGACGTTTAACCCCAAATTGGGAGAAATCCATTTCTTCCACATTATCCAAGGTTTTATTAGCTGAAAGATAAGAAACTGTTGCTTGCAGAGTGTCAAAAGTTTTAGGACCTTAAGTAAAAAATATTTTTATTCTTGCAGGGAACATCAAGTGGACTTTAAGTTGTCTTTTTTTCAATTCCTTTATCAGAGGGAGACATTCTTTTCTTGCAGTTATAACTCCAGCAGAATAATCATTATCAAATCTGATTATGTTGTCTTTGTATTTAACTGGAGAAGTTGACCATGCTGTTTTTAAAATAAGTTCCTTGTCCTGTGATGAAAAAAAATTTACTATTATTGATCTCGGGTGATTTTTTGATTTGATGGTTGATGAAGCAGCTCTTAAGGATCTGTGGGCTCTTTCAATTCCATAAGAAAGAGCTTCAGGCAATTTTAAAACTTCTGGTAACCAGGTAGTAAGGAAAGTCACCATGTTATCTCCCTCTGTTTTCTCTGGTAGCCCATAGATGCGAAGGTTATTTTGTCTGGACCTGTTCTCTAGATCCTCTATTTTATTTTGTAATGAAGCATTTTGTTGTGATAAAAAATGTAGCTGAAGATCTTGTTCTGAGAGTCTGCCCTCAGTATCGTTTAAGGATCTCTCTATGTCAGCTATTTGAGACTTCTGTTGCGTCATTATTTCTTGTAGTTGCTGTATTTGTTTTGTAGATCTCTCCTCAAAAGTGCCCAGTTTGGTATTAATTTTGTCAAATTTCACTGACAAGTCTTGTATAGCATTTAATAAAGACTGTATCTCCTTTTTCATCATCTGGTCCTGTGTGGTATGCTTAGAAAAGCTCATTTTCAGTAGATTCAGATACCTTCCTTCTCGTTTTTGACAGGAAAAATAATGTTTAAAGCCAAATTTTTTGCACTGTAGACTTCTAGTGATATTAGTAGAAGTAATTCAACAAAATAAGTTTGTCTACAATATCTAGTTTTTAAAAATTCCTGTCAGAAATATCTTTTGAGTGCAGAGCTGAGAAAAGATGCTGCCAACCAGTCTATATCCTAGCCACGCCCCCTAACTCTACAGGTTTCTGATGCACAGGGTATAAAATCATGCAGGTTGACCAAATACTATTACAGATTCTACAGTTTCTGCATGGGAAAGTCCCTCTACTCTGTGAGTAAAACCTGTCACTTCTTTTATTCTGTTTATAGCAGAGTTTCTTTTTCAAATTCTTGCCATTTTTAAAACTAAAACTGGGTGTAGAGCTAATAACCCAGCTAATCTTGGGGTCAGTGAGAAGAATAGGCCAGTTCTTTTTAATGATGTCACATGTCTTGTAGACATCATTAGAAAAAGTGAGACATAGCCTATTGACAGGTAATGAGGAGACTTGCTTATCTGGGGGTACATTCACTAAGTGCTCATCTAAGTATACAAAAACAGGAACACAATCACTGATACGTTTGATGAAACTCTTTTAATTCTGGTACCTTGGCCTTCGCCTTCTCCTGGAATACATTTTACAAAATCAAACACCACCCCTTTTATATTACATCTAATTGCATTATTAGTGCATCAACCTTTATTCAATAATTTAATTAACTTGAATTGTTAACCCAACCATATAATTGCATCTAAGAAAATTTTTTGAGAAAATTTTTTTTGACTTCACTTGCTTACATGATTTCTGACTTCATTAAATATCTAATGTATATAAATATTTTTATATGAATATATTTCATTCTTGTACATAGCCTTTTATGTTTTTAAATAAATACTTTTGTATAAATAATATTAATAAATCATTACATTTATAGATGTTATTATTTTGTTATTAAAACAAATATTATTATTACAAAATTCACACCACAACAATATTGGCATATGTACTGGCACATGCCATGCCCATAGCAACTCCCACTTTTTGAAGAAAGAACTCTCTATGAAACAAAAAAACATTATTCTCTAGAATCAAGTCTAGAAGAGCACATATCATATTAATTTTGGTATTGCTGAAATTGTTCTCCTTGATAAGAAACTGCCTGGCATTCTCAATCCCTTCATCATTGCGTCACTGATTTTTAAAGAATTTTTATTGGTTAATATAAACCTTGTGTGCTAATTCATTTCTGTATTAAAGTCTGATGAAGAGGATTGCCTTGAAAGCGCTTACCTAAATCTGTGTTTTGTAATAAATTTCAAGTATGTTATTCTCCAGCCTACAAGTCTCTTTATCTACAATTATACTTATATTTTTGGGATCTTGGCTCTACCATCTCTCTATTCTCTACACATATCTGTACAGTTTTGGGGTATGATTGTGTATGCAGACTACTACCACTCCCAGGATTCGGGCCATGGCTGTGTGTGCTAAATATATAACAGTTCACATCTCAGTTGCATGTGCTATTCGGATTTTGTTGTCTGTCTTTTCACTGTTTTTCTGTCTATATGTCTCTCAGTTGTACTAAATGACCTCTGGGGATTACACCAGTCATATACAGACATTCCTACACATTCTATTTATGTTGCACAGTGTGGGTAAAAGTGCTTAATACAACAGTACTATTAAGTGATTGCAAATCTACATTACCATATGATACCAGAGTATACACATGCAGTCCAGCAGTTAGACCTTTATTGTCAGGCTGTTATGCTTTTATTTACATACAAACTATATGAGACTCTTCCTGCCATATTCTTCAGTGTATGCAGTACTTGCCTTAAACAATACAGGTTTTATACTGGCAATTAACTTACTAATACTTTTAGATTTATTTCCTATGACAGTACATGCAAGAGTATTACTAACCTGCCTCGCATTGCAACCTCTCCAGGTGACATCCATGGGTCTCCTGGTTTGTGACCCACTCACTTGCCACTATGAAGGACATAAGAGGAATATTTAGCCATACCTATCCATAATATACATGAGCTGGCAATTATTAAACAGGTAGTGGAGTGATACTTACGCATAGCTGGGACAACCCCTGCTGTTCTAGCTTCTTGGATCCACTGATCCAAGAGATCCCCCTTTCACTGCTTCAGGTCAGCATAGTGATGCCTGACCTGCTCACCAGTTTGAGGTATACCAGTGGCACTGGTAAGGTCACGGGCAAGATGGTCCCAGGCTTCCAGCTTAAATTGGTATCCTTGGTACTGGCCCTGCAGCAGTCTCTGCTCATAGTCTTTGGCAAGGAGTCTTGCCATGACTCTGGACTCCTGGATGCCCCAATGCTGCACCTGAAAGCTCATTCCCTCTCCCCTTTCTGGCATGGTGCCTGCAAGGAGAAGCTACAACCAGTTATGAGATGTATTCCCACCTGTTGGGTTTAACTAGGGCTGAATTCCTGCACTTTGCCATGATTGGCTGGTTTTGAAAAAGCTAAGCTATGGGCAAACTTACTTACCTAAGGTTGACATTGTTTAAAGGGGTATACCACTGGGCAAATTGAGTTAGCTGGCCTACACATTGCTTGCACCTTCTAAGCTGGCCTGTGCAATGCTTAGCATTGCTTAATATTTACTTTGCATTATATTTGCTTTTTGGCATCAATTTATTATTCATTACATCGTATATATATGTCTAGTATCCATGATTCATGTGTATGTACACTGTATGAGATCCTTGTGCTTAATAGGGGACTTCAACACTCTATTACAATTACACCCTACATCTAGGTTTACTTCTGTACTCCAGTTCTCATATTTATGTTATGTAGTAGGTTATAGAACATATGACTGTATACTGATTCCTTTCGCATGTTCAGTTTGATTTTAATATAGTGAGGAATTGTTTGGTGATACCTCATTCTTATGTACTGCTGTGATGGCTTGGTGGTTAACTACTGTGACTATAGTGTATAGGGTCCTGAGTTCAAGACCTGCAAGGCTGTTTATTTTGTTGCTGGGCAGAACAGCGGCTGTTGGATACAGGGTGATTAAAGCACCTTTAAGCACTTGTCAGCAGGTTTGTATGAGGGTAAACTTTTCTAACCTGTGGTTACATATGCTTACAGAGAGTTAATGCCAATATTGCTTAACCTGTGTGTCCAGTGCTTACCCCTGAGCAAACGGGCTTAAACCCGCTTACTAGTGCTTACGTATGCTTACTCCTGCTTACTACTGCTTAATAGTGTTTACACTTACTTACTAGTGTTTACTTCTGCTTACCGCTACACTAATTTAGACAGTAATGTCTAATGGTTCTTGGGAAGGTGGGATATTTGGAAGCTGTATGGAGTTATCATTCATTACACATTTTACCTTCCATTTGTATCCCTGATTCCTGTGTACATATACTGTATGGGGCACATGTGATTATCTGTGTACTTTGCAGCATTATGACACTGACACCTCACATCTGCATTTAATGCAGTACTCCAGTTCACAAATATATGTTATTTAGTAGGTTATGCAACTAAAAATATTGGTCATAAAGTGATTTGACATGGAAAATGGAATGTGTTGCAGTGGGTGTCGAACCAGGAATAACTGCTCGTAAGGTGAATGCTCTGCCCACTAAACTATTGCTATACTGCTTCATTTGCATATATCTTCCTTTTTATCGTCTTCTGCCATTTAACTGCATTAACCGTAGCTAAGCGATGGGCAAACCCGCGCACCTATGGTTAAATTTAATCTGTTTCATAAAAAAAAAAATCTTTATATTTTGGTGTTTACTATTGCTCTTGTACACATGGAGGGGTGTTACTGGGGGTTTGCAGACACCTATGAGTGGTCTAGTTAATTTTTTTAGGGCTTTCTGCTGTTCTTCATTGCAGGGGTATGTACATTCTGAGAGCTCTGCTTTCAGACACGTCCCTTGCACTCTTGCATGCTCCATGTAAGATTAGGAGCTCAGGCAGTGTGCCTTCATTAATATGCATGGCATGCTGCCGTCCAGTTCCTAAATGTCCACTTCCATGCAGGACTAAGCTAGTCCTGCATGGAAGAATCGTAAATCTGGGGAATAGTTTATTAATTTGTAAGTCTTTATTCATTCCACATCTTAAGTATCAATAAAATGGTTTTCTATTATGCTCAATATCTTTATATAAATTTTCTTCAGATTACTCTTGATCTTGTCTCACACTATGCTTAATTTGTTTCTCCAGCTGCTTCAGTTTTCAATGTGGTAGTTCAACCTCTTTTCCATTTCTTATATTTTTGTCTCTCACCTTAATCGGGTATCTTGTTCTTATAGAAATATATCCCCCTGACATTGTATGTCAAAATCCTGATGTTAAACATTTTATTTATATTTTACAGTCAAACAATTTATCTTGCAAAGCTCTCCACATTCCTTCTGCAATTTTTCCACTGAACATATCACTCTAATTAGTTTCCATAGCAACTGTTTTGCTTCAATACAATCTGTAATTAATCGTCTGTGCATTTCTTTAGATTTCAGTTTGGCAGAATTATTCTTATAACCCCATGATCACTACACATCAATGGTGGTAAAACTTGACTTGAAGTAACAGTGATTTCTTTAGCGTTTCAATGTCTAGTATGTTCTGTTCCCTTGTAGTTTTTTTTTTTTTTTTTACAATCTGAAGCAACTGTTGTTCCTGAACATGCGTTGGAGTAATTTTCTTACTCATGTTATTGAATCAATTTTAATACAAAAACACACAAGGCTGAAGTCCAAGCACCTCTGGAACACTGTTCAAATGGTGAAATGAAAGGAACCACAAATTGAGAAATATAAAACCACCAAGTATTTAATGATTCCTGTAACAAAGAAATGGTTAACACTTTCGTTTGAACAAGTTTCAAACTTCATCATCAGACAAACTATTCTACATGCATTCACCTTAAATACTATAGCATTTACTTCTATTGGTTAAAAACAGTGTCAGTCATCGTGATATACAGTTGAACATAAAACTCTTGCCTCATATAAACCAAAAACAGTCAACGCTACATTAAAAACAATGCAACTAATATTCAAAAAGAGTATATATGTATATATATTTAAATATGTGTATAAATATGCACATTAATGTATAAAACTGTAAAATGTTGCCAGTTGTCAAACAACCTTATTTCTGTTGTTTTAAAAACTTTTTCTTTTCAAGTGCTTTTAGTTTCAATATGGCCGAGATAGAAATGCGATCATCTCAGCCATATTGAAACTAAAAACAGAAATAAGGTTGCTTGGCAACTGGTAACATTTTACAGTTTTATACATTAATGTACATATGTATACACGTATTTAAATATATATACACATATATACTCTTTTTGAATATTAGTTGCATTAAACTGTTTTTAATGTAGCATTGACAGTTTCTGGTTTATGTGATTCAACAGTTTTATATTCAGCTGTATATCATGATGACTGACACTGTTTTTAACCAATAGAAGTAAATGTTATAGTATTTAAGGTGAATGCATGTAGAATAGTTTGTCTGATGAAGTTTGAAACTTGTTCAAATGAAAGCGATAACCGTTTCTTTGTTACTGGAATCATTAAACACTTGGTGTTTTTATATTTCTCAGTTTGTGGTTCCTTTTATTTCATCCTTTCACAGTGTTCCAGAGGTGCTTGGACTTCAGCCTTGTGTGTTTTTGTATCAGTTTGGCGATTGAATCAATATTATTCCAGTCTGTTTCTGGTAAATTTAAGTCCCCAGCCACTATTAACCGTCCCTTCTGTTTCATTCAAGAAATGTACAAATTCCTCTAGGTCATCAGCACTTTACTTTGGTGATCTATACACTCCAGCAGTTGTTATATATTCCAGGGTTGTCTTTATTGTCACAGTTACACAGTCTATAGTATTGATGTTATCATTGAACATGTAATAATCATAGGTGTCATAACTTTAATCCCTATCATAACACCTCCACCTGATTTTTTGTTAGAAGGTCTGTTACAGTAAAAACATTTATACCCTGACAGAACTGGTTTCCAGTCATTGTTCTTTAACTATGTTTCACAAACAATGACAACATCAGTCTTGCGGGAATGTAGCATATTTTCCAATAAAACAGCTTTATTATTAATGCTCCTAGCATTAACAACCATCAAAGATGCAGCTAATGTTGCTTGCAGTGAATGGTTACATTTTTGACCTGGCAAAAATCATACCCTGCAGTTGTCAAATATTGCAAAATATCTGCTGCAAAAATTCTCTTTCCTGATCTTGAAAATTGTGCACCATCCTTTCTGAATACATGTGTGCCCAAAATTAAGCTCAGATGCTCTACACATTTCCATTTTTTTAAACAGGACATTTTTTTCATGTAGGTATTTACTCAAAAAATCTTTTCATTCACAGTGTCCTTACTCTCTTTTCTGTATGTGATTTGTGAAAACATGTCCTAACACTTCTACAAGCTTTGCTAAGAGGGCTGTAAGTTCTCTACTAACAGTCAGAGCGCCTTTGTGGATGGGATCATCCGTACTGACATAAATAAAAACAGATCCATACTTCCTTACCTTAAGGTGTTCTGAGGCTTGTTTCATATCTTCTATTTTTGCTCCTGGCAAACATAACACTATTCAATGTTTATTATCTTCTCTGCAAATGTAAGTATCAGTTTCTTTAATAACTGAATCTCCAATTACAAGGATATCTTTTCTGTCCATATCCAAAGAATCTTCAGCTTGTAATTCAGTAATAACTGCTCTATCAATTGTTACAAAAGAATGATCTTCATCACCATTAGTCTTATTAATCCTACTGTCTTCATTGCATATTACATTTCCAAGCATAAAACTCTTATTCAGCTGGCTTTGTACATTCACAGCTTGAGCTGTAGTTGTCAACATCTGTCTTTCTCATGTTTTTTGTTTTTAAAGTAATGTTCTTTAATCCTTCCACAGTCAATTTTGATTTCTTACTTTTCACCTGCCTATTGTCTCTTTTTTCTACATTCTCTTTTGAAAAGTCCTGCCTTTTCTGTAGACTGGAGGTTTTCTGATCAAGTTGCCAACAATGTCCAGCTTTTTACATTTTTACATTGGCAAAACTGAGAGGAAAATGAAGGAGTATATATATATATATATATATATATATATATATATATATATATATATATATCAGCAATAAAAGAACCTCCAATGCACCATTTAGACATATAGAAATATACTCTCAGCACAACATTTTATTTTTTGTAGTAGAACAATTGGTTCATCACCCTAGGAGTGGCCCAAGGGGTCTTTTATTGGAAAAGAGAGAGCTCTGGTAGCAATTGTATCTTAATGCCTCTATGCCTCCTGGGTTGAATGAATTCATTTCCATCTCCTGTTTACTTAACTCATATAATAGTAAATGATTATTGTTTATTATTTTTAGACAGCATTTAAACAAATTGTTAGATTGTTTATAATGATTTTTATATATTCAAGATAGCCATAAAACTGCAATGAAAATGCTAAAAAAATGTAAAAAATGTATATTTGATATTTATATATATGAATTTATGTGGAGCTTTTCTCTCGGTGTCTCTGCTGAAAATGGGCTCACCTAGGCCCAGTGGACTTTCCCGGTAAACAAATGCAATAAATAAATAAATAAATAATTGTATCTATTTTTTTATTGATTGCTTTTACAAAAATCAGTGCTGTGTTAGTTATTTTGCATTTAAGGCTGCTAGTACATTTGCATTATATTCTGATGAAGTCCTGCAATAATGTGGGATAAAAGTCCTAAATAAATTGTTGCATGGTGTGGTTTGATCCTTTCATGCCTTGTGGAGTTTTTTTTTCTGATCATTCTCTGTAGTCTGCATGTTACATAACAAAGCAGTGTTCTTTTTATATGTATCATCTTTACTTGTTTCTTTTTCTTCCTTGTTATTTGGTGTGAACTTCTTCCTTTCTTTCTGTTTTTATTTCCTTCTAAATGCTATGAATCCTCATATTGCTGAATACTTGTATCCAGAATTCCAAAGTTATCTGAGGCACCGTCTTGTTTCATAGGGGTTGAGTGATCTTTACAAACAATAGACACATCCTTTCCTAAATGTGTTCTATTTGTTCTTAGCCTAACATTATTTATCTCACCAGTCCAGTCATTAATATAGGTAACAATAGTTCTCCAAGTTGTACCAATTACACAAGTGCAATTGTCATCAGTAACTCTAGATTTACTACGAATAATGGTAAGTACATCATCCAATGTTTGACATGAGGAGCACAGATCACCAGTACTACCAGGTGTTACCTTTAAATATACGTAGCATTTGTTGTTTGTACAAGATATTTGTGCTTTAGCAAATCATTAATTCCATACTCATTTAAAGAATCCATATTCAACTGCAAATGAATAAAAAATTATAAAATAAAAGAATAATCAAAATCAGTAACCACAGAATTCAAAAAGAACCTACATCAACTTCTATAAGAAAAATCACACAATTTACAACTAAATACTAAATAAAGTACAGCAACATTGTTCAGCTTCTATCAAAAACATTTTTATTTTGTTTTCATTATAAACATATGCAAATGTACATATAACAAATACAATAAAGCATTGTCAAAACTATTTGCAATATTTATATTCATCCATGATAAACAATAATTATATCTATGAGAAGTTATATTTGTTCAAAAGGTTTTCCGATTTTTCCCATGCTATATTTTTATGAGTAATGTTATGAGTTCTAAAACAAATGGTTTGCAGTTCTTTTTTACAAACCACTTTTGCTAAATTAAAAAAAACTTTAAACATCAAATCTTGTTTACTTTTCCAGTTCCAAGTAATAACTTTTGTGGCAATTGCAATAATTGACCAGAGTAACTGAATCTGAGATTTAGGTATTACATTAGGTATAAGAACATTGAATAGGATTAGTGAGTTAGAAATATGACAGTTATCAGACGATAAAGCATTTACAAAATATCTGAAGTCTTTCCAGTATTGAAAACATTTTTACATTCAATGAGCATGTGAACACAGTTGGCCTCTAGTAATTCATCACATTTCCAACATTTACTTTCACTGTATAAGACTTACTTTATGTGGAGATAGAAACTCCTATTCATAAATTTCCATGTATACAATCTCCAATATAATGAAAAAGAGGTAACATATGTAAAATTCAATAACAATTTTTTGGATTCATCAGATATTTGTTCTCCATTAATCTTTACATAGTAATTCCAAAAATCTGAGTCAAGCTTTAGAGTATATTCTCTTAGTATCTTATAGATAGGTGACATACTTAATTTTTGATTAATAAAAGAGAGAAAGCACCAGTAAGCCATATCCACCTTGAAAAAATATTTAATGAATTTCACAGCAAGCAAAGTAAAGCACAACACAACACACAGTAATGCTGAAACCATTACCAGTTCATTTTCGTCTCCAACTTCATCAAAAAATGCTGACAATCCAAACCCCTCCCCATTTATACCCTTGCACAGTAAGAATTAACAATTTTAAAATCATGTGACATCAATTAGAACTGTAACTCTTTCTTGAGCAGGAATAAAAAACATCCTTACTGAATAAAAAGTCCCCCTGTTTTTATATTAAATAAAAACTTTCTTTTAAAACATGTAATGAATAAATGGAAAACAAGTTTGGGGGGGGGTCTGTTATAAAAGTGGGTACCTTCAAGTGTGGAGCATGTCAGCAATGTCCCTTCATTTCTGATACTTCTGAGATTATTGTTAGTAATAGGAACAGACATATAAAATCTAAATCCTATTTTAATTGTGAAAGTAAAGGACTTGTTTACATTGCGACCTGTAAAATATGTAAAGCATTTTACATAGGTAAAACAGAAAGATGTATAAAGAGAAGAATTTATGAACATCTTTATGACATTAGGAGAGGTAACAATAGAAATGCTTTATACAAGCACACATTGAATTGTGAAGGTGCTTCCTTCACTTTCTTTGTACTGGAGCATGTCAGCAATGTCCCTTCATTTCAGATACTTCTGAGATTATTGTTAGTAATAGGAACAGACTTTTCTAACAGACTCTCCCCCAAGCTTGTTTTCCATTTATTCATTACATGTTTTAAAAGAAAGTTTCTATTTGTACAATAGAAATGCTTTATACAAGCACACATTGAGTTGTGAAAGTACTTCCTTCACTTTTGTTGTACTGTATGAGGTAGCAATGGATGGTAGGGGTGGTTCCTGGGAAACCATGCTGGGGTATAGGGAGGTTTAATGGCAACTGGTGCTGGAAGCCAACAAGTGGCCAGGTTTGAATGACATGGTCTCCTTAGTCCCTGTCTTGAAACTAAGGGCAGCAAAGTTACGAATTCTATATGCACTCTACTGAACAACCTAATGTTTACATATTTATTATTTTATTCTATTTAATCATTTATTCATTACATATTTTAAAATAAAGTTTTTATTTAATATAAAAACAGGAGAACTTTTTATTCAGTAAGGATGTTTTTTATTTCTGCTCAAGAAAGAGTTAAAGTTGTAATTGATGTCACATGATTTTAAAATTGTTAATTGTTAATGTGCAAGGGTCTAAATTGGGAGGGGTTTGGATTGTCAGCATTTTCTGATAAAGTTGGAGACAAAAACGAACTGTTAGTGGTTTCAGCGTTACTGTGTGTTGTGCTGTGCTTTACTTTGCTTGCTGTGAAATTCATTAAATATTTTTTCAAGGTGGATACGGCTTACTGGTGCTTTCTCTCATTTATTGGTTTTGTTTTGGGCACCTCATCCTCCTGGACTTGTGTTTTGTGTTTCTACTTTGAGGATGGTAGAGCTTATTGTATCCATCAAAGCTGCTTCAATCAGAAGCAGCAACGAGAAGACTATAACAGATCTATTGAGTAAAGTTTTACAGCATGTAGATTTAATGAAGCCGATATGTCAATCACTGGTTAAATCTGCCTCTTTTTCATCACTTCCCAGTAATCAGGAAGCTAGGGTGAGGACGAGGCATGCTAATAGCATTTTTTCTAGTTGTACTGATGGTGAAGACAGTAAAAGGAATCTGTCTTTCATGGTTTGGGGACACTGGAGGTGCTTAAAGGCAATTTTTCAAACAATGCATGTAGTGGAGCTTGTCGTTCTGAAGCAGGGCATAAAACAAGGACACAAGGTGACTTTCCTATTGTTAACAATGCTGGCTCTAGTCAAACTGACTCATATAATTGTAATTTGGATATTTGGTTAAAGCAACGTGTCTTTTAACCGGACAGAGTTACATTCAGATGAAGCTGACACATATTCAAATAATTTGGATAAACTACATAATTTGTTACTTAAATTTAAAACTCTTGATGCTGACAATGTGTATTTAAGGGAATGCTTAAACTTAAAGGTTGTACCAAAAGGGTTGCGTGTGTATAGATACCCGAATAATGTGGAAGAGGGATCTGAGTTTCACTTAGAATTGATAAATATTTTTAATACATGTGGTTTTGAAATTTTAAAAGCAATTATTAAGCAAAATGAGAGGTTGCTGAGTATTTTAAATGAAAGAATTAATAATGTTAATGCCTGTATTTTAAAAGATTCAATGTTCACCTTAGATGAAGAAAAAATGAGGTATTTTGATTTAAGGGCTCATGTTGATGAGAAAGTGACATTAATCGTTGGCAGGAAGAAAAGAAAGTTAAATAGGGATCTGCATGAATATGAGCAAAACATCCATTCCCCCAGACCAAAAGGTACTGCTAACTTTGAAAAATATGGGAATAGTGGTGAACATAATAATGGTAGGGGTGGCTATTATGGCTCTGATTATGCTAACCCCGATGACCATTATAACTCTAGTATAGGTCATTCCTCTGGACACACAAACTATCAAGACCCTTTAGAGTATCCCCCCCTCCGAAGGTCCGAGAGATTGAAGAGCAAGCCTACGACCAATTATTATCAGGGCAATTGGAGGTGGTGGAACAATCGGAGGGGGAAACAAGCTCAGTAGGGGCCATTGGCGCAATTAATGGAGAGCATGAATTTAAGCCTGATGAATGTATTGTGAAGGATGGACCTATTTTGATTTGTCAGGGGCATACTCTTTTTAACTATAGTAGTTTGCATATTACTAAAGTCTGTAGAACAAACAAGTAGACTGGGCAGAAGAAACAAACAATCCAAAACAAAACAGGAGCCCTACAGTAGCCAGAAGAAAAAGATGTTAATCCAAAAAACACTTTCTTTTAACATAAAGTCAATTTAATAAAAATTTTTCTCACGTTTTCGTCACTTTGAGTAAAGTAACTTCTTCAGACACACAGACAAACAGCAGTTACACAGTTTCTACAGCATTTAAACCATGTAGCATCAGGTCATGTGACTAGTAGCAGCAATGAATTAAAGGTGCAAAGCACAATAATTCAAACACTATTAAAGTAAGTCTTAAAACTTACATACTACCTCAAATAAAAAGTGTGTATGCAATCAATATACAATATACAAGAATTATATTAATGTCATTAGTAAAAAGACACTATCGTGTAAGATTTCTTAATTTAAGCAAGCATGAAATATTACAATTCTCATTTAAACCAGGCAAGCAGAAAGCATTAAGTGCTAACTGCCATTCTAGTTCTCGTACCTCTAATAGTACTGGATATAGGCCACCTTTAATGTCAGGAAGTACCTGATCAATAGCTTGGAATGTGAAACTAAGTCCACCATTTAATGAGACATGTTTTGCTAAAGCATTTTCTGTTTTATTTTTGCTAATCGCATAAGAATGCTCATAAATTCTCTCACGAAGCTTCCTGTCTGTTTTCCCTATATAGAAAGCCGGACATAAGGTACAGGAAGCTAAGTAAACAACACTCTTGGACTCACAATTCAACTTATGGTTGATGTAAAATTCTGTAGACAAGCAGCGAAGTGGCGAACCTAACACCACTATATCTGTTAATGGAAACAACCAGGGGAACTTGAACTCCCAGAATAATTCCAATAACACTGACCCTCAGTTTTGGTCTTCAGATGGTTCAATACCACCGGGTCAACAAGCGACTGTTCCAGCACAACAGGTGGGTGTATCTATTCATAACTTGGCACCACCGACTGTAGATAACAGTGCTTCTAATGACTTTACTAATGACATTAATATAATTCTTGTATATTGTATATTGATTGCATACACACTTTTTATTTGAGGTTTTAAGACTTACTTTAATAGTGTTTGAATTAGTGTGCTTTGCACCTTTAATTAATTGCTGCTACTAGTCACATGACCTGATGCTACATGGTTTAAATGCTGTAGCTACTGTGTAACTGCTGTATGTCTGTGTGTCTGAAGAAGTTACTTTACTCAAAGTGACGAAAACGTGAGAAAAATTTTTATTAAACTGACTTTACGTTAAAAGAAAGTGTTTTTTGGATTAACATCTTTTTCTGCTGGCTACTGTTGGGCTCCTGTTTTGTTTTGGATTGTACATTACTAAAGTCATTTTTGACTTATTTTCAAAAGGTTTTAAAGTTGCTCCCCGTAAAAAATGTGTTTTAAGTAAAGTATTAATTGATTTGAAAATGTTCATTTGTAAAAAGAATTTGGAGCTTCTGTTAGGTGGGCAAAGAGATTTGAGTGAAGGACTGAGAAAGAAAAGTGTGTGTAATCCCCCTTTGCACCCCCAGCTTAAAAATTTGGAGAGTGTCTTGGAAATGGAATTAAGGGAAAAACTTCCTGGTAACAAGGTTAGGTTTAACTTGACATTTGAAGAAAAAACACTTTTGGATATTATTAGGAAGAATAAGTATGTAAGGGTAATGAAGCCGGATAAGGGAGGGGGTATGGTGCTTATGGATGTCATCACTTATGACAGTAAGATGGTGGATATTTTGTTAGATGACACCAAGTATATTAAGGCCTCTATCAATGAAGTGCATATAGCATATAAAAAGATGTACATAGCGCTTAATGACTTGGTATTAGAGGGTTGCATTGATATTGAGACTTTTAGGTATTTACACAACAGGGAGCCAAGAGTACTGTCTATCTTTGGGATACCAAAGGTCCAGAAAGATGTGCAAGACTCCCCCCTTGAGGCCTGTTTTGGCAGCTAGCCAATCTGTTACTGCACCTATTGCTAAATACTTGGATTACAGGTTAAAAAAACTGTCTGTAGGAGCATGTAACGTGTTGAAGGACTCATGGGATTTTCTAAAAAGTCTAAGGGATAAACAGATAACCAATGATGTTATTTTTATTACTATTGACGTGGTGGACCTCTTCACTTCTGTTCCTCATAGGACTGGGTTGGAGTTCTTTGAAGAGATTTAAAAAAATGACAATAATTTCACTGAAAAGGAGAGTTATGTTTTTACTGTCTTGATGGAACTGGTATAAAACAATAACTTTCTTTATTGTGAAGGGGAATTCTTTCGACAGTTAAAGGGAGTAGCCATGCGGGCCATGTGTGCTCCCATCTATGCAAATTTAGTGATGGCATGGAGGGAGCAAAAATATGTGTTTAATTCAGTGTTTAAATGGTGTTGGGCACTATACAAACATTTCCTGGATAACCATTTTCTGGATGGATCAGTATATTTTGGACAGAGAGTGAGGAGAAATTTATGAATTTCTTTGAACACATTTCCAATAGTACTGATTTTTTTCAGATTTACTTACAAGATTGGTTACGACAGTATTGATTTTTTGGATGTCAACATTAGCTAGAGTGATGGTGATTTTGAATCAAAAGTGTATAGGAAGGAAATGTATTGTAATTTATTTCTGCATTTTGCAAGTGCCCACCCTCACTTTCAGAAGAAAGGTATAGTGAAGGGTCAATATGTGAGTAGTAGTCGAATGACCTCTGAAGACAAGGACTTTATGGATGAGTGTGATTTGTTGAAGCATATGTTTTTAGAAAGAGGATACTCAAAAATTTTAATTAAGCAAATTCAGGAAGAGATGTTGCAGTATAGGAAAGAAAGATGTACACCAATTTTATGTTCCACTGGCACAAATACAAAGGAAGGGGGAATGAGTAAAGGGAAAGATGACACATATGGGAATGCTTTTATTGTGGATTTTAGTGGAGACTCCCAAGTTATTAGAGACATTGTCCAAAAGGAATGGGACAGGTTGTCTAAGTTTTCTGATCTGAACTTAAAATATGATGTTCCATTAGCGTTCATTTTCAGAAAAGGTAGATGTATCAAGGACCTTATGGAAAACAAGCTTGGGGGTGAATCTGTTACAAAAGTGGGTACCTTCAAGTGTGGAGTATGTCAGCAATGTCCCTTCATTTCTGATACTTCTGAGATTATGGTTAATAATAGGAACAGACATGTAAAATCTAAATCCTATTTTAATTGTGAAAGTAAAGGACTTGTTTACATTGTGACCTGTAAAATATGTAAAGCATTTTACATAGGTAAAATGGAAAGATGTCTAAAGAGAAAAATTTACGAATATCTTTATGACATCAGGAGAGGTAATAATAGAAATGCTTTATACAAGCACACATTGAGTTGTGAAGGTGCTTCCTTCACTTTCTTTGTACTGGATGAGGTAGCAATGGATGGTAGGGGTGATTCCTGGGAAACCATGCTGGAATATAGGGAGGTTTACTGGCAACTGGTGCTGGAAGCCAACAAATGGCCAGGTTTGAATGACATGGTCTCCCTAGCCCCTGTCTTGAAGGTAAGGGCAGTGAAGTTATGAATTCTATATGCACTCTGCCTCTGCTCAACAAACTAATGTTAACATATTTATTATTTTATATTATTTATTCATTACATGTTTTAAAAGAAAGTTTTTCTTTAATATAAAAACAGGGGAACTTTTTATTCAGTAAGGATGGTTTTTATTCCTGCTCAAGAAAGAGTTAAAGTTGTAATTGATGTCACATGATTTTAAAATTGTTAATTGTTACTGTGCAAGGGTATAAATGGGGAGGGGTCTGGATTGTCAGAATTTTCTGATGAAGTTGGAGATGAAAACAAACTGGTAGTGGTTTCAGAGTTACTGTGTTTTGTGCAGTGCTTTACTTTGCTTGCTGTGAAATTCATTAAATATTTTTTCAAGGTGGATACGGCTTACTGGTGTTTTCTCTCCTTTATTGGTTTTGTTTTGGGCACCTCATCCTTCTGGACATGTGTTTTTTAATTTTTGATTATCTGTATTTTCACGACACCTAATAGAAAGCTGAATCAAAGTAGGTATAGATTCAGTCTCTATGTTGATTGATACTCTCATTTTGTTTTCTATAAACTGCTGTAATGAGTGTATAAACAACCAACTGTCTTGACTATTATCAAAACTACATAAAAGAGAGTTTAGTGGTTTAATACTCTTATTTTCAATAAACTGATGCCAGAATATCAAGTTATTTTCCTTTAATTTTTGCATCGCATTGGTGTTGAAAGAATCTAGGCAATCAGGGGAGTATGCTACAGGGAATATAACAAATAGAAATTGTTTAATGTTGTAATTGCAATCAATTATATTTTTAAAGTTAAATATTTGATTAATGCCATAAGAAAAATGATCAAACTTCTTATTAAATAAACAAAATTAATGTAAAAGCCAATGAACTCTACTTATTCCATATTGTTCCTTAAATTGATTTTCTATAGTTCTGACATCAGTTATATGAATCTCATGTATTGTTTTCCAGACACATATATAAGTAGGTATGACCCAATGTAATATTACATTAATTATAAGTGATTTGGAATAAAGATCTAAGTTAGGGAATGTTATCACATTACTGTTCCAAGCTATAATGTGTCATTTATATGCAATCCTAGATTTTAAGGGGAACCATAAAAATTTAAGTAGGATGGAATCTAATTTTTTAAAAATGTTTTTGGGAGGGGGTAGTATCAATAACTGTATATAAAACAAATTTTAGATAAAATTATCATTTTAATTAAAGAGAGCCTAGCCTCCATTGTGAAGAACATTTCATTCCATCTTTTGATTAGTTCACTAATGGTGGTTATTAAATTATTGTAGTTTAGTTTAACAGACTCTTTCATTGTACTCTTTATACTGACACCCAAATATTCTAATACATCATTCTCCCAATTACACAGGCTATTCTCTCTTAGGTTTTTGATCTTTTTGTTAATTGGTAATGTTTTGGATTTATTATGATTAAATTTAAGCCCTGAAATTCTTTCAAACTTGCTTAAGGTATTTATAACATCATGCAAGAAAACATTAATATCACCCAACGTTAACAACACATCATCAGCAAATAATTGTACCTTAAGACAATAGCCCTTATTAATTTGAAAGCCTTTTATATTTTGCTTATTTCTGATATATGTAGCAAAGGTTCCATTAAAGGAGCAAACAATAATGGTGACAAGGGACAACCTTGTCTAGCTCCCTTCAGGATTTCTAATGGTGAGCATAGACATGATCCAATTTTCACATACGCTTGTGCCCCACTATAAATTTTCATTAATAAGTTGACAAAATCTGAGAATTCAAAACCAATCAGAATTCTTTATAGATAAGACCAACTAATAGAATTAAAATCCTTTTCTATGTCAAGGCTGACAATAGTTAGTTGTTTTTGTATTTGCATGCTATGTCTATTAATGATAGTAATTTAATAATGTTATCTTGCACTTTTCTATGAAGAATAAACCCTGTCTGATCATTATGTATTAGATTAGGTAATATTTACTTTATCCTATTAGCTAATATTGTCATGAGAATTTTATAATCAGTGTTTAGTAATGAAATTGGCCAATATGATTCACAAGATTTGGGGTTTTTACCTTGTTTTAATATGAGGGAGATAATTGAGTATTTCCACGATGGGGGTGTTATACATTTTTGCTTAACCATAGTAAAGGCACTCATCATTTTCTTTATTATATATTCAGGAAAAATCTTATATAGTTCAGAATTATTTTATCAAGTCCTAGAAATTTATTATCTTTTATTTTTTTTATTTGCTCTTTCACTTCTGTTAGTGTTATTTATTTAATATGTCATTTTGTTGCATTGACACCTTAGTAGTTATATTTTCTTGAATAAAAGTATTTATTACATTATCTGTCTCCAAAAATGGTGTGTTGTTATTTATATCTTTATGGTAGTTTTTGAACACTTCTAATATGCCATTAAGTTAGATGTACTCTTAACTGAACCATCACTTTTATATTTAATCTAATTAATAAGATTTTTATTGTTTATTTTTTTTGGATCTTATCACTGTTTTATGTAGATATTTGGGATTTACAGCATAAGATTGTAATTTCATTTTTTTCCAGGTTTATGGCTACCCAATGATTCAGAACCTCTAAGTATTTTTGATTTAACTTAGCAATTTTGTTATGTGCTACTTTGTTATTTGGTTTTGCATCCATTTTATCTTGTCTATGATTTTTTTGTAAGTCTAAAAGTTCTTTGTCCCACTCACTCCTTTTTTTAAGGTACCAAGATTTTATTCTACCATATATATATATATATATATATATATATATATATATATATATATACACACTTTAAAGGTATCCCATAGTATAGTATCAGTCACTTCACCATTAATATTTGTTTCCATAAACATGTCTATTTCTTTCATTATCCATTCCCTAAAGTCATTTAACTTAGTTATGTAAGCAGGAAGTATTTTGAGAGGCTGATGAATGAAGAGAATGAGAGACAGAGAGAGAAGGTTGGATGATGTGGGGATAGTGAATCAGGAAGTGAAACAGATTAGCAAGGAGGAAGTAAGGACAGCTATGAAGAGGATGAAGAATGGAAAGGCTGTTGGCCCAGATGACATACCAATGGAAGCATGGAGGTGCTTAGGAGAAATGGCAGTGGAATTTTTAACTAGATTGTTTAATGAAATTTTGGAAAGTCAGAGGATGCCTGAGGAGTGGAGAAAAAGTGTTTTGGTACCTATCTTTAAAAATAAGGGTGATGTGCAGAGCTGCAATAACTAGAGAGGGATAAAACTGATCAGTCACAGCTTGAAGTTATGGGAAAGAGTAGTAGAAGCTAGGTTAAGAAGGGAGGTGATGATTAGTGATCAGCAGTATGGTTTCATGCCAGGAAAGAGCACTACAGATGCAATGTTTGCTCTGAGAGTGTTGTTGGAGAAATACAGAGAAGGTCAGAAGGAGTTGCATTGTGTCTTTGTAGACTTGGAGAAAGCATATGACAGGGTGCCTAGAGAAGAGTTGTGGTAATGTATGAGGAAGTCGGGAGTGGCAGAGAAGTATGTAAGAATGGTACAGGATATGTACGAGGGTAGTGTGACAGTGGTGAGGACTGCAGTGGGAGTGACAGATCCGTTTAAGGTGGAGGTGGGATTACATCAAGGATCAGCTCTGAGTCCTTTCTTATTTGCAGTGGTGATGGACAGGTTGACAGATGAGATCAAACAGGAGGCCCTGTGGACTATGATGTTTGCAGATGACATTGTGATCTGTAGTGAGAGTAGGAATCAGGTTGATGAGACTCTGGAGAGGTGGAGATATGCTCTAGAGAGCAGAGGAATGAAGGTCAGCAGGGCTAAGACAGAATATATGTGTGTAAATGAGAGGGAGTGTAGAGGAATGGTGAGGATGCAGGGAGTATAGTTGGTAAAGGTGGATGAGTTTAAATACTTGGGATCAACAGTTTAGAGTATTGGTGAATGTGGAAGAGAGGTGAAGAAGAGAGTACAGGCAGGGTGGAATGGGTGGAGAAGAGTGTCAGGAGTGATTTGTGACAGACAGGTACCAGTAAGAGTGAAAGGGAAGTTCTACAAGAGGGTAGTGAGACCTTCTATGTTATATGGGTTGGAGACAGTGGCACTGACAAAAAGGCAGGAGTCAGAGCTGGATGTGGCAGAGTTAAAGATGTTAAGATTTGCACTTGGTGTGACTAGGATCGATAGGATTAGGAATCAGTATATTAGAGGGTCAGCTCATGTTGGACAGTTTGGAGACAAAGCAAGAGAGATGAGATTGCATTGGTTTGGACATGTGCTGAGGAGGGATGATGGGTATATTGGGAAAAAGATGCTAAGGATGGAGCTGCCAGGTAAGAGGAAAAGAGGAAGGCCTAAGATAAGGTTTATGGATGTGGTGAGAGAGGGCATGCAGGCGGTTGGTGTGACAAAGCAAGATGCAGAGGATAGGAAGAAATGGAAAGAGATGATCCGCTGTAGCGACCCCTAATGAGAAAAGCCAAAAGATGATGATGATGATGATGTAAGCAGGAATTATCTGTAGAAATCTTAAATCATCTGTATGTTCAAAGGTTTATAGTTTCATAGATTGGTACTAGGCTATCGGCCCTAGGGCCTATACAAGCCTAGCCATAACAATTCCCTAGATATTTCTTCCCACACTATTTACTTCCCTGGACCCCTGTCTAGCAGGGTGACTGACGTGATCCCTGGGGTGAATTTCCTTTCTCCTATCCAGTCGTCAAGGTTCCTTTTGAAGACGGCCAAAGAGGTGCTCTGCTTGACATGTATGGGCAGTCTTTTCCAGAGTCTGGGGAGTCTCTGGGTCAGGAACCTATCCCTCTAGCATGTTTTGTTTATTGTGAGGACAAGGTTTAGATCCCTGGAATGTGTGGCTCTGAGGGAGTGGGGTTTCTTTAAGTGTAGCATGTCCAACAGCTCTGGATTTGACATGGCCTTGTATGTTAAGCAGAGATCACCTCTGAGTAGACGATATGCGACAGAGTATAGCTGGAGTTTTGTAAGGCGGTCAGCATAGGGCATCTGCTTTGGGCCTGTGATTCTTTTAGTGAGGTATTTCTGCAGCCTTTCCAGTTGTTGCAGATGTCTTGAGAGGTACATAGCAAATGAGGCATTGTATTCTATAATGAGTCTAATGAGGGGTGAGTATAGTGGGACAATGACCTCTTTTTTCCTGGATGAAAAGCCCTTAGTGATGAGGTGTAGTTAATGTAAAGTTTATATCATTATGGTCTGAAAGTGGGCAAATCAATATAGATACATCACTTGTTTTAGAGTATATATTATTTGATACAAAGACCTTATCAATGTTTGTTTGTGTACCAAATTGATATGAATAGTGAGTGTAGAATAAGGAATAATGTTCTCTTAGACCATGTATATCTTTAAGGTTCATCTGGTTTGTAAAGTCATTTAACTTTTTGGCTTGAGATGTTAGTTTTATTTTACCATTTTTAGAAGTATCATTGCCTGATAACAGGCGGTTAAAATCACCTGTTGCTATGATTTCTCCTTTTACATTTAAAGTAATCAGGTCCAGATATTTGTCAACATATTTAGTACTCAGTTCTGGTATCCAGTATGTATTAATCAAAGTATAATACTTCCTACTGATTTCCAAAATAACCATGGTTAGCATTCCATCTTTATCTGAAATTGTATCTATAATTCTTGGCATAGTATAATTATTTTTCCATAGAATAAGAGTGCCTCTTCTATTAGTCTTAAAACATGAATCAGCCAGAATGGTATAGCCATTTAATGAGTATTTTTGTAGATCTTTGATTTATTAACACATACATGAAACATAAAGTTTCTGGTTTAGTTAAAAACTTAACTAAACTATCCATCCACCACCTCTCCAATACCAAATGACACAAATTATCCATCTCTGCTTAGAATATAGTATAAAAACAAAAAAGAAAAGCATTATGAAAGCAAGTAAAGAAATCTGAATCCATGAAATATACATTAGAATGAGAGTGTCCAATATATCTGAAGCTATATGAATATGTCACATATGATAATAGCACCTCTAATACATAGATATGCCAGAAATACACATCAGATCAAAGTATGTATAAACATTAGAAGCTGAAGGTTAAGAAGATTGTCATTATTTCCAAGACTTTTCAAGAAACATCAGATAATTTAACCATTTTGTCAGTCATCTATCTAACATTTTCATGTAAGGATCTATTTAATATATATGTGTGTATATATATATATATATATATATATATATATATATATATATATATATATATATATATATATATATATATATATATATATATATAAAACACTTATTACAGCATAACTATTATATTTTGCAATTATACACATATTACTCATATGTATTAACAATACCTATGTTGACATCTTTCATCAGGAAGGGGGGAGAGAAAAGGGGGCCTCACAGCCCTCTGTTTAGTTACTAAATGTTTAGTTACATAACATAAGTCTAATGTTAATATGCATAATGAGTTTTCTAATGCAGGTCCTAGTTCACTTGATGTCATTTAGTTACTAATAGTGTCATTGAATCTGCAGAATATATGCATCTATAAGAGAACATAGGCATTTTCAAAGGAGTTAAACACTTTTATCAGAACTAATTATTTACCATTTAAAGTATCTAGTGAAGGATAACAGAATTTCAAGAGAAAATAATTCTAAGTACAACCATTTAATAAGTTCAAAATGTCAAATGATGTCATTACTGTTGTTTCCTCAAGCTGCAGCTTTATAAACTTGTTAAAAAGTATCTAAATAGGCTCATGCACAACAGAAGTTGTCTCCAGTGAAGAAAAAAGCATTTCAGATCTTGAAGCTTTTAGAGTTTACAGACAGAAAGCAAAAAAAAAAAAAAAAAAAAAAAACACTCAAGCTGCCTTGTCAGTGCATGACATGAATCTCCACAATGAAAAGAGTCACACAGACCATCAGTTTCCTCACAAAACATCAACATCATGAAAAATTAACCCTTTCATATAAAAACAGATATTTAGAAGTAACAACAGCTGCCTCAAATCAGAAATCATATTATAACATTTCAATAATTTACCTTTAGCTATCTTTGAAGCACCATTAATGTACTGTATTAATGTTTAAATGTATCTAAACAAAGAGTCTAAAACATCTAGTTGGAAACACTAATCAGAAACACCTTGTTACCCCACCACTGACCCACTAGAAAAAAATGCATTTTGGTATTAAGTTGAATTATACTATTACTGAGAAATAAGAAGACATACATCATTTGTAGTTATTTAAAAGGGAAAAGTATGTAAAGTACTTATAATGGGGACATTATTGTTCAAACCATTAATATTTAGTGATTAACAATTATAAGCCATTGACTATAATGTGTATGTTATTACTAACTGAAAGACCTTTCTTCCGTGTTGACTTAAAATCTTCTGAAAACTTAGTTACCATGGATGCATAATGTGTATTAAGCACTACTTTAAAAAAAAAAAAAACTATTTACTAACACATACATGAAACATAAAGTTTCTGGTTTAGTTAAAAACTTAACTAAACCATCCATCCACCACCTCTCCAATACCAAATGACACAAATTATCCATCTCTGCTTAGAATATAGTATAAAAACAAAAAAGAAAAGCATTATGAAAGCAATACAGAAATCTGAATCCATGAAATATACATTAGAATGAGAGTGTCCAATATATCTGAAGCTATATTTTGTCAGTCATCTATCTAACATTTTCATGTAAGGATCTGTTTAATATATATATATATATATATATATATATATATATATATATATATATATATATATATAAACACTTATTACAACATAACTATTATATTTTGCAATTATACACATATTACTCATATGTATTAACAATACCTATGTTGACATCTTTCATCAAGAAGGGGGGAGAGAGAAAAGGGGGCCTCACAACCCCCTGTTTAGTTACTAAATGTTTAGTTACATAACATACATACATACATTACATAGCTCCAACAGTACTAATATTGTACTTCTAACCTTTATTGATCTTGTCAACAAAGCTAGAGATAATGGAAACTAGTATCCTCAGTATTTCTAGATTTGGCCAAAGCCTTTGACAAAGTTCATCACAGAAAACTTTTCCTTCAAATGTCCTTACTGCATCTATCTTAGTTATATGGTTCAAAATCTACTTGTCCAAAAGGTATCAGTAAGTAAAATGACACTCCACCCTCTCTCCATACCTTCCAGTCACCACTGGTATACCACAAGGCTCTGTCCCCTCCTGTTTAACATTTTCACCAACACCCTTCACACATCCACACAACAGGTATTCCTAATACAATATGCAGATGATGCCACATTCAAATAGGGTTGCCACCTCTTCAAATGCTCAAAGTGGGACATTTTTGGTAACAACGTCAGATTTTGCAGGCTGAAACATACCCACGGCCAGCACAAAGGACATAACTTCACTTTCTTGCCTAAATAAAAGCTTATTCTTGTAGCATTTTAGTTTCTTATTCTGTTTCTTACATTTAGGTGTTTCAGATACAAAATAACTGTTTTATGCAATATTACATAAAATATAGGAAATAATTTTGTCTTAAAATCTCAGGACATTTGCCATTTTTACAATTTTTTTGCAGGACATAACTGCTCAGACAAGCACCACATGTGTTTACAGAGTGGTCCTAGCAGCAAGGAACTCGAAAAAGCGACTACCTTCTGGATTTAAGTATATTTGCTTTTTTTTCACTGGAAATAGCTTCTGTTGCTTACTTTAAACTAGCCTGAACTGTTTTTTTTTTCTGATTACTGCATTTATTTTTAAATATGCACTTAAAGTTACATTTAGTCGAATTTAATCAAAAGTTTGCTTGTTTGTTTGTTTAATTTAACTGTGGAGGCTGCCCACTAAAGTGTGCTAGCCTGTGTAACTAATTTATCACTGTCTCTGCATTTTCTGTGTATTTCTACAAAAAAACAAAAACAAAAAATAATACTTGTTTTCCCGCCTTTCTCGACTAGTTTAGACCAGTATACAGGCATTGCTGTATTCTGGGCTGTGGTGTAGTTCCTGTGTTGTCCATTACCTTACTTGGATAGAAGGAAGTTTCTTTGCTCACCAGTGGGAGTGGGGAGCCTTGAGCAGCCTACCTGTCCTTGGGGGAAGTGACCTCAGCACAAGAAGCTGTAGTAATTGGTTGTTTGGAACCATTCCTAGCTATTTTGTAGTTCACTGCTTAAAATCCACCTCTGGGCATTTTTTTCTGGCTATACTGCTCAGACAAGCTCCACGTGGGTTTACAGAGTGGTCCTAGCAGCAAGGAACTCGAAAAAGTGACTACTTTCTGGATTTAAGTATATTAGTTTTTTTTTCACTGGAAATAGCTTCTGTTGCTTACTTTAAACTAGCCTGAACTGTTTTTTTTCTGATTACTGCATTTATTTTTAAATCTGCACTTAAAGTTACATTTAGTCGAATTTAATCGAAAGTTTGCTTGTTTGTTTGTTTAATTTAACTGTGGAGGCTGCCCACTAAAGTGTGCTAGCCTGTGTAACTAATTTATCACTGTCTCTGCATTTTCTGTGTATTTCTACAAAAAACAAAAACAAAAAAATAATCCTTGTTTTCCTGCCTTTCTCGACTAGTTTAGACCAGTATACAGGCATTGCTGTATTCTGGGCAGTGGTGTAGTTCCTGTGTTGTCCATTACCTTACTTGGATAGAAAGAAGTTTCTTTGCTCACCAGTGGGAGTGGGGAGCCTTGAGCAGCCTACCTGTCCTTGGGGGAAGTGACCTCAGCACAAGAAGCTGTAGTAATTGGTTGTTTGGGACCATTCCTATCTCTTTTGTAGTTCACTGCTTAAAATCTGCCTCTGGGTGTTTTTTTCTGGCTATACTGCTCAGACAAGCTCCACGTGGGTTTACAGAGTGGTCCTAGCAGCAAGGAACTCGAAAAAGTGACTACCTTCTGGATTTAAGTATATTTGCTTTTTTTCACTGGAAATAGCTTCTGTTGCTTACTTTAAACTAGCCTGAACTATTTTTTTTTCTGATTACTGCATTTATTTTTAAATATGCACTTAAAGTTACATTTAGTCAAATTTAATCGAAAGTTTGCTTGTTTGTTTGTTTAATTTAACTGTGGAGGCTGCCCACTAAAGTGTGCTAGCCTGTGTAACTAATTTATCACTGTCTCTGCATTTTCTGTGTATTTCTACAAAAAAAACAAAAAAATAATCCTTGTTTTCCCGCCTTTCTCGACTAGTTTAGACCAGTATACAGGCATTGCTGTATTCTGGGCTGTGGTGTAGTTCCTGTGTTGTCCATTGCCTTACTTGGATAGAAGGAAGATGTGAGAGTGTTCAATCTCGCAGTTTGTTCTTACACCTGGGTTCGGAGCCGATCCTCGGCTCCGTGTCGGCCGCTTAGCAAAGCTCTGCATCGAGAAGAAGCTCGAGACCAACCTAACTCCCACAATCCCCCTCTGCCTTTATCTCAAACCTAGTTTGCCGCTGCAACGTTCGCATCATTTTGATGAGCTCAGACCACCTCAAAGCTAAGATTAGTTATTTCTTATATTTCTTGTGTTATTTTTGTATAAAAAAATTCTCTTGAAGTGACTGTGTGTGTGTGTGAGTAGTGTATCGAGGGTTTCTCGGTTCCGTATATAGTTTTTATATACTTTATTTGAGTTATTCCCTCGGGGCCTACCCCACCCTTTAACTTTTACTGGAGTTGACTATTGGATGTGACTTTATTAACAGGATTTGACAACTTTTACTGGAATTGACAACTTTTACTGGATTGGACAATTAGTACTGGCTATTTCACTGTTTTCTGTATTTGATTTTGTAAACATGTCAGAAAAAGCTAAATCAGGCTTCAAACGGTGCCAATGTGGGCAGAAAATGTCTGTCACAGACAATCATAGTTCCTGCGTCTACTGTCTTGGCCCTCTCCATCTGCAGGAAGACTGCTCCATCTGTCATTCTTTCAGTGGAAGGGTCATGACAGATAGGCGCAGGAAACATATGGATAGGGGCCTTTTGAAGCCTGCATTCCAAGAGGCTCTGGATGCATCAGACCAGGCATCTAAATCCTCGAAGGAATCGAAGACATCGGAGCCCAAGTCATCGGCTCCGAGCTCTTCATTCAAAGTTCGATCACCGGTTCCACAGACTTCGGGGCCGAGTGTTGAACTGTTGTCAGTTACCGAGCCTCGAGTCTTGGAACCGGTGATGGAGCTTCCTCCTCCTGCACTTTTGAGGTCGGCTCCGTCTTCGATTCCTTCGACGCGTTCTTCCAGGCCCCTCTCCGACACCGATGTAGACCGCGTGGTGCAGAAATTGATGGAGAATACGGCCTTGTCCAAACTCATCTCTGTCTCCTCCCAGTTGGTGTCGAGACTCGAAGGCCTTCCCTTATCTCCACCTGTTCCTTCTCCGAGGCCTATCCAGTCTTCGGAGCCGGGAGAGGCTGATCTGGTGATTGTGGAGCCCTCGGTGCCGGAACCGTCTTTTTCTCGGTCGGCACCATTCACCTCGACTCCGTCGGACCCAGTACCGGAGTCTCGGAGCCGAAGATCCATCCTTGGGTCCGGGACTGAGAGTCGGACTGATGTTTCGGTTCCGACACTCCCTCTCGGAGCCTCGGCTCGGATCGACTTGGCTCTGTCCTCGGGGTCGATGCCTTCAGTGCCTGTCTCGGGGATTCCTCTGATTTCTTCGGAACCGGGGGATACCTCGACTCGGGACCCGGGGGCCTTCGACCTCATGAGGAAGGTGTTGTCTACTCAGACAACCACTTCAGCAGAAACAGCTTCTCCTTCCCATAAAGGTCCGTTATCCTCCTCTGCACCCATGGCTACATCTAAGCGTCGAGCACCAGTGTCTCAGCCACCCCTAGAGGGTGCCCCCTCTTCCTCGGAGGCTTCTTCGGATGCCCCCCCGAGGAAGTTCCGAGGAAAAGATTGTGTAAGAGGAGACACTTAGATTCTCCACAAGAATCATTGACATTGGACACTGACTTGGATGAGTCAGAAGGGTCCCCAAAATCACCCTCAGAGGATGTCTCCTTTTCTGACATCCTGGAGATCCTAAAGCAGAGAGGTGATTGGCAATCTCTTCCCCCTTCTGAGGATGAGTCAGTCTTGCTGAAGGCATTCGGTGCTCGCCCTTCCTCCTCCTGGGTCACTCCGCCCTTCGATGAGTTGATGGAACTGATTGCTCGAAGGGAGTGGGAGACACCTGACACAGTGGAGCCAGTCCCGAGAAAGCCTAACAAATATATTACTTCCCCCCAAGATAAGGCTTATCTGACAAAGGGAGTGCCAGTGGACGCTATGGTAGTGGCAGCGGCCACGAATAAAGGAGATGTCTGAATCTTCCTCATCTGTCCATCCGCCTAACAGAGATTCTAGGACTATGGACAGGTATGGGAAGCGCATTTTTAGTTCAGCGGCTTTTTCTATGCGATCCCTGAACTATTTGACCCACTTCACATGGCTACAGAGGGATCTAATCAAAGAGTTGGGGGATACCCTCCAGGGTACTACAGATGCTGCTGTCTCGGAGAAAGTTACAGCACATCTCAATACCCTTACATCTATTGCAAACTCGTCCATGAGGCTGATCTCATACGCAGCTGAAGGGTCGAGTAGGGCAGCGGCTTCAGCGATTGCTCTTCGTAGACAATCCTGGATGCGCTTATGTTCATTTGCGGAAGCCTTCAAGTCTTCCTTTACTAACGCCCCATTTGATGGTGCCACTCTCTTTGGCCCCAAAGTAAAGGAGACCCTTACCTGGTGTGAGCAAGAGGGAAAGACTCTGTCTGCTGTCGGAGTCCGTTTTTCCACTCCATCTAGACCGTACCCTAAAGGGCAACGTGGTGGAAAAATGTGGTTTTGAAAACCCCAAGGTTCTTTCCCAGGCACACAGGGTGATGCCCCCTCTAGAGGCAGAGGAGGGGGCAGAGGTGGAAGACGTCACCCTGGCAGCAGAGGGGGTCCACAAAACCAAGGTGACAGGGATACACTCCCCGGGAAACCTTTCCAGCACTCCTGAGAGGAGGCCCGACTGTCCTGCTCTGGAGGCAGTTGGGGGTCGCTTAGCTTTATACCCTCAGGCCTGGCAAAG
The DNA here is from genome assembly GCF_019279795.1 of Protopterus annectens. Lineage (NCBI taxonomy): Eukaryota > Metazoa > Chordata > Ceratodontiformes > Protopteridae > Protopterus > Protopterus annectens. The sequence goes on along the minus strand of NC_056746.1, from coordinate 852,273,335 downwards.
TCTTACATCAGACAATTGGGTAAAAAGCATTGTTACCAGTGGTTACAGAATTCCCTTCCTATTACCCCCAATTCCGCAGAAAAGACTCCCAGATGTGCCGCCCCATCTGCGAGGCCCTGCAGCTATAGAAATTTCAAAGCTGCTAGAAAAAAGAGTCATCCAACCAGTCCCAGTGGACCAAAGAGAATTCAGAACTTACTCAAGGTTCTTTTTAGTTCCAAAAAAGACAGGGGACTGGAGGCCAATTCTGGACCTAAGCAAACTCAATACCTTCATCAAGAAAGAAAAGTTCCGGATGGTCACGCTTCAATCGATCCTTCCATTTTTACGGAAGGACAACTGGATGTGTTCAATAGATCTAAAGGACGCATACTACCACATCAAAATGGCCAGGGCGTCCAGGGATCACTTGCGCTTCCGGCTGGGAGCCAGTCATTTTCAGTTTCGAGCCCTGCCCTTTGGTCTGACCTCAGCCCCCAGGGTTTTCACCAAATGTATGGCAGTGGTAGCGTCTCACTTGAGACGCCTGGGATTCCAGGTGTTTCCGTATCTGGACGACTGGCTCCTTTCTGCCACCACCGAGCGTCGACTGATTCAGGCCAGGGATTACACACTACAACTTTGTGTTCATCTCGGAATTTCCGGAAATTTCGAAAAATCTTTACTACAGCCATCACAGCATATCTCATTCATAGGAGCAGAATTGGATATGCGTTGCTTGATTCTAAGGCTTCCTCCAGAAAGGATAGCCTCCCTACAAAACCATATATCCCTTCTTCTTTCATCCAGAAAATCCCCAGCGAAACTGGTTCTGAAGGTTTTGGGTCTCATGGCAGCTTCTCTCATTGCGATACCCTTGGGAAGACTGCACATGAGAGTTCTTCAATGGCTTCTGTTTGCACAATGGTCGTTCCAACAGTTACCCCTGACGCACGAAATTCACATCACAAACATATGCAAATCTCACCTGGCTTGGTGGCTCCGGACTTGCAATCTTTCCAGCGGAAGACCATTTGTGCTACCCACGCCGACAGCAACGGTGACCACGGATGCTTCCCTGATAGATTGGGGGGGGGCATCTTTCAGGGACAGACAGTCCAAGGCGAATGGACCAATTTGGAATACAATCTGCACATCAATGTTCTAGAGTTGAGGGCAGTGTTTCTAGCATTGCAACACTTTGCTTCCCTTCTTCCTCTAGGGACAATTGCAGTTCAGACGGACAACATGTCCATAGTCTGGTACATAAACAAGCAAGGGGGAACCAAGTCTTATCAACTATGCAGAGAGGCCATGAGAATCTGGCAATGGGTGGAGTCCACAGGTCGCTTTCTGATAGCAACGCACATCCCGGGGTTATCCAACATCATAGCGGACAGGTTGAGCAGAGCCATCCTGTTACCTCACGAGTGGTCCCTCAAACAGTCAGTTGCGAAGGAAATATTTCGCAAGTGGGGCCAGCCTTCCTGCGATCTGTTTGCGTCTCCAATGAACGCCAAATGCAGAAGCTATTTTGCCCTATTACCCCCTCCAGGGGAAGTCCCCAGGGATGCTCTGGTTCACGATTGGCCCCCGGGTCTCCTGTACGCTTTTCCTCCTGTTCCCCTGATTTCAAAATTTCTACAGAAAGCCAGCAACCTGCAAAGGACAATTATCCTCATTGCCCCATTCTGGCCTCATCAAATCTGGTTTCCCTTTCTTCTAGCACATCAAATGCGGGAACCCTGGATCCTGGACCCAGAGCCGGATCTGCTGACCCACTCGTCAGGGGCTCTCCACCCATCGCTTCTCTCCCTCAGACTAGCAGCTTGGCTGCTCCGCTTCCCTTCTTAGCCAGGTCTGATCTTCTATCCCCTGCAGTTCAAAGTATCCTGGTGGCTTCTCATAAAGCTTCCACTACAAAGATTTACACTAGTAAATGGAAGCGTTTTGTGCACTGGGCAACTACACAACAATTGGATCCCGTAATAGTTCCTCTGAATAAGGTCTTGGAGTTTTTAACCGAACTGTTCCACCAAGGGGCTTCTCCTGCCACTTTGAGAGTGCAATTAGCTGCCATTTCAAACTTTCATGTGGGAGAAAGTGGGGCTCCTATTATGGCTCACAGACTTTGTAAGGCCTTTCTAAAAGGATCTTTCCATATTAGACCACCAGTTAGAAGTCCTACTTCACCTTGGAACTTGAACCTTCTTTTATCACAGCTGATGCTACCACCTTTTGAACCAGCCTCTTCCTGTTCTTTGAAGTTTTTGTCATGGAAGACCCTTTTTCTGGTGGCTATCACAGCGGCCAGGCGGGTATCGGAGCTTCAAGCTCTTTCAGTTAAACATCCTTATTTGATTTTTCACCCTGATAGAGTATCTCTTTGCACTAATCCATCCTTTCTTCCCAAAGTTTGCTCCGTTAATAATATTAATCAGTCCATTGAACTCCCCACCTTTTTCAAAAACCACTCCAATAAGTTGGAATATATGTTACACAAGTTAGATGTTCATAGACAACTCAGATTTTACTTGAACAGAACAAAGGATCACAGAAAATCAGACCAGCTCTTTGTAGCATTCGCAGACAGCAAGAAGGGCATGGCAGTTACGAAACGAACCCTGTCCAAATGGCTTTCTGATTGTATTATTTTTGTTTATACTGCCTCTGAACAATCTTTACCTGTCAAGCCCAAAGGGCACTCTACAAGATCAGTATCTACATCCCTGGCTCATGCAGCCCGCCTGCTGTTAGACACTATTTGTGCAGCTGCCACTTGGTCTAAACCACATACATTCATTTCTCATTACAAAGTAGACAGGATTTCTGGGGACAGGGCAACCTTTGGTTCCACTGTGCTCAGGAACGTTCTCCCCTGAGTTCCTCAGGAACACGGAGCTAGGGACGCTACCCAGGTGTAAGAACAAACGGCGAGATTGAACACTCTCACATATAGAAGTTATGTCCTTACCATAACGTTCCATGTGGTGTGTTCATCTCGCCTTTGTTCTTACATTCCCACCCTCCCACCCTCAGGAAGAACGTCCAGTTTAGGTGTCTGGTTTGTTTCTCCTGCTTCTGCTTTGAGCAGTTATTGTGGCTATATATTTTTAGCTATGTTTATTCTTGTTTGGCATGAATGTGTTATGCTCTCTTCTGTTGACTGCTGGTTTGCTTGCAAACTAGATCTGAGGTAAAGGCAGAGGGGGATTGTGGGAGTTAGGTTGGTCTGGAGTTTCTTCTCGATGCAGAGCTTTGCTAAGCGGCCGACATGGAGCCGAGGATCGGCTCCGAACCCAGGTGTAAGAACAAAGGCGAGGTGAACACTCCATATGGAACGTTATGGTAAGGACATAACTTCTATTTTCTTTGCTCACCAGTGGGAGTGGGGAGCCTTGAGCAGCCTACCTGTCCTTGGGGGAAGTGACCTCAGCACAAGAAGCTGTAGTAATTGGTTGTTTGGGACCATTCCTAGCTCTTTTGTAGTTCACTGCTTAAAATCCGCCGTTGCATGGCTTTGTGCGGTCGTGCGCATAGCGCAGCGCCGGTTAAACAAGGTTAAACTTTTTCTGGCTCCGCCAAGTCTGCTCTTCAATTTTTCCCTTAGAACTGTTCTACTTGCAATCTAAACAGCCTATACTCTATCTGAAAAGCTCAACACTTGCTCCTAAAGCATTTTTTTTACAGGTAAAGCACTCTTAAACAAAAGAAAGTACTTCATTCACCTAAATTCTGTTGAGTACACATCTCCCTATAGGTCCTTTCTGACTCAGTTACACAGCAATCTTTTTCACTATTTCTAGCATGTCAAAGGGTCAGTTGCTGGCGTCCTCTCCTGTTCAGCTGGTGAATCTGTGAATCTTGAGGCAATGTTACAATTGCCTCATGTACACAGACAACCCTCTCCTCCTCCCAACAAATACAAATATATGTGAGAGATGCAACTATATAGCCAAACTGGAGGCTGAGCTCTCTCAATTCAGTACTGGCAAGACCAGTCAGGAGGAGAAGAACCACGCACACCACAAACCCAGTCTCACATAGAACTATCACAACAGCAAACCAAACACATAAACACACAAAAACATACTCGGAGGCGCTGATTAAAAATCTATCAAAACAACAGAGGCCTCCAAAGCAGACACCCAAGCAACCACCACCTCAAGACATAGCACATGCAACACATAGTTCACAAAGTCAGTGTGCTAAACAGTCACAGCCCTTAAGGCCAAACAACATGCCAGACACACTTGTAATAGGTGACTTCATAGTCAGACACACTGACGCCCCGCTCACCAGACTGAACAAGGAAAAGGTCACAGTAAGCTGCCTGTCGGGAGCTAGAATCCGCCACATAACACAAGCACTCAGGTCACTCCACAGCAAGTACAAATATGACTCAGTCATTGTACATGCCAGTGTGAACGACCTGAGACGTACCTCCCTGGACTACATGAAAAGAGACATAGAGGAGCTCTCTGATTATGTAGCCCAGGCCGGTATGACCCTGACCCTGAGCAGCATCTTACCCTCACCAAGAATGATGCCACAGTACAAAGACAAAATGATCAGTTTTAACAATTGGCTTAATTACTGGTGTCATTCTAAGGGGATCCGATGTCTGTCTGCTTGGGATGACATGCTTGACAAGCCACGCTGCTTCGCAAGGGATGGCTTGCACCTGTCACCCCTGGGCTTCCGGATATTGGCCAAGGCTCTTGTCACCCCCATAGTGCCTTTTTTAGGCAAGGCTCAAATAACAAACCTACCTCCCTAGAAAACACAAGTGGAAAAAAACTAAGGGTAATGCTGCTCAATGCCAGAAGTCTAAACCTCAAGATGCACGCCCTCAAAGCCCTCCTCAGTATGGAGAACATCGATGTCTGTGCAGTGACTGAAACCTGGTTCAAGGCTCCTGAGAGCACCCCAGCACTATCAGGTTTTACCTCATATCATGCTTTCCGGCCCCGAAACTTGGACCGAACCACAAAAGGAGGGAGAGTATCCATTTTCATCAAAGATACCCACACCTCCAGGTTAGTGGCAATGCACGAAGCATCGGAGACTATCCAGGTGCAACTAACCATAGACAAAACTGCCTTACAGTTTGTAGCATGCTACAGACCACCCTCTCAAACTCAAGAACCCCACACAGCCTTCCTGAAGACACTGGAGAGTATGAATGTCTCTCCAAATACCATCATTTTGGGAGACTTCAACTACCCAAACATAGACTGGGAACATTACTCAAGCCTCAACACCCTAGCCCAAAGGTTCCTAGAATTCATAAACTCCAATGCAATGGAACAACTAGTCACCATTCCCACAAGAAGAGACAATATACTAGACCTGATCCTCACAAACATGGGGACAAAATGCTCCACACCGGAAGTATATCCCTCTTTGGTAAGATCAGACCATAAATTAATCTCACTGGAAATCCACATCCCGCCCCCACCCCCTGCACAAAAGACCACAGTGAAGAACTTCTCAAAAGCAAACTTCACACTTCTCAAGACTGAAGTGGTATCCTTCAAGGCCCCTGGGCCAGTGGAAACCACAACCCACACTGCTGAATCCTTTGCAAATGCCTTCTATGGGCACCTTCAAGAATGCATGAATCATGCAATCCCAAATAAAACCAAGACCCATTCCCCCAAAGGCAGAAGCCCGGTCTGGTGGACCCCAGCCATAAACAAACTTTACAACAGGAGGAGGAAGCTACTACATGACAGAGCAAAATCCCTAAAAGGGAAGGCGTCTCTGATCAGTCTACGATCACTCATAAAATCATCCAAGGCCAACTTTGAGAGAAAAATCGCAAAAGACACAAAAGACAATCACAAGGCCTTCTTTAGCTATGTTAGAAACCTGGGTGGAAACTCCCAGATATGCTCAGAGTTAGTCCAAAATGACACAAAATACACTGAACCCACTGACATTGCTAACATTATGGCAGACAGGTTCAGTGCAAATTCCCCCCCCCCCCCCAAAAGGAGAAATAACTATCCCAGCAGAGTGTTGCCTCCCTAACATCTCAGATGCCCAGGTGAGAGCCGCCCTCTCTAAAGCTAAAAACACCGCATCAATGGGACCGGATGGTGTCCCAGGCTGTGTGCTACATGAACTCCAAGAGGAACTAAACCCACACATAAGGCTGCTGTTCAATCTTAGCCTTACTACAGGATACGTACCCAAAGAGTGGCGTACGGCAACAATGGTCCCACTTCACAAAGGCGGTGCTTCTACGGACCCTGGAAATTACCGCCCCATAAGCTTGACGAGCCTGGTCTGCAAAGCTATGGAGAGGATCATTATGGAACTCATAAACAAAGACATTGGGGACCTACAGACATTGGATCCTACTCAATTTGGCTTTATCAAGGGCAGATCCTGCCTTTTGAACTTGGTCGACTTTTTTGAAACAGTCACTAAAGCCATTTATGAGGGTAAGGCAGTTCACACAGCCTACCTTGACCTTGCAAAAGCCTTTGTCACAATACCCCACTCGGGCATCATAGACAAACTCACCAGCTTAAATGTAAACCCATATGTCACAAGATGGGTTGCAAACTGGCTCAAGGACAGAACCCACAGGGTCAGAGTTGCTGGTGCTATGTCAGACTCTAAGCCGGTCACAAGCGGTGTCCCACAGGGCTCAGTCCTGGGACCCCTCTTGTTCGGCATTTATTTTTCCGAGGTACAGGCAAACATAGGAGGATTGTGGCTGACAAAGTTCGCAGATGACTGCAAACTGGGCGCCATAATTGATACTCCAGCAGATACAAACATCCTTCAGAGAGGCCTCATAGAAATGGATAATTGGTGCCAGAGCCATGGCCTTAAGCTGAACACCAAAAAATGTATAGTCATACCCTTTGGGAAAAACAAGGTACCGACAAATTACCACATAGGCGGTAATCCATTAAGTACGGAAGAGGTAATCAGGGACCTAGGGACCCAGGTTGACAGTAACCTCTCATTTGACACTCACATTGCCAAAGTGGTTAGGAAGACCTTCTATATTGCCCACCTTATCATGAAGGGTTTCACATCTAGATCAAGAGAGGTCATTGTGCCCCTGTACTCTTCTCTTATCAGGCCAATGATTAAGTACAATGCCCCATTTGGGATGTATCTCACCCGACACCTGCAGCAGTTGGAAAGACCCCAAAAGTTCCTCACCAAGAGGATAAAGGGTCTTAAACATATGTCCTATGCTGCCCGACTGAAAAAACTCCAGCTCTATTCAGTCGCATACCGCCTACTCAGAGGTGATCTGTGCCTGACGTACAAGGCCATGTCCAATCCTGAATTAATGGATATGCTCCACCTCAGAAAATCCAAATCCGTCAGAGCCACGAGAACAAGTGACTTAAACCTCAACACAGAAATTAATAGGACGTGCTGGAGGGACAGATTCATAACCCAGAGGCTCCCTACACTCTGGAACAGAATCCCAGTCCATGTTAGGCAGAGCCCCTCACTGACTCTATTCAAGAGAAATCTCGACGAGTGGATGGGAGATCGTAGGTTTACCCCGGGGGTCATCTCTGTGTCACTACTAGACAGAGGCATAGTAAACTAAACCCTAAAAGGGCGTAGTATTCTCATCCTAAGGGGTGGTGTAAGCCACATACACTCTGGCTAGGCTTATAAATGCCTTAGGGCAGATAGCCTAGTACGAACCTATGAACCTATGAACCTATAATAAGGGACTGCCCCTCACAAAGTGGGACAGGTGGTAACCCTACACTCAAATGCACATCAGACAATCTGGCACATCTCCAAAACTTACTCAGGAAGCTTTAAAAGCCACTGAAAATGGCTTTGTAACACACACTTCATGCTCTTTTCTCCCCATACCCCTCTCTCATGAAAAAATATAATTTAAAATTATTCCTTTTAATAATACAACCATTGAAGCACTTCTCATATCATATTGTTATGGATAATAGTGGATGATAATCTTAAATTTTACCTGCATATACAAAATTGCATTAAAAACTCACCAAAAACTAGAAATTCTTTACAGAGCCAAACATTTTAGCACGAACACAACCAAAATTGTCAGTTTTAGCTGTTCCCATCACTACTCTATAGCTCTCTCATCCTTACTAAGCTCTAGCATCACAAAGGCAAAATCTGAACAATGCTATAATAAAGTGGCTAAATTTGCAGCAAATACTCCTTTCAGAGCCCATCACTGCACAGCACTAAAAAGACTAAATTGGTTAGAACTACTCCTTCAGCTAATATATGCACAACTTCTTGCCACCTACAATATTATTCAGCATCCATGTCATCTGCTTGTCAACACTAAATACCATTCTATACAATTACGTTCTCACTCCCGCAAATAACTCTTCTGTTAGCTACAATGTCTTCCTGTATGATTTATAGATTCATACATTTGTACATTCATAGATATTCCAAAGCTCTTGAGTCTTATGGTCATTTATGCCTTGCCAGTTCCCTCTTCTCCGGTCATACCTCCTTTCTCCAGCTGGGCCATACGAGTAAATTTGTGGATACCCATCCTGTTGTCCATGTTATATTCAGATGTTGATGGTGAGTTGCACTGCTTGATATGCAGGGGAAGTTCATTTCAGAACTTTGAGAGGTTTTGTCCCTCAATCATATTTTACTTATCTGTTTGCAAAGATTTTGGTCACTGGTTCTAGTATTGGTGGATTCACTGGATTTGTGAAAATACTGGAGATTCAAGACAATTGAGTATCTAATGGCATAGTAACTGAGACCGAGATCTCCCCTCAGAAGTCTATAAAACACTGAATAAAGGTACAGAGCTTCCAGACTGTCTTCAAAGCTCAGGGACTTTAGGCCTGTGATCACTTTGATTAGTAACCTTTGTTTGGTTTTCCTAATTGTCTGATATGTTTAGTGATTTACATCTCAAAGACGGGTTGGGTGTTGTACACAATAACTAGTGTGATCAATGCTGAGTATATGGCAGTGATTGCCTCTTCAGACTTTGATGATATTCCTTTGGCAATCACCTGTGCTGAATAAAAGGATATCCTGTCAAACACTGTCACATGATGTTCAAAAGAGGAGAAATTATTAACCAAAGTTCCTAGGTCTCTGACTACATTTTTGTTTTGTAGTGGTGTGCTATCTATACAGTATGATGAGGGGAGGGACTGTGTCTACCAAAAACGACAATGCTATAGTAGCATTTAGTCTCAGACCATTTTAATTCAGCAAGGGTTTACTAGGAGAAGTTCATTTTGGAGGGTTTAGCTATCAGTGGGTGAGTTAAAAAACAACTACAATTTGCAGTCATCTGCAGACATTGTTAGCTAAAAGTTTTGCCTCTCTGTTTGGTGATCTGAGAAGCAAATATAGAAAATGAGAGGTCCCAGCACTGAGCCTTAAGGGACGCCATTCTGATGAGGTGCCTGGAACTTGCACTGTGTGAGTTGCATCTTTCAGTTTGTTATTCATCTTACCACATGTAGGTTGATTTTTAAAGAATTTATCTTCTGTATGATGCCACAGTGGGAATGCTATGAAGACATTGGTCGGGTCAAGATATGCCAGCTATACTATATGGCCACTGTCTACGGCTTCAGTAACACTTTCAAAAAAGTTGACAAGAATCAACAGACAAAATGTACTGGTCAGAAAACCAAACTACTTGGGACTTATGTCAAAAAAGATTTTTGCTATCATAGTTTATGAGGTCAGTTATAATATCTTCCATGGTTTGGAAATAAGGCTTGTAAGTTTGAAAGGTTTGTAGTTATCCGGGTTAATGAATGGGGATCCATAATATGAAGGCAGGCTAATCATTTTTTAGTAGAAATTTCATATGGTCGACACTATATGATCAAAATTTTAAGACTTCAAACACCTAAAATAAAACAAAAGCAAACAAAAAAAAATTATGGATGTTTCCACAGGGGGGCAAGCCCCCATGAACCCCTACACCTACTGCTAATGATACATACTAAATTTAAAATCCCATAATCCCTGGGAAAAGGACATATCTCCCTACCCCGAGTACTGCTGTTCTCACATAGCTGTTGACCATTTGCATATGTCAACCAACATGTTTCGACAGTACACAGGTCAACCATCTGATTTATTCCAAAACTCCCATATATATATATATATATATATATATATATATATACACACACAGCAGCGGCCTTAGGCAAAAAGGCTCCCTGGCCCCCCCACACCACCCAGGTCCCCCCCTCCTGGTCTACCTACACCAAATAAATACTGGAAAAGCACCCCTGCAACAGTGGCGCCCTAGGTGGCTGCCTAGTTGGCTTATGCCTAAGGCCAGCTATATATATATATATATATATATATATATATATATATATATATATATATATATATATAGGTTCATAGGTTCATACTAGGCTATCTGCCCGAGGGCATTTACAAGCCTAGCCCATAGTTTTGTGGCTTACGCCACCCCTTTAGTATGGGGAACTATACCCATTATTTTGCTGTGCCTCTGTTGAGCAGTGACACTGAGGTAATCACTGGGGTATATCTGCGATCTCCCATCCATTGGTCAAGATTTCTCTTGAACAAGGCCAGCGAGGTGCTCTGCCTCACATATACCGGGATTTTATTCCACAGCATAGGGAGTCTTTGGGTGATGAATCTATCCCTCCAGCACGTCCTATTAATAGCCGTGTCGAGGTTTAAGTCTCCGCCCTTGTGGCTCTGACGGATCTAGATTTTTGAGGTGAAGCAGATTCATCAAATCTGGGTTTGACATGGCCTTGTATGTTAGGCAAAGGTCACCTCTGAGCAAGCGGTAAGCGACTGAATAGAGCTGGAGTTCTTTCAGTCGGGAAGCATAGGACAGATGTTTGAGACCCTTTATCCTTTTGGTGAGGAACTTTTGTGGCCTCTCCAGCTGCTGCAAGTGTCGGGTCAGATACATTCCGAATGGGGCATTGTACTCAATCATTGGTCTGATGAGTGATGAGTATAGGGAGACTATGACCTCCCTTGATCTAGATGAGAATCCCTTCATGATAAGGTGGGCAATGTAGAAGGTCTTCCTAACTACTTTAGCTACATGGGTGTCGAATGACAGACTACTATCAACCTGGGTCCCCAGGTCCCTGATAACTTCTTCTGTACTCAGTGGATTGCCACCTATTTGGTAGCTAGGGGTAACCTTGTTTTTCCCGAAGGGTATGACTATGCATTTTTGGCATTTAACTTTAGGCCATGGCTCTGGCACCAGTTATCCGTTTCTGTGAGACCCTTCTGAAGGATATCTGTGTCAGATGTGTTTTCTACTATGGCGCCCAGTTTGCAGTCATCTGCAAACTTTGTCAGCCATAACCCTCCTGTGTTTGCTTGTACTTGGAAAAGTAGATGCCAAACAAGAGTGGGCCCAGGACTGAGCCCTGTGGTACACCACTTGTGACAGGCTTTGAGTCTGACATGGCGCCAGCAACTCTGACCCTGTGGGTTCTGTCACTCAGCCAGTTTGCAACCCATCTTGTGATGTATGGGTTAACATTTAAGCTGATGAGTTTTTCAATGATACCCGAGTGGGGTATTGTATCAAAGGCCTTCGCCAGATCGAGGTAGGCTGTATGGACTGCCTTTCCTCATCAATGGCTTTGGTGACTGTTTGAAAAAGTCAACCAAGTTTAGAAGGCATGATCTGCCTTTGACAAAGCCAAACTGGGATGGATCCAAAGTCTGCAAATTCCCTATGTCTTTATTTATGAGGTCCATTATGATCCTCTCCATGGCTTTGCAGATAAGGCTTGTCAAGCTAATGGGCGGTAATTTCCAGGGTCGTTGGAGGCACTGCCTTTGTGAAGTGGGACCACAGTTGCAATGCGCCAGTTCCTGGGTACGTATCCAGAGGTAAGACTATGATTAAACAGCTGTCCTAGCTGTGGGTTTAATTCCTCGTTGAGTTCGTGGAGCACACAGCCGGGGACACCATCAGGTCCCATGGATGCTGTGTTTTTTGCTTTGGAGAGAGCAGTTCTCACTTTGGCGCTGGAGATGTTTGGGGGGCTGCAATCGCTTGGTATAGATATCTCTCCTTTTGGGGAGGGAGAAGTCTGCACTGAACCTGTCAGCCAGTATGTTGGCAATGTCTGTAGGATCAGTAATCTTCACATCATTTTGAACTAGTTCTGAGCATATCTGGGAGTTTCCTCCCAGGTTTCTAACATAGCTAAAGAAGGCCTTATGATTGTATTTTGAGTCTTTAGCTATTTTTCTCTCAAAATTTGCTTTGGATGATTTTATGAGAGCTCTTAGTTTTTTACTTATAGTGATCAAGGGTGTCTTACCTTTTAAGGATTTTGCTCTATCTTGTAGTAGCTTCCTCCTTTTGTTGTAGAGTTTGTTTATATATATATAAAAGCACACACATATATCGTGATTTTCTGTACTTTTGCTGCTTACATGGTAGTATGTAGAAATTCAACAATCAAATTATTCTGGATCCTACTCAAAATTTAGAGTAAGTAATAATGTTTGTATTTTCCAAAGATTATGAATAGCAGGAGATGATAGTAGTCTTTTTTGATGACATTTGCATAATTATCTAAATTAGAAACTCCTTTACATTTTTTACATTGTTTTCTTCTTTATAAGTGAATTGTTTACTCCAGTGTTTTTTCTAGTACAGTGTTTTTGGATTAAATTAATCAGTCTAACATGGCAAACAGCTAAGAAGCAAGCATACCACAAAATGAAGCTACAAAAGTCATAAAACTTGCCAACAAAAAAAATAATTATCTGAAAGTAGCCATCTTGCATATTGCTTTATAGGTACATTTCAGAAACACAAATAATTAAATCATGAAAGCTGCATACACACTCAAAAACCTAAATCAATGTCAAAGCAGGATAAACTAGCAGCATGGAAATATCTAATTTGCAAATTAGAGCAAATAAATACATAAGCTAACAAAAAAGAAGTAAATCATTGATGCTGAAATAATAGAACCAGGCAGTCCTTAAATTCTGGTAAAGCAAAAAAACGATAGCTCTCCAGTGTCTGGTAATGCCCTTTAAAGTATACCCCGATGCTGGTAATATCATACTGAAATATAATATCAATATCAGCAGCTACCACTTTCTTATTGACAATGGATTTTTATTTATTTTGTAATGCATATGTCAGTTTAATTCTTTGTTTGTGGTTTCATGTTATAAATAGACACGACAACATTTTACATCCGTAGATGTTTGTAGGATGGCATGTACTGCAGAGTATATGCCACAGCATATCTTAGTCAGTATGAACGGGTCTTCGTCTCCAAGCTCAATATCTGACTTCATTCACTAATTCACATTTTATACAGAGCAAGAGCAAACATTAAAAAGCCTGAAGAAAACTAGTTTTTATGCACATTTAAGTATAACAGTTCCTTTCAGGGGTATCTGCAGTTAAATGCCCCAATATTCCTTTGTTCCCTGACCTGAAAGTTTCTGGGATTGCAGCATGTGAGTATGATTCTCCAGCCCAACTCATCTTGTATCTAAACTTGAGAACCAGAGAAAAATGTCTGAGGCAACTTCATCTGGCCCACATCCAAGTATCAGATTTACTGCTTGAAATTAATTCTGAGAAAACAAATGCTAATGTTAACATAACTTCTAAGAAAACCAGACAAAATTAAAACAGAGTGGCATGATTTGATTCCATACTGAGTTTCAATGGGAGCCAAAGCAAGGCTCCAGTAAGAAAATATAAAAAGGAGATGTATGAAACAATCACTCATCCATGTTTTAAGACACTAAGGGAAACAGATTGCAGTGCCTTTTAATCAGTCAGACTATCTTAACAGCTAAACTGGAAATACATGGCTTATATATTGAAATGCTAGTACCAGTTGTAACACAGAATGCAAAGTCCAGTTATTTTCTTGTGATGTGACAGCATGGGCGAGGGAAGGTGAAATGCTGTGACTCTGTTGAAAGGTCTTATTTCAACATAAGAGCTTGGAGTGAAAGGTGTAACATGTCATAGAGTACTGATACAGGTGAGGTGGGAATGCCAAACATAAAGGAAGGGCCTGCTCTTCTAACTGTCCCAGCCAGAGTATCATACAGCAGGCTTGCTAAAGACATATGTACAAATACCTGGTACAACATATAAGGCACCCTGACAGCATGCTGCCGCTTACATGTTTGGTACTGGATGGCAAAGCTTTACCAACACACCTACTGGGTATGCCCTATCTGAAGCAAAGGACACTGGACTTTCTACCTGTGGCAACCTTTTCTAAAGTTAGCCACAGCAAATATGACAGTCCATGCCTTCAAATACTTAGCAAAACTACTTAAATACCCAAATATTTGAATGTTTCTAATAAATGTAAATGAAACTATAAGTATAGGCTAAATAATAATGATCCCAGTGTTGTTAAGGCAAAATAACATATATGGTATTTAATTCTACATGTTAATTATAATAAACATACTTTTATTTTGGCAATGTTGTTTGCCCAACAGTAACTAAGGATAAATTTTGCAGTAGTGATTTTTTTTCTTTCTCAGATGTAGGATGCCTTATTCTAAATTCTTAATAAAGTTTGTTATCCCTTACTCATGGTTTTAGACTAATTTGTAACAAAGAATTTAGCAATTCCTCAGACTTTATAGCAAAGCTCTTTGCCAAATAATTTTTTTCAAAGGTTTTTAATAGTGTTGTTTGATTATGGTGGTCTAGTTATTTATTGATTTATCTGTTTGTGAGATGATCCTCTTAACTGATTGTTTATTTATTCATTTTTGTAAGAGACAGTACATCTGAGCAAATCCTTTATATTGGAGGCCTAGGTAGAAAAGTTCCAGATCTAAAAGACTTAGCAACAAAAAGTCTACCATGGTGTTGAACCAAACAGGTACAAGTGCCAACAGCATATAAGCAACAGTCAAAATATTTACACAGTACAGTAGTATTGTGGCAAATCAGTTATCCTTGCTGCTTCATGGTGTTCAATGTTCAACTTCAGTTCAAGGCTGGTGGTGTTATAAAGTTTAGTCCATCTTAATGATCCTGTACTGTATGTGTACATGTATGAGAGTGTATGTGTGCTTTGACAGACTAGCATCCTATCCAAGATTGCTTTCTGCCTTATGCAAACTGTTAAGTGAGGCAGGCTTTATCTCCTTGTGACCTTGAGTAACATGAAACAGGTACTGAAAATGAATGAAAAATATATAACAAGGGTAGTTTTATTTTGATTATATTATTTATGCTGTATGACCCAAATAAAAATTAAAGCTGGCTGTTCTTAGGGAGGATAAAGCATGTGGACTACATTGATTATCTTGCAGTCATCAAAAATTGACTCAGTGCACTGGCAGACTCCCTGACTGAGATCTTCAGTGGATCATTGGCTTGTTTGGAAGTACCTCAAGACTAGAAAACAAGTGTGGTACCCTTGTACAAGGATGAGCAGGAATAATCTAAGGAACTACAGTCTCTTTTGGCTTAACATATGTGGCAGGGAAGAGCATGTTGTGATCCTGAATGGAAAGCCTGTAACATTTTTAGAGGATAGCAATCTCCAGAAGAGCAACCAGCAAGGGTTCATGGCCAGAAGGTGTTGTCAGTCAAACTTGATCCTGTTTTATGACTGGATTGCAGATGAACTTTATTAGAGAGTACCAGTCAGCATGGGCTAATTGGATTCCTACAAGGCCTTTCACATAACCCCACATAGCTTGAAAGAAAAACTGGAGATACTGGAAGCAGAACCTGAATTAAGGAACTACATTTCTACAATGTTAAATGGTAAGACTCTGAGGGCTGTGGTGAGGATTTTGAAAGGTTGAGCAAATGTATGGTTGAGATTCAGTGCAAAAAAATGCAACTATAGTTAGATCACTGCAACCCTGGTATGTTGTATCAGGTGAAGAGAGTGGAGATAGCACAACAGAAGACTATGAATATGTAGCTATTACTGGATAACCTTGCAATTATAGTTTCTGTTAAAGTTAGATTCAACAGCCATTTTAAAGCCTTGTTTGGAGGTAGGTTTTATGTGTTATAAGGAATTTTATTCCCTTCTTTGTCTGTGTATACATGATATTTATTTATCTTTTAAAAAATCCACGGAATACAGGGTTAGGTTGCGGAAACACTATGACGCTTTTGTACTGAAGAAATAAATAACAAAACAGTTCTTCCACATCCAGTAGTGTTGTCAATGGTATAACAAAAGAACAAGGCAAACGTAGATAAAACGAACGTGTTTAATACATGTACGTTAGCGCTTTCACCCAAATGGCTTCTTCAGACGTTTTAATACAAATGAAAAAAAGGGGTTGTATTTATATAAACTATCTATAATCCTATTGGATGTCATCACTACGTAGACTTAATTAAAACGACCATGCAAGCTCAAATATAACAAATAGATACAAAAATAATCAACTGCACAAAATACATTGTAAAATCCTGTTCATTATATGCAATCTAATTAAAAACATTATTAAAAACATATAGCAGCACCTGCATTGCATAAAACAAAATAAAAAAGAAGACGCTGAACTAAGCAACACATATATGTGTGTGTAAATATGATACTGAATGTGACGATATATGATAGGTACCTACAATATGAAATATTGAAATACCAAATACTGCAGTAATTTGTAAAAAATATATATAAAAATAAATTATTTCCTCGGTCTAGGACACTTCCTATTTTTTAAAATGGGTTTTATATTAACTTTGTCATTAAGACCAGGGTGGCGATCTGCCTTACATCTAATTATCCACCGCAGTTCACATTCTAACGTGTGGTTAATTAGATCACCCCTAATACTTTCAGTTACTTTCTGTATCACTAGGAATAAAAAATTATGCTCAGGACCAGATTGTTTAACATGTCTGGCCAAGGCATTAATATCAGAACCAATTCTGATGTGATACAAATGCTCTCTGATCCTTTCCCTGAGCATTCTATTGGTTTTGCCTATATAGTATGCGGTGCAAGCTTGGCACCTAGCCAAATATATAACATTCCTAGTCAGACAACTGGTACCTGTGTTAAAATTGTACACAAAATTATTATGTGGATTAACAAAAATCATAGAAGGGTCAATCGCATCACATTGCTTACATTTACCACAAGGTTTTGTATTACATTCTACATTCCTAGGTTCAGCCTGTGTAACAAAGATATTCCTGTAACATAACATATTCCTAAGGTTTGGTTTATTCTTATAGACAACCCTCGGTCCATCACCTACCACTGTACTCAACTCAGGATCTAGTTTCAATATATGCCAATGTTTATCAAAAAATCTTCTAAAATGAGCAGCATCTCTAGTGTAAAACATAGGCGCTCTCAATGTTGGAAACGTGTCCTCCACTATAACATTATTCCCCACAGAAACTTCAGAAAAATAAGGTTTAGCAGAGGAGGTTCTAAGTCCATCAACTTCACTGATTTTCATATCTAATGCTTCGACAGAATAACCCCTCCCCAAAAACATGTCCCTCAGATTATTCAACTCTTCTCGGTAACCTATATCACTGGGGTTCAGCCTTGAGGCCCTCATCAATTGACCTTTCAATACATTGTCAAAGACGTATCTAGGATGCATGCTCTGACGGTGAAGGAAGGTGTTCTTATAACAAGATTTCCTATGTACACAAGTGTTCAAAAGGCCATTCTCAAGCCTATATACACAGACATCCAAGAAATTGATTGAGTCAGGTGAATAGCATAACGTAAACTTCAAAAAGGTGGTGGAACTATTGATCTTTCCAACAAAAGTAACAAGGTCTTGTATAGTACCATGCCAAATGAAAAAAAGGTCGTCCACAAATCTCTTATAACAACCCACATGATCATTAAATTCACTAGTGCGGAATAAAAATTCCTTCTCCCAATGAGACATCCAACATTGAGAGCGCCTATGTTTTACACTAGAGATGCTGCTCATTTTAGAAGATTTTTTGATAAACATTGGCATATATTGAAACTAGATCCTGAGTTGAGTACAGTGGTAGGTGATGGACCGAGGGTTGTCTATAAGAATAAACCAAACCTTAGGAATATGTTATGTTACAGGAATATCTTTGTTACACAGGCTGAACCTAGGAATGTAGAATGTAATACAAAACCTTGTGGTAAATGTAAGCAATGTGATGCGATTGACCCTTCTATGATTTTTGTTAATCCACATAATAATTTTGTGTACAATTTTAACACAGGTACCAGTTGTCTGACTAGGAATGTTATATATTTGGCTAGGTGCCAAGCTTGCACCGCATACTATATAGGCAAAACCAATAGAATGCTCAGGGAAAGGATCAGAGAGCATTTGTATCACATCAGAATTGGTTCTGATATTAATGCCTTGGCCAGACATGTTAAACAATCTGGTCCTGAGCATAATTTTTTATTCCTAGTGATACAGAAAGTAACTGAGAGTATTAGGGGTGGTGATCTAATTAACCACACGTTAGAATGTGAACTGCGGTGGATAATTAGATGTAAGGCAGATCGCCACCCTGGTCTTAATGACAAAGTTAATATAAAACCCATTTTAAAAAATAGGAAGTGTCCTAGACCGAGGAAATAATTTATTTTTATATATATTTTTTACAAATTACTGCAGTATTTGGTATTTCAATATTTCATATTGTAGGTACCTATCATATATCGTCACATTCAGTATCATACTTACACACACATATATGTGTTGTTTAGTTCAATGTTTTCTTTTTTATTTTGTTTTATGCAATGCAAGTGTTGCTATATGTTTTTAATAATGTTTTTAATTAGATTGCATATAATGAACAGGATTTTACAATGTATTTTGTGCAGTTGATTATTTTGTATCTATTTGTTATATTTGAGCTTGCATGGTCGTTTAATTAAGTCTACGAGTGATGACATCCAATAGGATTATAGATAGTTTATATAAATACAACCCTTTTTTCATTTGTATTAAAACGCCTGAAGAAGCCATTTGGGTGAAAGCTAACGTACATGTATTAAACACGTTCGTTTTATCTACGTTTGCCTTGTTCTTTTGTTATACCATTGACAACACTACTGGATGTGGAAGAACTGTTTTGTTATTTATTTCTTCAGTACAAAAGCGTCATAGTGTTTCCGCAACCTAACCCTGTATTCCGTGGATTTTTTATTTGTAAAGACTTTGATAACAGGGTTACGGCTCCTTTGGTTGTGTGCCTTCGTTTATGCTATTATTGTCTATTTGAATTTGGCGCACGAACCTAGGAGGATGGCGGATACTGAGAATGGAAATATTGAGCTGCCTTATGTTCCGGTGAACGCCGACATTTTGGACCGGAAGGGTGAACGCTTTAGGAACTGTGTATCGGGTATGGAGAACCAGTTGATGGCATACGAACCACTTTTGGATCCGCATGGAGATATAAACAGCAATGCTAATTTAACTGAAGAACTGGGTCGTCTAGAGGCTGACTTCATGAAACTAAAGAAGCTACAATTGCAGCGCCAGCATTTTGAAGTTTGCTTGGCGAAGCAGATTGTTCCTCGGGGACTACGCATACTTAAGATGCCTACCTCAGGTAATGCACACCCAGAATTACTTTTTAAATGGCAGAAACTCAACCTTGAGTTGAGTTTCAACTATATGCGTTTACTAAATGACTTTCATTCCTCTGAGGAGAATTTACTTCGAAGGTCTGTGAATGAGAAGTACGATAACATTAGATTGAGATACGTTAACTCCCAAACTGACATCAGACTTGATAGGTTGCTCGATAACGTTTCCTTGTTTGAGAAACGTATATTAGAGCAGAAGAAGACTAAAATAATGAGAGATGCAACTGACTTTAAAAACAACAATGTCTTCACCTGGCCGAGATTCCAGGACAACAGGGATAGAATGGAACTTCACAGTTCCGTTACCAGACGTGACAGGATTCCTAATGTGACTGTTGATGAACTTGGACATGATAAAAGGGCTATTAACATTGTAGATGATATATCTGATGGAATATGTGTTTTGAACAATGATGTTTGCAATGAAGGGGAACGCCTTAGTGTTGAGAATGGTTGTGATAATGGGGAATGTTCTACATCTAAGATTGTACAAAAACAAGCACATATGCAAGTGGGTAGTAACATTAATGTGAGCAACAGAGCTCATAATAGTGACAATCCTGATATAAGAAGTGATTCTAGTGTAGAGATGGTGGTGAGGAGAAAGACACATATAGGTGAGACCCACCAGTCTAATCCTACTGGACAGAATACTTATACCCCTTTCCCTCTAGCTCAACAACAACGGACAGGGAGGAACAGGTCTATGAGCAGGGGCCGCCAGAAGAGGAAGGGCTCTGGCAACGAGACTTATGGCCCAACGATCAAGAAAATGTGGGAAAGAACAGTAACACGCTAGTTATTAATATATCCAACAGGTCCCTCACGATACATGAGCTACAGGTTTTGAATAAAGGCCTTAGTTTTGTCCCCACTAGAAATGCAGATTTGGCTGATTCTATCATTGACATGAAGGCATATATTAGGAATATACAGTTGAAACTTGATTTTGGACAAATGAATGATGTACATGGTGTGATGAAGTTTCGTAGTAACAGCTTGTATATACCACAGATACACCCTTTATTGGATGTATTTTCTAGATTGGTTGAGAATGAGGTTTATGCATATTTTGAGAATGATAATAAACCTAAGACACGGTTTAATCTAAGCTTTAGACAGAGACGAGCCCTAGACACTTTGGTAGCGGATACTAGCATAGCTATTAGACCAGCCGATAAGGGCGGGTCCATAGTAATTATGGACACCAATATGTACACAGGCACAATGAAGGAATTGTTAGGTGATGTGGCATTTTACCAAAGGATAGATATGGCGAAGATAACTGATATGGTTTTTGAAGTGTACTTTATGCTTGATGATTTGGTTGCATCTAACTTGATATCTAAGGACCTATTTGATTATTTAAAGGTTAATAACCCAAGGATACCTGTGATTCAAGGTCTCCCTAAGGTCCATAAGTCACTTACTAAACCACCCATGAGACCAATAGTGGCTGGTCAAGGCTGGCTGACGGAACCAATGTCAGTATATATAGAATACTTCACACGACCATTGATTAATGATGTCCCCCATATTTTGAGAGACAGTAAGCAATTCCTACTGGAATTATATACATACTTGAAAGAGATGACTGACTCTAGTGACTATTTATTAGTCACCCTTGATGTGGTGAGTCTTTTCACAGTGATCCCTAATGAGGTAGGGGTTAAGTATATGAAGTACTTTTTGCAAGACCATTCCACGATGTCAGAGGAGAAGATAGACATGCTCTGTCTCTTTATGGAGACCATTCTACAGAAGAATGTTTTTGTGTTTGGTGATGCCTTTTACATTCAGAATGATGGCGTAGCTATGGGCACCCCGTGTGCCAATAGCTACGCCAACATAGTGATGGCTCATTGGGAGAAGGAATTTTTATTCCGCACTAGTGAATTTAATGATCATGTGGGTTGTTATAAGAGATTTGTGGACGACCTTTTTTTCATTTGGCATGGTACTATACAAGACCTTGTTACTTTTGTTGGAAAGATCAATAGTTCCACCACCTTTTTGAAGTTTACGTTATGCTATTCACCTGACTCAATCAATTTCTTGGATGTCTGTGTATATAGGCTTGAGAATGGCCTTTTGAACACTTGTGTACATAGGAAATCTTGTTATAAGAACACCTTCCTTCACCGTCAGAGCATGCATCCTAGATACGTCTTTGACAATGTATTGAAAGGTCAATTGATGAGGGCCTCAAGGCTGAACCCCAGTGATATAGGTTACCGAGAAGAGTTGAATAATCTGAGGGACATGTTTTGGGAGGGGTTATTCTGTCGAAGCATTAGATATGAAAATCAGTGAAGTTGATGGACTTAGAACCTCCTCTGCTAAACCTTATTTTTCTGAAGTTTCTGTGGGGAATAATGTTATAGTGGAGGACACGTTTCCAACATTGAGAGCGCCTATGTTTTACACTAGAGATGCTGCTCATTTTAGAAGATTTTTTGATAAACATTGGCATATATTGAAACTAGATCCTGAGTTGAGTACAGTGGTAGGTGATGGACCGAGGGTTGTCTATAAGAATAAACCAAACCTTAGGAATATGTTATGTTACAGGAATATCTTTGTTACACAGGCTGAACCTAGGAATGTAGAATGTAATACAAAACCTTGTGGTAAATGTAAGCAATGTGATGCGATTGACCCTTCTATGATTTTTGTTAATCCACATAATAATTTTGTGTACAATTTTAACACAGGTACCAGTTGTCTGACTAGGAATGTTATATATTTGGCTAGGTGCCAAGCTTGCACCGCATACTATATAGGCAAAACCAATAGAATGCTCAGGGAAAGGATCAGAGAGCATTTGTATCACATCAGAATTGGTTATGATATTAATGCCTTGGCCAGACATGTTAAACAATCTGGTCCTGAGCATAATTTTTTATTCCTAGTGATACAGAAAGTAACTGAGAGTATTAGGGGTGGTGATCTAATTAACCACACGTTAGAATGTGAACTGCGGTGGATAATTAGATGTAAGGCAGATCGCCACCCTGGTCTTAATGACAAAGTTAATATAAAACCCATTTTAAAAAATAGGAAGTGTCCTAGACCGAGGAAATAATTTATTTTTATATATATTTTTTACAAATTACTGCAGTATTTGGTATTTCAATATTTCATATTGTAGGTACCTATCATATATCGTCACATTCAGTATCATATTTACACACACATATATGTGTTGCTTAGTTCAGCGTCTTCTTTTTTATTTTGTTTTATGCAATGCAGGTGCTGCTATATGTTTTTAATAATGTTTTTAATTAGATTGCATATAATGAACAGGATTTTACAATGTATTTTGTGCAGTTGATTATTTTTGTATCTATTTGTTATATTTGAGCTTGCATGGTCGTTTTAATTAAGTCTACGTAGTGATGACATCCAATAGGATTATAGATTGTTTATATAAATACAATCTCTTTTTTCATTTGTATTAAAACGTCTGAAGAAGCCATTTGGGTGAAAGCGCTAACGTACATGTATTAAACACGTTCGTTTTATCTACGTTTGCCTTGTTCTTTTGTTATACCATTGACAACACTACTGGATGTGGAAGAACTGTTTTGTTATTTATTTCTTCAGTACAAAAGCGTCATAGTGTTTCCGCAACCTAACCCTGTATTCCGTGGATTTTTTATTTGTACAGACTTTGATAACAGGGTTACGGCTCCTTTGGTTGTGTGCCTTCGTTTATGCTATTATTGTTTATTTATCTTTTGTTGACCAGGTTAGTCCCACTTGGCTAGTAGCTTCCAAGGTAGTATTTATACTACTAGGGAAATTTGGTCAGGGCATCGGGGAACTTACCACTATGGTGCTCATGGTCTGTATGTTCAATGAGTGCATGCACACATTCTGTTCAAGTACAGTGGCAGCTGGGAGGATGGTGCACAACATGGCAGGCAGTGACATGGGAGTTGAGGTGAATGCTGATTCCATGGAAGTATTGCAGAAGGATTCAGAAGAGATGTTAAGCACAAATGAGATTGTGGATGGAACAGTGGAGGATATGGAGGAGTTATTTCAGAAAAAAATCTATTCAAGATTCAAGAGAGGAATGGTTGCAAGAAGCTGTTACCATTACAACCCTTCAGTCAGAAGGGATGCAGGATAACTTATTGATGGACTTGGTTGAGCAAAGTGAGCCAGAAAGTGGAAAATTGCTATCTTAGGGTGAGATTATGGACATTATGCAAAAGGAAGAGGTGAAGGATATCCATAAGAAAATATTTGCAAAAGCAGTAAGATAGAAGAGATAAAAAGAAAAAAAGAGAGAGCAGGAAGATGGAGTAAACAGGAAAAAAAGAAGTATGTTGTTCGTATACAGAGCAAGGAATAAAAACAGATGTACAGGTATGAAATATGGAGTACAGTGATTGTGCATTTAGGAATCAAAGCACAAGAGGTAAGAGCATTTATTTTAATAAAAAGAGGCATGTTGTAACATTTTTTTCAGACTGCTACAGGATTAGAGACTTTTGGGGGGAATATGGTAAAAGAAAAAATAGGCATCTATGGAATAACTATATTATGAAGACTTTTTACTGTGAAACACAAAAGTAAGTGCATATACAGTTTTGAACAGAGACAGAAACAGAAACTGTAAAAGAATATTTATTAACAAATTTTTGTAAAGCCATTAAAGACAGTCCCCAGGATTCAGCAAGCCCTGCACGGCATGCAGGAATAGTGCAGGAGCTGCTGGAGGCAATATGGCTGCCGAGAGAACCAGGAACAAGCTCCAGGGACATGCACGAGCACTCCTGCACTATTCCTGCATGGGCACAGCTCCTGTATGCTAATTATCCCATTTGCATGTGAAAACCATGCAAATGAGGTGAATTAGCGATTCAGGAAGCTGGCAGCTGTCCGTGGAGGATTAGTGTAACCTGCAGAAATGTACTCGGTTAGTAACAACGTACATTTCTGCATACTACAAAACGTAGCCATGACAGCTCTAAATAAAGGGTGCATATAATGTGTAAAGCATGCCAATGGCCAAATATATGGCCACTGGCATGGAAAACAGCTGCAAAAATAAAAAAATTACTTTTTTTTTTGGCTGATTTCGGCCGTTTAAGCATAGGGAAGCAACATGCCAATCGGATCAGCCAGAAAATAAAAGATAAACCCTGAAAAAAGCTTTCTCTGCAAAATCACAATTTTGCCATTATAGTTAATGGTAGGCAGAAGACAACAAGGCCAGTGAATAGTGGCTGCTCAGTGTGGGACTTGTAACTAGGCATTAGCAAGCAATCCTATGCAAATGAGGGGAATGATACTGATTCACAGATTTCCCCTCATGGCTAGCCTGCACCCAACCGTGTAGATGCAGGAAAACCATGGTGCAAGCCTAACTGTTAGCTGACATCATAGAGGGGTGTGTCAGGCATACTGTAAGCTTATTGGAGCTTTGTGGCTTGGGTTTGCCATTAGCTTAGCAGAGCTAAGGAAGGGGGTATGTCTGAAATTGCCTAGCCCTCTTTACATTGACTAAATGGGTGTGCGTGCCAGGCACCGGGGTTTGAACAAACAAAAAAAAAGTAAACCAGGAAATAGCAGCTCCATTCACATCTAAGCACTGTGTTTGCAAGGCACACCTCTGGGCTTAAACAGGAAGGCACTGGGAAGGAGAAACAGTAGTAGGAACGTAATCAAGGAGAACTAGCATAGCTGTCAGGTGAAATGTATCAGAATCAGCCAATTACACAAGCAGCAGCCCAGCCCAGCACACTACTATAAATTATGCAAACACCTTTCCCTCTGGTTTTTCCCACAAACTCTACACCACCAGTGTACACAAACAGGGAAATTTTACCTAACAAAAGCAACAAAATGATAGGGGCTGCATTCACTCTCATAAATCAACATGTGGAAGAGGCTGAGGTGAGGATGAGAATGCTGATGACTAACCCACAATGAGGAGAAGAAGAAGAAGAGTGTACAGACCCAGGGTAACCTAACAGGGACTACATGAGCTGGAGATAGTGGAGGACAGGGACCTCCTACAGCAAATTGTTGAGCTGTGCCGGCCACGCCTCATACACAGAACCAACAGAGGAGAACCCATTCCAGTGGATACCAAGGTATGTGTAGGCCTAAGAATACTAGCCACAGGTACCTTCCAAAGGACAACTGGGGATATCATGGGGATCTCACAGGCATCAGCATCCAGAGTACTCCACCAGTTCCTGGATGCCATGTCAGCACATGCCAGTGAGTACATATATTTCCTCAACACCGGTGAGGCGTTGACCAGCAATATACGTCACTTCCACCAAATAGCAGAATACCCTGAGGTAGTGGGTGTTATAGACTGCATGCAAATACACATCAAAGCACCACCTGGTGAGCAGAGTAGGGTCTACATAAACCGCAAGGGCTTCCCCTCCATTAACTGCCAGGTCATGTGCGATGCCCAGGGCATTATAATGAATGTGTGTGCTGGCAGCCCTGGAAGCTATCACGACTCCCACATCTGGCATATGACACAGCTGTTCCAGAGATTTGCTAATGGGGACATCGCATATGGCCACCTAGTGGGGGATGCTGGTTACGCACTGGAGCCGTGGCTGATGACACCCATCAAAAATGCACACACACCCGAACAAGAACTCCATAATGAGGCACACGTCAGACCAGAATCATAATAGAACGTGTGTTCGGGATGCTCAAGTCTTGGTTCCGGTACCTGGACATATCCGGTGGAGCCTTGCAGTACTCACCAGCTACATGTACCCAAATTGTCATTATATGTGCCATGCTACACAATATGATCCTGTGGAAACAGCTGCAGCAGGAACAGCATGGGGCAGGGCCACACAGCCCCCCACCATTGCCAAGGCCTGCACAGGCACTGAGTGACTTGGAGGAGGAACAACCTGAGCCTGCCACAGTAGACAGAAGGAGGTGTGCCCAGTATGTCCAGGCCTTGGCAAAGAGGCTACACATAGCGCATACACTGACATGGTAGGAACCCAGGGAATGACACCTCTCTCTGACTCGCACATACAGTAAAAGATATGGCAAACATGACACTACCTGTGCTTAACCATGTATAGGGAGTGCACTATGTGCATCCAACATAGTCAGCCATCCAGCACCATCCTCAATACTGGCACAGCCACAAGGTAAGTCACTCTCCTTATCAATTGCTGAATGGAGTAGTATGTTCTGCTACTTGTATCTATGGGATGGATGTGAGCATGCAAGAGAATCGGGTGGCTGAATGGGATACCAGCAGATAGTAGACACCTATATCAGCAGCATGAAATCTGTAACAAATACTGGTGTCAACATAATAGCCAGTACTAGACAAGGTGACACAACCCACTGCAGGACATGTGGTGGGCCAAATGTGTGTCCATAGAACACACACATGCAAGTCAGTGAGGCTCACATACCCAACAACATTCTCAGCCAGCAGAATAGGCATAGACAAACACAAAGAAAGGCTGTGCTAAGACCTCTTGATTGATGGCTATGGAGAACATCCCCCCTCCAGACCTAAACAGACAGACTACAACAGGTCAGGTAGTGGGATGTTAGTTCTGAAGGGAAAGAAGTCTGAAACTGAAATGTAGGTCAATAAACCTAAGAACTGTAGTACACTAATATGCCTCTAGTTTGCATGATAGGTCAGAATACAGAATGAAATGGAGTACCTGAAATACCAGTACAGTTATAGCAAATGTGTACACTTGTCAGTTGTGCCCTCCCCACAATTCTATGTAGAAATGTAGTAACATGTATGTGTAGGTATAATAACAGTGGAGTACAGATTACCTGAGCCAGCCAAAGTAGCAGGATAGATTGTAGCATGTGTACAATATGCAGGGCTGTGTGTGTTAGGTTGGTGCGTGTTGTATATTGTGTGATAGTGGTCAGCATGTAGGCATGGTAGTTTGTGTCCTGGTGGCCAATGGCCAGTACTGCCAATGACAGGGCCAAGTTCTCACAACTGTAGTGCCAAACACAATGCATCCCAGCAAGATACATTCCAGCAGTAAGCCATACTAATTGTTTGGATGTAATATCTGTCATCATCTGAAAGATGGACATGGCATGACTGTGGGCCCAGATATACAAACAGTACACAGGTGGAAGTACCCTAGACAGAGAGTGTATAAAATGTTACTGTCAAATGGACACACCTTTGTAATTGTACATACAGGTTAGCAGCACATTAGTTGAGTTTGTAGTATGGAATACTGATGTCTGGCCAAACACTGACAGACCACAATCATCACAGGTATGAAGTACTGAGAAACTGCTGATGTCCCTGCACAAGCCAGCTTAAGTGGAATGGACCACGTATATCTGTGAGTCAGCTGCAAGTAGCTTCTATAGCACACATGCACCCAGCTCACCCCACCATCAGCCACAGGTACCTCACAGGTCTTATCCCTGCTGTTGTGAATGAGTACAATATGACCCCCACTTCTGTATGGGAATAGCCACAGAATGCATCATGCTGAAGAGGTGTCCCATGCAGGTGTATCCCTAGCTGTAAGCAGCACCCTGCCAGCATCCACACTACTAGATCATTAAGGACAGAAACTATTGACATTAACACTTTGCACACCTACCCTGTCACCCCAGGGGAATATAGTGGCTTGCAGCCTGGGACTGTAGGAGTGACATAATGCAACGGCCTGCTACAGATAGCCTGCATCACCAAATGCCCTACAGTCCTCTTTCAAAGGCATGTGTCTCACCCATACCGCCAGTGTATGTTATCTTATGGACTCCCAAATAACAACATTGCACAGTCCACAGAACCCAAATGCAAGGCCATGTTGACAAATCCCAGTAGCAAGTCCAACATGTCCTACTGCATGAACTATGGACCAACCCTAAATACTGCTGAGATGAAGTGATAACTATAGGAAACTTATCAGCTAATGTTTACATAATGTTCAGAAGAGCATAGAATAACGAGGTGGGGGGGTTGAAGCATGGATGCCATGGAGTGTGTGAAGTCAGAAACTCAGCTGTGTGCACATACTATCCCTGCCTGCAAACACAGGAATGGGTGGCTACAAACCTGCTTGTAAACCACAATGTGAAGGGGTAATGACTGGAAATATGAGCACTGCCTCTGGGTAACCTGTGTGAATCTGTACAGCTGTGAGGTATGGCCACAGCAGGATATGGCCATACTGTCACGTAGATGGATGTACAAGCATGGGATCCTCAGCCACCACTGTACCAAGGTGCTGAACCATTTGCACAGACCCATCAGCAATTGTCTGCAGCTTCCCCTCCAGAATGGCATGATTGTGCAAGGATATGTAGGCTGCAGACCACAATACTGGACACAGCTTCATTCACCCTGTGTTCCGCAGGAAATTACTGCAAGATAATATGCATACCTGACAGTAGTTGATGACAAAAAACATCACAGTGTACAACAATACATATGTCTGAATATCAATGCTGGGTCTATATTAGAACACTGAACATTCAAAATGTCGAGTGTTCTAATATCGACCCATTTTCAGCGAACGCTGAAAATATCAAAGAAACAGAAAACCAAATTTTTTCCTAGGGAAAGAATTAGGTTGTCCATTTCTGTTGCTTCGGTATTTTCAGTGCTGTGGTGGAAAGTTACGGGTCGGGTTCAGGTAAGTGTGCGATTGTGTGGAAGTGAGGGTTAGGGCGGGTTAGGTGAGTTAGGGTTAGGGCATGGGTCAGGTAAGTGTACAATTGTGTGGACGTGAGGGTTAGGGTGGGGTAGGTGAGTTAGGGTTAGGGCATGGGTGAGGTGACTGTGATAGTGACGGACCTTAGGGTTAGGTTTTGGGTTAAGGTAAGTGGATAGTTAATGGTGTATATATAGCTTAGTGTAGGGTTAGGTGTAAGAGTTTAGGTGTATGTGTATGGATTGCTGTTTGTTTGGTGTGCTTGTGTTGTGTGCATGTGTTTTGGAACAGCAAATTTTTCCCTAGGAAAAAATTTGCTGGTCTGTATGTTCAATGTTTTAAATTTTCAATTGATAGGGTTCGATATTAGAACACTTGAAATTTTGAAAGTTCGGTGTTCTAATATAGACCCTCTCTGCTAACACCAAAACCACGTAGCAGAAGCAGCACAGACACAATTACCTACAGTAACCCACAATGCTTTGCCCATTGTGACCCCATATTGTCAATCAATCTACAGATATCCTGCAGAAACAGGTTACTAGCTGTAGGTGTAGAACACAAAAGCCTGCACTGGAGTACAAACTACCTGGAAGGAATTCACACATTAATTGCAGAAGGTCATACCGGGCATGCTACCACACTTACAGAAATGAAACCCATGTCTGGCAACAACAGTGCAGTATACATATCTGACAGTCACAGATGTTTGTGGACACACTCCACATTGCACACCAGTCATGCTTTGCACACACATCGGATAGAAATACACACATATATCCAAGGACAACACACTATAATAGGCCAAATTTACACATACATAGATGTGTGGAAGAGAGTGACAGACAGTGACAAA
Source organism: Protopterus annectens (assembly GCF_019279795.1). Classification (NCBI taxonomy): domain Eukaryota; kingdom Metazoa; phylum Chordata; order Ceratodontiformes; family Protopteridae; genus Protopterus; species Protopterus annectens. The sequence continues at coordinate 852,243,231 of NC_056746.1, read as the reverse complement.
GAGCCTCCCATCATGAGGCCTGTCCCACCCAGCACACATCCAATTGGCTAAAACCACATGATGTGCAAATGTCAATCACTGTAGACATTTGCGTCTGGTATCCCTCAGCACTATAGTGTCTGTGGTGCTTGTGATAACTGTGTAACATGACTGTACAAATCATTATTCATCTAGCAGTTGTATATACGTACCAGTTAAATGTAAACCTGTGTGTGACTGAGTGTTGTGTGTGTGCTTCCAGATGAATGGTTTATGGCCCATTCACACACACTGCACTCCCCATTGCCCTACTTTCGCAAGCTTGCTGATGTTATGCACCTTGAAATACACCTTTGGTGAAGGAGTATCCCTATGAACTCTGTGGCCTGTGCTATAACTGCATAATGCTATAGGGTGATGTACTAGTTAGGTAGGAGTTCTATTCCCAGACATGGCGACTGTGTGTGTGCATGTGTGGGAATCAATGCTTTTGTGGCCATTCACAGTCACTACACTCCCCATTGCCCTACTTTGGCAAGCCTGCTGATGTCATTCACTTTGAAATACACCTTTGGTGAAGGTGCAACCCTGTAAGATCCGTGGTGCATGCTATATCTGGGTAATGCTATAGTGTGATGTACTGATTAAGCAGGAGTTCTAATCTCAGACACGGCAACTGTGAGACTGTGTGTGTGTGTTTGGTTTTGTGTGTGTGTGTGTGTGTGTGTGTGTGTGTGTGTGTGTGTGTGTGTGTGTAGGGATCAATGCTTTTGTGGCCATTCACAGTCACTAGGCACTCCTATATATGGAGAACATCGATATCTGTGCAGTAACAGAGACCTGGTCCAAGGCTCCAGAGAGCACACCTGCAATACCAGGCTATAACTATTACCACACCTGTTGGCCACCAAACCAGGACTGAAACACTAAAGGTGGAGGAGTCCCCATATTCACCAAGGATATTCACGCCACCAGGCTAGTTGCGCAACACAATGCATCTGAAATTCTCCATGTGCAACTAACACTAGGTAACACTGCAATCCAAATTGTATAGCTTGCTACAGATCCCCCACCATACCCCAAGATTCTCACTACACCTTTCTAAACATACTGGAAAATATTAAGATACAACCAAACACCCTAATACTGGGTGTTTACAACTACCCTGCCATTAACTGGTAAAACTACTCGTACCAACACCTTTGCCCAATTGTTCTTGGAATTCATAATTCTCAATGCCCTGGATCAACTAACCCATAATCCCACCAGGGCTCCAATATCCTAGACCTGGTCATTACTAACATGGGAAATCAATGCTCCACACCTATGGTCACCCCCTCGGTGGTCAGGTCTGACCATAAGCTAATCACCCTTGACATCCACATCCCTCCCCCACCCCCCAGTAAGGAAACCTCTGTAAAAAAACATCTCCAAAGCCAGCATCATGCTACACAGGTCAGATGTGACAAATTTCATGACACCCATGCAGACGCGGACTAAAGTTCGACTGCTGAATCCTACACTAAGGCACTGTATGAGCACATCCACACATGCATAAATTGTGCCATTACAAATATAACCAAGATGCTCTCCTCCAAGAAAAGGAGGCCAATCTGGTGGTCCCCTGCCATAAAAAACTTTACAACAAAGGGAAGAAACTTTTGCAGAAAAGAGGAAAATCCCAGGATGCAAAAAACTCCCTTACCAGCCTCAGTATGAAACAGAGATCCCTTATAAAATCCTCCAATGCTAGTTATGAAAATAATATAGCCAAAGATTCCAAAGACAATCACATGCCGTGCTATAGCTATGTCAGGAATCTAAATGGCAATGCTCAGAGCTGCTCTGAGCTACAACAGAATGGCATTAAATATACTGATCCCAAGGATATCGCCAGTATCCTGCCAGATCAATTCAGTGCCAACTGCACCCCCTTTTCACCCCCTAAAGGGCCCATCCCAATACCAGCATATTGCCAGATTCTGGTAATAACAGCCACACAGGTAAAAACTACTCTCTCCAAAGCTAAGAATACAGCATCCATGGGACCAGACAACATCCCGGGCTGTGTACTACATGAACTATAAAATGAACTGGCACCTCACCTAAGTGCCATGTTTAATCATAGCATCACCTCAGGCTTCATGCCCACTGAGTGGTGCACAGCTAGAGTTATCCCACTCCACAAAGGGGGATCCACCTTGGATCCTGGGAACTACCTCCCCATCAGTCTGACAAGCCCGATCTACAAGGCCATGGAACGTATTATCATGGAACTTATAAACAAAAACATTGGCAACCTTCAAACATCGGACCCCACCCAACTTGGGTTTGTGAAGGGCTAATCTTGTCTCCTGAACCTGATTGACATCTTTGAAGCAGTCTCCGGAGCTGTGGATGAGAGTAAGGCGGTCCACACGGCCTATCCAGACCTTGCCAAGGCTTTCAACACCATCCCCCAGTCAGGAATCATAGATAAATGTACTAAGCTGGGCATTAATCCCTACATCACTTGATGGGTTGTCAACTGGCTTACTGACAGAACCCACACTGTAAAAGTAGCCGACTCCAAATCCCGCTCCAAACAAGTGACAATTGGAATACCTCAACGTTCAGTCCTGGAACCACTCTCATTTGGCATCTACTGCTCTGAAGTACAGGCCAACACTAAGGGTCTCTGGCTAACAAAGGTCGCAGATGACTGTAAACTGAGAGCTACTATTGAATCCCCAGATTATGTGGATATTCTACAAAAAGGCCTTCCAGAAACAGATGCTTGGTGCCAGAGCCATGGGCTCAAGCTCAATGCCAAGAAATGTATAGTTATCCCCTTTGAGAAAAAACATGTACCCATGAATTACCACATAGGTGGCAGTACACTAAACATTGAAAGTGTGATAACAGACATAGGGACACAGGTGGACATTGGTCTCTCCTTCGATAACCACATCACCATAACAGTCAGGAAATCCACCAATGTGGCACACCTCATCACTAAGGGCTTTTCATCCAGAAAAAAGGAGGCCATTGTCCCACTGTAGTCATCTCTCAGTAGACCCATTATAGAATACAATGCCCCATTTGGTATGTACCTCTCAAGACATCTGCAACAACTAGAAAGGCTGCAGAAATACCTCACTAAAAGAATCACAGGCCTAAAGCAGATGCCCTATTCTGACTGTCTAAAAATCATCCACCTATACTCTGTCGCATATCGTCTACTCAGAGGTGATCTCTGCTTAACATACAAGGTCATGTCAAACCCAGAGCTGTTGAACATGCTACACTTAAAGAAATCCCAGTCCAACAGAGCCACATGCTCCAGGGATCCAAAGCTTGTCATCACAATAAACAAAACATGCTGGAGGGATGGGGTCCTGACCAAGAGTATCCCCAGACTCTGGAATAGATTGCCCATACATGTCAAGTAGAGTGCTTCTTTGGCCCTCTTCAAAAGGAACCTTGACGATTGAATGGGAGATAGGAAATTCACCCCAGGGATCAGGTCAGTCATCCTGTTAGACAGGGGTCCAGGGAAGTAAATATTGTGGGAAGAAATAGCCAGGGAATTGCTATGGCTAGGCTTGTATAGGCCCTAGGGTCAATAGCCTAGTACCAACTTATGAACCTATGAACCTATGATATACACTTTCCATTGCCCTACTTTGACAGGCCTGCTGATGTCATTCACTTTGAAATACACCTTTGAGGAAGGAGTAGCCCAGTAAGCTCCATGGCACATACTATAACTGCATGATGCTGTAGTGTGATGTACTAGTTAGGTAAGAGTTCTAATCCCAGACATGGCAAAGTGAAACTATGTGTGTGTGTGTGTGTGTGTGTGTGTGTGTGTGTGTGTGTGTGTGTGTGTGTGTGTGTGTGTATAGGAATCAATGCTTTTGAGGCCATTCATAGTCACTACACTTTCCATTGCCCTACTTTGGCAAGGCTGCTGATGTCATTCACCTTGAAATACACCTTTGGAAAAAGGCTAGTCCTCGAAGCTCTGTGGCACATGCAATAGCTGTGTAATGCTATAGTGTGACTTATTAGGTAGATAGGATTTTTAATCCCAGACATGGCATCTGTGAAACTGTGTGTGTGTTTGCAGGGATCAATGCTTTTGAGGCCATTCACAGTCACTACACTTTCCATTGCCCTACTTTGGCAAGCCTGCTGATGTCATTCACCTTGAAATACACCTTTGGAGTAAGACTAGCCCTGTAACTTCCATGATTCATGCAATAACTGCTTAATGCTATAGTGTTCTGTACTAGTTAGGTAGGAGTTCTAATACCAGACATGGCAACTGTAAACTCTGTGTGTGTGTGTGTGTGTGTGTGTGTGTGTATGTGTGTGTAGGGATCAATGCTTTTGAGGCCATTCATAGTCACTACACTTTCCATTGCCCTACTTTGGCAAGGCTGCTGATGTCATTCACCTTAAAATACACCTTTGAAGAAAGGCTAGCCCTAGAAGCTCTGTGGTGCATGCTACAACTGCGTAATGCTATAGTGTGATATACTAGTTAGGTAGTAGTTCTCCTCCTAGGCATGGCAACTGTGAAATTCTGTGTGTGTGTGTGTGTGTGTGTCTGTTTGTGTGTTTAGGGATCAATGCTTTTGAGGCCATTCACAGTCACTACACTTTCCATTGCCCTACTTTGGCAAGCCTGCTGATGTAATTTACCTTGGAATACACCATTGGGGTAAGGCTTGTGTGATGCCCGTATCCTGGCCCAGCAATCAAGGAGCCTCAATCCTCACCACTAACACCAGAGAGGGCATCTCATATATGAGGAAAGGATAACAAATACACACAGTAAAGTGCAATTTCCCTTAAGACCACACAGAGATCACAGTTAGTCTGGGGCTGGTTGCTCCCTTGCTCCCCATGTCCCCAATAAGTCTCCCCACTGGCACAGCTATAGGGTCCAGATCTCAGCCTAGGGGGGAAGCTAAAATCTCCAGCACCCTCTCTGACTAACCAGTGCTTCATGCCCCTGCCCAAGTAGCTGACACACACACACACACACACACACACACACACACACACACACACACACACACACACACACACACACACACACACTTTGAGATAAGAGCTTACACAACCACACAGACACTTCTGGGGAAGGCTGGCACAGGTTCTCCAGCTGTGCCCCTTTTTACCCAGACTATACGGTAGTACCAGCTGCCACCACCCACTAATAATTATCAGCTACTCAAAGGCACTTAAAAGCGTGTCCAATTATTACTGTGCAATATGATTATCCAATTGGTAGATGTGACTAAACAGTCAAAGCTTATTTGGAGTGACCTGGACAGTAAACTCTATAAATATGCAATGTACTCTAGAGCTTAAACTATCTCTACACAAAACCAGCCACAGTTAAAAGGTTTTAAAATATTTAATAATAAATAATTAAATCCACAAGACAATACTTTCTACAGTGCTAGTCAAAAGTTCAGAGATCACACAGAAACACCTAACATAAATCAGTAGTACAGTTCTGACATCACAGAAAAACACTTAGTCTAATCTTTTTAATTTCTAATTATTCCTAAAAGAAAACACACTTCTAAAATAACTTACTTATAGAGCAAGGCAGAGTGCTGCGAGTTAGATAGTCAAGTCAAAAATGCTTCATGCCTTCTGATTCTCTCTGTTTAAATTGCTATTGCAGTTCTGATAAACATTACATCATCTCTTTTACACTTTCCTGGAGTTCCCAGGCTGACAGAAACTGCATTTACATTCTTTTACACTTAAAGCAATAAAGGACATTTCACATGTAAATTCTAGTAATTATTCCTTAAGTTAAAACAATAGGCTGGATGCTTACTCCAGACTCATCAACTCCAAATTCTAAATTCAAAGGAACAGACATAAAGTACTTTTAATTTCAAAGGACCAACAAGAAATGCTTGACTTAGCTTTCTTTACAGCAGAGGGCAATGTTGCCACGTTGTTTTAAGTTCAGCATTTCACAGTATTTACAAATGATAGAATTATCTGCACAATTCTATCTGGCTAGACTGGCAGCCTTCACCCATCTCTACCAGTCTTCACACCCCCCCCACCCGGAGAACTCAAGCTAGTTTTTCAAGTGACCCTTGAAAAACACCACTTGAGAGGGTCAGGTCTAGCTGAGTATACCTACCCCATTCCCTGTCTTGAGAGCCCACCTGCATTGGCATTGCTAACCCCACTGCGGTGCTGCACTGACATATCATATGCTTGTAACCCTAGGCTCCATCTTAGCAACTTGGCATTTTGCTGGCTGGCTCTGTTTAACCATTTTAGAGGGTTGTGATCTGTCATAACAGTGAATTTCCTTCCATACAGATAAGGCTGAAGTTTCTGCAATGCCCACACTATGGCTAGACATTCCTTTTCTACAGCTGCATAGCATTCCTCCCTGGGTTGGAGCCTATGACTGAGATAAACCACTGGGTGCTCTTCACCCTCTGAAGAAATCTGGCTAAGTACTGCCCCCACGCAGTGGTTTGAAGCATCCACCTGCACAACAAATTCTTTGCTGTAATCTGGACTGGCTAACACAGGGGTTCCTCCCAAAGCTTCTTTAAGCTTCTGAAATACCTGCTCACATGCTGGTGTCCACACTACCTTATCTGGCCTGTTCTTCCTTGTCAGGTCTGTGAGGGGAGCAGCTATGGTACTATAATTGGGGGCAAACCTTCTGTAGTACCCTGCTGTCCCTAAAAATGCCCTCACCTGCTTTTTAGTAACAGGTGCAGGCCATGCCTGAATGGCTTCCACTTTGGCAGGTTCTGGCCTTATCTTACCACTCCCCACTCTATGTCCTAGGTAGGAGACCTCTGCCATACCCACCTGAAATTTGCTCGGCTTAATGGTCAACCCCGCCCTCTGTAGTCTGCCCAGCACCTCCCTGACATGCTGAAGGTGCTCTGGCCAGGAATGGCCCTAGATGGCAATATCATTGAGGTAAGCAAGGGCAAACCCACCTGCTCCTGCTAGAATATTATCTACCAGCCTCTGGAAAGTCACTGGGGGCATTCTTCATCCTAAAGGGCATCTTTGTGAACTCATACAAGCCAAAAGGAGTCACAAAGGCTGGCTTCTCTCTAGCACTGGGAGTCAAGAGCACCTGCCAGTAACCCTGGTAAGATCAATGGTTGTAAGATACTTAGCCCTACCCAGCTGCTCTAGGGCCTCATCTGTCCTAGGCATGGAATAAGCATCTGACTCTGTGTGACTATTTAATTTTCTGTAGTCCACACAGAAGCTGGTGCTGCCATCCTTCTTTGGCACCAGCACCACTGGGGAGGCCCGGGGACTGTTGGACTCTTGAATCACTCCTAGCTCCAACATCTCCTGTACCTCCTCCCTCAGGGTCTGTCTGACTCTCTCAGGCACCCTATAAGGGGCCTGCCTAATAGGCATTTGGGGTCCTGTATCCACCTGGTGCTGCAATAGGTGGGTACACCCTAGTTTCCCAGTGAACATGTCCCCAAATTCTGCAACACTGCTCAGATTTCTCAAACCTGGGTAGGAGATAGCTGCTGGGATATTGTTACCCCTTCCACTGAGGTGTCAGACCGAGCTTCACTGAGGAGATCAGTCCCCAGATCTTCCTCAGACTCCTTCTGCAATCCACTGCAAATGCTCAGCACAAGGGCCTCCCTATCATGGTAAGGTTTCGTTATGTTAACATGGTACAATTTTTGCCCCTGCCATCTGCCTAGCAATTCCACCATGTAGTTAACATCACTTACCTTTCTTACGGCCTTGTAGGGTCCCTCCCAAGCTGCTTGCAGCTTGTTGTGTCTGAGAGGAATGAGAACCATTACCTGCTGCCCCACAGCATACTCTCTAGCTTGAGCATTCCTGTTATACCACACCTTTTTCTGTTGTTGGGCTTCTGCCAGGTTCTCCTGGGCCAAGCCCATGAGTTCCCTGTGCCTTGTTCTTAGGTTTAGGATGTATGCCACAACAGACTCCTTGTGAGACTTGCACTCACCTTCCCACTCATCTCGAATTAAATCTAGAGGTCCCTTCACCCTATGCCCATACAGCAACTCAAAGGGTGAAAAACCTGTGGATTCCTGGGGAACCTCTCTGTAAGCAAACAACAGATGCGGCAAATATTTGTCTCACTCCCTCTTAAAATGATCTGCAAATGCCTGTAGCATGGACTTGATTGCAGAGTTTAACATCTCAACAAGACCATTAGTTTGGGGATGGTAGGGGTGGTCTTCATGTGCTTCACCCCACAGGACTTCCACAGACAAGCCAGCAGGTCTGACTTAAAATTGGCACCTCTGTCATCAGTATTTCTTTTGGGAAACCTACCCTGCTGAAAATCTCTAACAAAGCATTTGCCACCTTCTCTGCCTCAATGGAAGACAAAGCCACTGCCTCATGGTATCGTGTAGCATAATCTACTACCACTAGGATATACTTTTTCCCCTGTGGAACTTGGGATACTCACAGAACCCACAATATCCATAGCTACCCTTTGAAATGGCTCCTCAATCACAGGCAAAGGCATCAAAGGAGCTCTCACCTTGTCTCCTGCCTTGCCTACCTTTTGGTACTGCTCACAGGTCCTGCAGCACCCTGTTACATCTCTGGAAATTCCAGGACAATAGAAGTTCTGTATAATATGCCTCTTTGTATGTTTTATGCCCATATGACCTGCAAAGGGAATATCATGGGCTATGGCTAGAATCACCAGATGGTAGGCTCTAGGCACTACCAACTGCTGTACTCTCTCACCTTCTAGCCCTCCCTCAAGGGTCCACTCTCTGTATAGTAACCCTTTGTCCCAGTATACAGATCCCCCTTTGCTTGAGAATCAGGTGCCTCCCTAGCTAACTGCCTCAGGCCTTGCAATGTATGGTCCGAGAGCTGAGTCTGTTTCAACTCTGTCATTGTAACCCTTCCCAGCTCCCCTTCCACAGGAAGTCTGGCATCCTCTGACAGTGGTGCCTCACTGTCAGCCTGGGTACTACTACTCACCTCTACCTTTGCAGTCACTCTGTCCAAGGGAACACCAATACCCACAAGCAGCTGTGGCTCACATTCTGTCTCACTGCTACTGCATAGCTCACTCTCTGAAGTAACCACCTCACCAGTCCTGCCTGCAAGTATGTAGTCTGTCCTTGTCTCCCCCAGGCTACAAGACCCACATGCTTGTCTTCTAACATGACTGTGTGTAACTGCATAAGTTCATGGTACTGCCTCATCCAAATCCTTCCCTCTCAGGACATCTGCAAGATGGTAGTTTAGTACCCCTGTTGTCTCAAGGCAACCTACTATTGGCATTTTGTCTTTCCCACTTACTGGCTCCCTCACCTTTGGTTCCCCATCTTGCCTCTGTGGACATCTGTATGCCACATGGCCCCACTGGTTGCATTCAAAACATTTAACCCTAGCTCCTGGATGTGTACCTGGACTAGTGGCTTCCCCTGCTACTGGAAGATTCTGTTGTGGCAGTCTGTGCTGCCCACCATGGGTTCCTTTAGACCCATGAGCAGTACTGGGGGTCCCCTTCCTGTGCAAGGCTGCTCTGCTTGCTAGGTATAGGTCTCCCTTCTTCCTCAACTCATCTGAGGTAGCACATTGTCTATCAGCTAACCAGATTCTCATGTCCTCAGGCAAAGTGCTAAGGGCTTGTTCCCTCACCAAAAGGTCTGCCAGACCTTCAGAAGTGGTGACCTGACATCCACTCACCCACCTATGGAAATAAGTGCTCAATTCAGCAACATATTCAGACACACTTTCATCTGCCTTGTGTCTATGCTCACGAAACTTTTTCTTATACGTTTCAGATGTTAGCTTAAACAGTTCTAAAAGACATTTTATAATAGCAGTATAATCAAAACATGCAAGATCTTACATTTTAGATACTGCAGTTACAACTTTACCATGGAGTAAGGGGGTCAGGAACAGTGTCCAGAGCCCTTGGTCATCTTCATACTGTTTACATACCCTCTCAAATATTTGAATGAAACTATCAAAATTATCCCCCTCTTTAAACTGCGGAAGAAATTTACTGACCTCTTGTGCTTCTGGGGTCCAGTTACTCCTTTCCACATTATCTCCATGACTCTGGAGAAGAGTCAGCATCTCCTTCTCATGCTGCCTCTGCTTTTCTTGTTCCTCAGCTTGCAGATGTAACAGTTTCTCATTCTCCTCAGCCTGCAAACATCACAGTCTCTCATTTGCTTCTAATTCCACATGCCTGGCCTCCAACTCAAGTCTCTTTAGCTCCAGCTAGATTTTTAAGTCCACTGCAGAAAGGTTGAACTGTCCATTCTCCGAGGGAATTATATCTCCACTGCCAGTCTGATTGTCCTCCTGGTTGCTGTTTTCTGAAGCAGCTATAACCGAGGCTGCAATCAGGTCTGCCTTATTCAGGTTTCCATGCACCAGTCCCCTAGCATGGCACATCTTTGCCAGCTGGCTCCTTGTAAGCTTTCCATACCCCTCTGCTGACATGCTGCCTGCTCACCCTGACTAACTAAGCTAACAAAAGAAATAAAACAATTGTGATCTGAACTCTGAGTATTCACTGCGTGGCTGATTTAGAGTAGAAAACACCTTCAAAGTTCACTGTACACAAGCTACAGGATTCACTCTACCCACACCACAACAAGCCAGTTAGTATTTGCCAACTAATTAATATGTGATGTGGATATCCCACCGCTGCCAAACAATTAATACGTGAGGATATCCCAACCACTGCCACCAATTAATATGCGACGCCCATGCCCTGGCCCAGCAATCAAGGAGCCTCAGTCCTCACCACTAACACCAGGGAGGGCATCTCATATATGAGAAAGGATAACAAATAAACACAGTAAAGTGCAATTTCCCTTAAGAGCACATAGAGATCACAGTCAGTCCGAGGCTGGTCGCTCACTTGCTCCCTAGGTCCCCAATAAGACTCCCCACTGGCACAGCTATAGGGTCCAGATCTCAGTCTAGTGGGCAAGCTAAAATCTCCAGCACCCTCTCCATCCAACCAGTGCTTCATGTTCCTGCCCAAGTAGCTGACACATACACACTTTGAGATAATAGTTTACCCAATCACACAGACACTTCTGGGGAAGGCTGGCACAGGTTTTCCAGCTGTGCCCATTTTTACCCAGACTATAGAGTAGTACCAGCTGCCACCACCCACTAATAATTACCAGCTACTCAAAGGCACTTAAAAGCATGTCCAATTATTACTGTGCAATATGATTATCCAATTGGTAGATGCGACTAAACAGTCAAAGCCTATTTGGAGTGACCTGGACAGTAAACTCTATAAATATGCAATGTACTCTAGAGCTTAAACTATCTCTACACAAAACCAGCCACAGTTAAAAGGTTTTAAAATATTTAATAATAAATAATTAAAACCACAAGACAGTACTTTCTACTATACAGTGCTAGTCAATAGTTCAGAGATCACACAGAAATACTTAAAATAAATCAGTAGTACAGTTCTGACATCACAAAAAAACACTTAGTCTAGTCTTTCTAATTTCTAGTTATTCCTAAAAGAAAACACATTTCTAAAATAACTTACTTTTAGAGAAAGGCAGAGTGCTGTGAGTTGGACAGTCAAATCAAAAATGCGTCATGCCTTCTGATTCTCTCTGTTTAAATTGCTATTGCAGTTCTGATAAAGATTACATTACCTCTTTTACACTTTCCGAGAGTTCCCAGGCTGACAGAAACTGCATTTACATTATTTTACACTTAGAGCAATAAAGGACATTCCACATGTAAATTCTAGTAATTATTCCTTAAGTTAAAACAATAGGCAGGATGCTTACTCTAGACTCATCGACTCCAAATTCTAACTTCAATGGAACAGACATAAAGTAATTTTAATTTCAAAGGACCAACAAGAAATGCTTGACTTATCTTTCTTTACAGCAGAGGGCAATGTTGTCACATTGTTTTAAGTTCAACATTTCACAGTATTTACAAATGATAGAATTATCTGCACAATTCTATCTGGCTAGGCTGGCAGCCTTCACCCATCTCTACCAGTCTTCACAGCTTGCTCTGTGGTGTGTGTGATAAATGTGGTACACCGTAGCAGCAATACATAGCTAGGCAGAGGTTTGAATCTCAGTACTGACAGGTGTGTGTGTTTGTCATCAATATCCTGTATGGAGGTAGCTGTGATTGTGTAATAACAGGACTTATTGGGGGACAGGTTTTGCAAAATTCTTATATTGAGGACCTACTGTATGTCACAATGTCCACCTTACAAAGGACAACAGATATCAAACAGCAGAGAGGCCTGTGTAGACAATCCATAGTCCTACATGTGACATTATGGATCGGTGAACAATATAGGCAACCCTTGTATTACCCAGATAACACTCTCCACCCATGTCTCATACACAAACACACTTGGCTAGACAACAACCACTATATTGGTAGTTCCTTGCATAATGCCCACAGATAGTAACCATGGTGTGATTGCAGTGGACTACAGAAGACATGGCACCCTGTTCCATCCCTACAATAGGCAAATAATTGCTTATGGTGGTCCTTTGCTATGTTCCCCAATGGAAGCCTGCAACAACTGTAGAGTCTGCAAATGTAACCCACAAAGGGAATACCATGCCTTATACACATGCCCTGTATGGACAGATGCCACTAACACCAGTGAATTCCTGTATCATGCTGTCAATGTAGGTGCAGGCATGACCTCAGTTCCATAGCCAGTTCTCACCACATGAGGTCAGGAATGCCACATCAGATGATAACAATCTGTCCACACAACATGCCCCAGAAACCCCAGGTACCCCTTCCACATGTCACAGAACATGCATATGGGACATGTGCACAACCTAGACACTGTCCATGTTATGAAATATAGGACACATACATGGCAAGCATTGCACAGCATTGGCCACTCACAATAGTAACCCAGATGAGTGGATGGTGAATACAATACCCACCTGTGTGGGCCAATCCAGGGGCTACACCCCTGAGGCACACTGGAGACCATTGTCATGTGGCCTGATGCCAGGTTATACCCTTTGCCTAGCTTTGTACAGCCATCTGGCACAGTTACCTACTACACACCTGTGAAGCAATGAATCCATGCATGTCAGTACTGGCAAATGTGTGTGTGTGTGTGTGTGTGTGTGTGTGTGTGTGTGTGTGTGTGTGTGTGTGTGTGTGTGTGTGTGTGTGTGTGTGTGTGTGTATGTGTGTGTGTGTGGAGATTAATGATTTTGAAGCCATTCCATTGTAGCAAACTTGTTAGTTAGGTGTTCTAATTCTGACCCTGCCAACTGTGATAATGTGTGTAAGTCCTTGAGAGAGTGTGGTTGTGTCTTCATTGACACCTGCTTTTGTGGACAGCCACATGCACTACACTTACCTTATCCCTCCTTTATCACTGTTGCTGATGTCACTCACCTTCAAAGATACCTTTGGACAGCTCTCCAACATGTAAGCTCCATGGTGCATGCAATAACTGCATAAAAATGTAATAGCAATACATAGTCAGGCAGGGTTTTAAAACTCAGTACTGGTAAGTGTGTGACACAAATATGCTTAGCTTTTACTCTCCTACCCCCTTCCTTTCCTACTGTGTCTCTCTCTCTGTCTCTCTCACTCCCTCTCTGGTGGATGTAGAAAAGTAAACCTGCTTTGCTTAGGCAGCAGCTTTGTAAGTGATGCTCATGATCACCTGATGGCATGTGCATGAATTGCAGTCCCCCACTAGCTGATTGCATGTGGAACAGCTGTGGTATCATTCCTATAGCCAATTGCAGTGGACTATAGAGGACATGACACCCTGTTCCATCCCTACAACAGGCAAATAATTGCTTACAGTGGTCCTTTGCTATGTTCCCCACTGGAAGCCTGCAACAACTGTAGAGTCTGCAAATGTAACCCACAAAGGGAATACCATGCCTTATACACATGTCCTGTATGGACAGATGCCACTAACACCAGTGAATTCCTATATCATATTGTCAATGTAGGTGCAGGCATGACCTCAGTTCCATAGCCAGTTCTCACCACATGAGGGCAGGAATGCCAGATCAGATGATAACAATCTATCCGCACAACATGCTCCAGAAACCCCAGGTACCCCTTCCACATGTCACAGAACATGCATATGGGACATGTGCACAACCCAGACACTGTCCGTGTTATAAAATATAGAACACATACATGGCAAGCATTGCACAGCATTGGTTACCCACAATAGTAACCCAGATGAGTGGATGGTGAATACAGTACCCACCTGTGTGGGCCAATCCAGGGTCTACACCCCTGAGGCACAATGGAGACCATTGTCATGTGGCCTGATGCCAGGTTATACCCTTTGCCTAGCCTTGTACAGCCATCTGGCACAGTTACCTACTACACACCTGTGAAGCAATTAATCCATGCATGTCAGTACTGGCAAATGTGTGTGTGTGTGTGTGTGTGTGTGTGTGTGTGTGTGTGTGTGTGTGTGTGTGTGTGTGTGTGTGTGTGTGTGTAGATTAATGATTTTGAAGCCATTCCATTGTAGCAAACTAGTTAGTTAGGAGTTCTAATTCTGACCCTGCCAATTGTGATAATGTGTGTGAGTCCCTGAGAGAGTGTGGTTGTGTCTTCCTTGACACCTGCTTGTGTGGACAGCCACATGTACTACACTTACCTTATCCCTCCTTTATCACTGTTGCTGATGTCACTCACCTTCAAAGATACCTTTGGGCAGCTCTCCATCATGCAAGCTCAGTGGCGCATGCAATAACTGCATAAAAATGTAATAGCAATACATAGTCAGGCAGGGTTTTAAAACCCAGTACTGGTAAGTGTGTGACAGAAACATGCTTAGCTCTTACTCTCCTACCCCCTTCCTTTCTTACTGTGTCTCTCTCTGTCTCTCTCACTCCCTCTCTGGTGGATGTGGAAAAGTACACCTGCTTTGCTTAGGCAGCAGCTTTGTAAGTGATGCTCATGATCACCTGATGGCGTGTGCATGAATTGCAGTCCCCCACTAGCTGATTGCATGTGGAACAGCTGTGGTATCACTCCTATTGCCAATTGCATGGAAACCCACTCCTATAACTAAGAACATCATATGGGTGTTGGCCCTTTTCATTCACTTTGAGCAGGACTTCATGTGGGTGTTTGACAAACAGCATCACAGAGGGTAGTTGGATATACCTCTTACAACATACACTGTGGAGACAGGCCAAGAAGCAGGAGGGGGATGTTCCAGACATGAGGATAGAATGTAAGTATTGCTCTTCTACATTTGAAGTAGTGCTGGTTTAACAGGGCTTGTGTGGATATGGCTGGTCTACATGATTTAATATCTGTCATGACAGTGTTATGTGGTTGGGGAAACTCCCACCTGTAGGGCTATCTGCAGACTGGCCAGTGTTTGGAGTCTTATATGTGTTGTGTTACTCACAGATTACCTGTCTTTAGAAATGCAGTAGCATACTCTGAGGATTGCAGTCAGTACATGGTGACAGCCATTTGAGTTACTGAATTCATATCCCTCATTAGACATATGTCACAACAAACCCTGTTACACCAGTAAATGTATTGGTTTATCACAGCAACATGTCAATATTGACCTTGTGTTAGTGCCTCCAGCAACAACTCTGTCAACCTTTGTGCATATGTCATGTAGTAATTGGTGCATATGTTCAGTACATCATTATTTACTGCCATGATACCTGATAGCAAGCCAGTGAGATACCAGACTGCTAGACATGTTATGTATAGTAGGCCTTATATTTGAGGACAAAACCTGAATATTCTGTTGTAGTGTATAAAGTAGTGAGATCTGTGTACTTATGGTGATTGTCGACAGAGTGTGTAATGTGAATATGTACCTTGGCCTGTGTACAGACTGTGGTAGATGTCATTGTACTTGGTTCTGTGCCATGTGATGTTGCATGCTGCTGCAGTGTATGGTACCCTATCAGCATACATGTTTGTAGGGCCAGACCGACACATGTCCCATACCACAGTCAGGCGTTGGACTCCACTGTGTATTGGCCCAGTATATGTAGGGTTGGTGTGTGAGTGGCACATATGAGGATGGTGTTGTTCACACAGTTCATATACTGTAATATTAAGTATGCTTACCATATGCGACTGTGGCTGTGTTCAGACCGGTTGTGGGTATGCACTTTCAAACAGGTGCCTATTACTCAGTGTTGTTACATGCCTGTAGAGACTGCTATATTTGCAGGTACATGCGTATTCCCCCCTAAGAAATGTAGGCCAGTGTTGTGACAGTCTCCCTGTAGTTTCCACAGTGCTTTGTGACATGTCTAGCAGCTCAGTGTATTTTCAAAGTGTGATGTTATGTCCAGATATTTGTCACATGTACTGTTGCCAGGTCACCATAACTGTTGCATATTTCTGACAAAGCAGTGGGATGCTTTACAGATGTATGTCACAAACTAGTAGGTAGTATGTGGACTTGTAACTTCTGCTTTTCCAGTTATTATGTGTCAGGACAGACAGGTGTGTGTGAATGCATAACTTGTGGGAGCTTATCTATTCCAGTATTTTTGTGATATCCCCATTTACATGGCTGTAAACATCCACTTTGTCAGGCTTGGTCCACACTTCTTGCACTAGGGGCTGCTTTGTATACCTCTGGACTGACCAGAGTGTGTCAGACTGTCTACATTTATTGGTCATATCTCTGCTGTTTTCCACAGGATCATTACTGTGATTTGTGTGGTACTGTACTATGATGATCTTATGATGCCTGTCAGTAACTAATGGCGTACATGTCAATATCAGATGTGACTTCCCACACAACATTTCTGTTAAGACAACCCTGTTACAGTAGGAAAAGTCTACATGTATACCTGCAATACTTACATGGCATCCCCTTGCACTAAGAGGTTGTTTCTGCTGGTGCTGAGGTATGACTCCACTACATGTTATGGACATATGTTATACATATATATATATATATATATATATATATATATATATATATATATATATATATATATATATCACATATACATATATAGATATATATATATCACACCTGATACACTTGTAATAGGTGACTCTATCGTCAGGCACACTGACGTCCCACTCACCAGGCTGAACAAGGAGAAGATTGCGGTGAGCTGCCTGTCGGGTGCTAGGATCTGCCACATAACACAAGCACTCAGGTCACTCCAAGGCAAGTTCAAATATGACTCAGTCATTGTCCATGCTGGTGTAAATGACCTGAGACGTACCTCCCTGGACTACATGAAAAGAGACATAGAGGAGCTCTCTGAGCATGTAGCCCAGGCTGGTATGACCCTGACCTTGAGTAGCATCTTACCCTCACCAAGAATGATGCCACAATATGAAGACAAGATGATCAATTTCAAAAATTGGCTTAAGTATTGGTGTCATTTAAAGGGGATCCAATGCCTGTCAGCCTGGGATGACATGCTTGACAAGCCACGATACTTCACTAGGGACGGCTTGCACCTGTCACCCCTGGGCTTTCGGAAATTGGCAAAGGCTCTTGCTACCCCCATAGTGCCTTTTTTAGGCAAGGCCCAAAAGACAAACCTACCTCCCTAGGTATCACAAGGGATAAGAAACTAAGAGTAATGCTACTCAATGCCAGAAGTCTAAACCTCAAGATGCATGCACTCGAAATTCTTCTTAGCATGGAGAACATTGATATCTGTGCAGTAACAGAAACCTGGTTCAAGGCTCCCGAGAGCACCCCAGCACTACCAGGTTATACCTCATACCATGCTTTTCGGCCCCAAAACTTGGACCGAACCACAAAAGGAGGGTGAGTATCAATATTCATCAAAGATACCCACACCTCCAGGTTGGTGGCACAGCACAAAGCATCAGAGACTATCCATGTGCAACTAACAGTGGGTAAAACTGCCTTCCAGTTTAAAGCCTGCTACAGATCACCCTCCCAAACCCAGGAAGCCCACTCAGCCTTCCTGAGAACACTGGAAAATATGAAGGTCTCTCCAAACGCCATTATATTGGGCGACTTCAACTACCCAAACATAGACTGGGAGCATTACTCTAGCTCCAACACCCTAGCCCAAAGGTTCCTAGAATTTATAAACTCAAATGCTATGGAACAACTTGTTACCACTCCCACAAGAGGGGAAAACATACTGGACCTGATCATCAGCAACATGGGGACTCTATGCTCCAGACCAGAAGTGTATCCCTCACTGGTAAGATCAGACCATAAACTAATCTCACTGGATATTCACATCCCGACCCCACCCCCTGCCCAGAAAACCACAGTGAAAAACTTCTCTAAAGCAAATTTGACACTCCTCAAAACCGAAGTGGAATCCTTCAAAACCCCCGGCCCTGTGGAAAATATGGCCCAGACCGCAGAATCCTTTATAAACACATTCTATGAACACCTTCAGGAATGCATGGATCATGCAATCCCAAATAAAACCAAGACCCAATCCTCCAAAGGCAGATGTCCTATCTGGTGGACCCCAGCCATAAACAAACTATACAATAGAAGGAGGAAGCTACTACATGATAGAGCAAAATCCCAAAAAGGGAAGGCATCTCTGATCAGTGTTAGCAAAAAACTACGGGCACTCATAAAATCGTCTAAGGCCAGCTTCAAGAGAAAAATTGCACAGGACACTAAGGATAATCACAAAGCTTTCTTTAGTTATGTTAGGAACCTGGGTGGGAATTCCCAGATATGCTCATAATTAGTCCAAAATGACAAAAAATACACCAAACCCACAGACCTTGCCAACATCCTAGCTGACAGGTTCAGCGCAAACCTCTCCCTCCCACCAAAAGGGCAAATATCTATCCCAGCAGAGTGCTGCCCCCCTGACATCTCAGATGCTCAGGTAAGAGCCGCCCTCTCCAAAGCAAAAAACACAGCATCAATGGGAACAGACGGTGTCCTGGGCTGCATCCTACATGAACTCCAAGAAGAGCTAAACCCAAACATAAAACTACTGTTCAATCTCAGCCTTACTACAGGATATGCACCCAAAGAGTGGTGTACAGCAACAGTGGTCCTTCTCCACAAAGGTGGTGCCTCAACGGATCCTGGAAACCATCGCCCCATAAACCTGACTAACTTAGTCTGCAAAGCTATGGAAAGGATCATCATGGACCTCATAAATAAAGATATTGGGGACCTACAGACACTGGATCCTACCCAGTTCGGCTTTGTTAAGGGCAGATCCTGCCTCTTAAACCTGGTCAATTTCTTTGAAACAGTCACCAAGGCCATTGACGAGGGGAAGGTCGTCCACACAGCCTACCTGGACCTCGCAAAAGCATTCGATACAATACCCCACTCGGGCATTATACATAAGCTCACCAGCTTAAATATAAACTCCTATGTCACTAGATGGGTTGCAAACTGGCTCAAGGACAGAACCCACATGGTTAGAATTGCTGGAGCCATGT
The DNA here is from genome assembly GCF_019279795.1 of Protopterus annectens. NCBI lineage: Eukaryota > Metazoa > Chordata > Ceratodontiformes > Protopteridae > Protopterus > Protopterus annectens. Next base: position 852,223,824 of record NC_056746.1, on the reverse strand, counting down.
CAGACTCCAAACTAGTTACAAGTGGCGTCCCACAAGGCTCAGTCCTGGGACCTCTCTTGTTCGGTATATATTTCTCAGAGGTACAGGCCAACACGGAAGGACTGTGGCTGACCAAGTTCACAGATGACTGCAAACTGGGCGCCATAATCGACTCTCCAGCCGACACAAGTATCCTCCAAAAGGGCCTCATAGAAACAGACAACTGGTGCCAGAGCCGTGGCCTCAAGCTAAATGCCAAAAAGTGTATAGTCATCCCCTTTGGAAAAAACAAAGTGCCCACAAATTACCACATAGGTGGTAATCCATTAAATACAGAAGAAGTAATTAGGGACCTGGGGACCCAAGTTGATAGCAATCTTTCATTTGACAACCACGTGGCCAAAGTGGTTAGAAAAACATTTTATATAGCCCACCTAATCATGAAGGGATTCACATCTAGATCAGGGGAGGTCATCGTGCCTCTTTACTCATCCCTCATCAGGCCCATAATTGAGTACAATGCCCCTTTTGGGATGTACCTTACCAGACACCTGCAGCAACTGGAAAGACCCCAAAAGTACCTCACCAAGAGGATCAAAGGGCTCAAACAGATGCCATATGCTGCCCGGTTAAAGAAACTCCAGCTCTACTCAGTGGCATACAGCCTGCTCAGAGGCGATCTGTGCCTGACGTATAAAGCCATGTCCAACCCAGAATTAATGGACATGCTGTGCCTCAGAAAATCCAAATCCCATCAAGCTACGTGCTCGAGAGACTTGAACCTCAGCACTGAAATAAATAGGACATGCTGGAGGGAGAGATTCATAACCCAGAGGCTCCCTTCACTCTGGAATAAAATCCCAGTCCATTTTAGGCAGAGTCCCTCATTGACTCTCTTCAAGAGGAATCTTGATGAGTGGATGGGACATCGTAGGTTTACCCCGGGTATCACTTCTGTGTCACTGTTAGACAGAGGCACAGTATACTAACCTTGAAAAAGGGCATAGCAAAATTCATTTAAAATGGGTGGCGAAAGCCAAACACACTCTGGCTAGGCTTATAAATGTCCTAGGGCAGATAGCCTAGTATGAACCTATGAACCTATGAACCTATAGATATATACATATATATATATATATATATATATATATATATATATATATATACATACATATATATATATATATATATATATATATATATATATATATATATATATACACATACATATATACGTACACACACACATATATGGGTCTAGGACTAT